>NC_133127.1:125671825-125984899 GCF_048418815.1 Hemitrygon akajei
TTATGATCACTACCTCCTAAGGGTTCCTTTACATTAAGCTCCCTAATACGATCTAGGTTATTACACAACACCCAATCTAAGATAACCTTTTCCCGAGTAGGCTTAAGTACAAGCTGCTCTAAAAAGCCATCTCGTAGGCATTCAGGAAATTCCATCTCTTGCGATCTAACACCAATCTGATTTTCCCAATCCCCTTGCATAATTGAAGTCCCCATTACAATTGTATCATTGCCCTTATTACATGCCTTTTGTAATCTTGGCCCCGCATCTTGGCTACTATTTGGAGACTATATATGATTCCCATATTGTTTTTTTATAACCTTTGCAATTCCTTAACTCTACCCACAAAGATTCTGCATTCTCTGACATTATGTCACCTCTTTCTAAAGGTGTAATTCCATCTCTTATCAACAAGGCAAATGCATTCCTGCCTGTGCTTACAATATAATGTATATCCTTTGATGTTAAGCTCCCAATTATGGCCTCCTTTCAGCCATGACTCAGTGATGCCCACAATGTCATACCAACCAATCTCTAATTGTGCCAGGAGTTCTCCCACTTTATTCTGAATGCTACATGCATTTAAATAGGCTGCACTAGGATCACTGGATACAACAGACGACTCCGACAGACTAGCAGGTGAATGCTGGTGAGATAGGTGTAGGGGCAGGTGTAGCATTTGTCATGGTTGCAGGGATAAGTGCCAGGAGGGAGATCAGTGGGAAGGGTCCAATTGACAAGGAAGTCACGTGGAGAGGGTAGGGGAGTGAAAGAATTGGTCCGTGGTAAGATCCCGTTGAAGATGCTGGTGGTTATGAGAATAAGGTGCTGGATATAGAGGCTCATTGAATGGTAGGTAAGGACAAGGAGAACCCTATCCAAGGGGAACAAGGAGAAGGCTGGGGTGAGGGCAAATCTGGGGCAAATGGAAGAGATGCAGATGAGGGCAACAGTGATTGTGGTGGAAGGGCAACGCTATTTTTCGAAATATGAGGACATCTGGAATGTTCAAGAATGGAAAATCTCATCCTGAAAACAGATGCAGCAGAGACCAAAAAAGAGAGAAGGGAATAGCATTATTATCAAGACTACCAAAATAACACTGGTGGTATACAGGGGCGTTTGTAGGCAGCTCACAGGAAAACTACTGCATATACACCTTCTGAACCTTTATTACTTCGATTTGCAGAGTATAATTTCCCTTTAAGAAATGCGTTTATTGAATTATCTAAATGTACTAGCGATCTTACAATCTCCTAATGAACCTGAAGGATGCAGCAAACTTGACTCCCTAGAAGCAATTGGATAGTCACCATTGCTCCAGGATACATCAGGACAGCCGAAGTGACAGGGAACACAACCACTACTACCTAGCATCCTCCTGGCCAATGTACAGTGACTGGGGAGCAAGCAGGAGACCCATTGGAGGGAAATAAGAGGTTGCTGCATTCTTTTTCACTGGGAATGACATGGCTTACCTGCTACTCCCCCCCCCCCACCCCCAACTCCAGACACTGAGTTCCAACCTGAGGGTTCTCAATTCCGTGGATGCGATGGACAGTAATATCAGGAAAGGGCAGAAATGGTGTCACCATCTTCATGATAAACTCATCACGGAGCTCGGGTGTAGAGGTCTTGTCTCACTCTTGTTCTTCTGATTAAGTGCCAACTGTTAACTTACCAGAAAAGTTCTCTGCCATGATCTTGACTGGGGTTTCAGTTCCACCAAAGGCGGATCCCATACAAGCATTTAATGGATTGCATGTCATGATGAGCAAACAAGAAACGTCCCACCCTGATGCATGTCACTTACTTGCCAGGCTCTTCAATCAGACGAGCTCGAAGAAATCTCTGTCCAATTACCATCAGCATATCATCTGCAGCACCACTGACCACACGACCATTGCTCCACTACCCTCAAGAATGCCTCCCGTTCTATCCCTCAGCTGCCTTTTGGGAAGTATAACCATCTGGCTGCCCTCCTTCTACCTGCATATAGGCAGAGACAGAAAGCAAGGTGCCAGAGGTAAGGACAACAAAGAGGTGGTCACAGGAGTGGCTGTCAGACTGCTCATGTCGGTGGACTGGACTCATCGGAGAACCTGAATGAATATGTCACAGTTGTCACAAACTTTATAGAACACTCATGCAAGAGTATGTCCAGACAAAATCATTCAGGGTCTTCCCCAACCAGAAGCCCTAGATAAACCAAGAGATCTATATTCTGCAGAGGGCTAGATTGGTGGTATTCAGGACTGGTGATCCAGGAAAGTGCAAGTCATCAGGGATAAGCTCCAGGAAGCCATCTCACATGCAAATTGACAATTCTGAACTAAACTTGAATCCCAGAGTGATGCTTGGCAGGGCTTGGATGCCATCACCTCCTACAAAGCAAATCCAAGCAACATAAATGACAACAATGTTTTGCTCCCAGATGAGCTCAATGCCTTTGACCGACAAAACATGGAGGCACTTTCATGAACCCCCGCAGCCACTGATGGACCCAGTGATTTCAGTTTCTTAGGCTGACATGAGAGCATCTTTCAGGAAGGTGAATCCAGGGGAAGTATCTAGCTGAGTACTGAAAGCCTGTGCTAATTAACTGGCTGGAGTGTTTATGGATGTCTTCAACCTTTTGATTCAGCAGGCTAAGGCACCCACCTGCTTCAAGCAAGTTTCAATCATACTGGTGCTCAAGAAGAACGTGGTAGACTAATTCAAGGACTATCGATCAGTAGCACTTAAATCCACTGTGATAAAGTATTGGAGAGGTTGGTCATGAAGCATATCAATACCTGCCTGAGGGATGACCTGGATCCATTCTAGTTTCAAGCCTACTCATCCCAGGAGCTGCAGCCCAGAGGGATCATGACGGTGCCTCCCCTACTGAGGCCAGCACTTGCCAGCCCAGGGAGCTCTCGAGACAGATCTGAAAAACAAATGGGCAGACCTGGACTTTGGGGCAATGCTTTGATATTCCCAAGGCAGGTCTGAAAAACACAAGGCAGACCTGGAGCTCAAGGCAGTGTTGGTGAATCCAGAACAGATCTGGTGCTCCAGAGGCAGGTCTGAAAAACACAAGGCAGACCTGGAGCTCAAGACAGCACTCTGATGCTCCCAAGGCAGGCCTGAAAAACACAAGGCAGGCTTGGAAACATCGCATGTAACTTGGAAACATTGCATTTCACTTGGAAGCGTAGCAAGATCATATAGCGCAGAAACATTGTATTTGACTCAAAAACATAGCATATAACAGAATAAAAATCATGTTGACCTAGAGAACTGTTAACTGTTAAACAACAAAAACACATTTTTATTTTGTTTAAACTACTTTACTTTCAAAGTTTCAGTTCAATACATGAGAGGCACCACCTATACATCCCACAATCTCCCTTTATCCCTGGCATGAAGTGTACAACAGGGAAAGAGTGCATGTCTACAAAATACATGCATTGTCCAAATGAACAGAATTCCCTCTCCCCCCTCTCCCCCCCTCTCAAATTTAAAGATAATTGAAATGCCCATTAGGATATGAGAATTAGTTCTGACCCTTGATATTACTACAATTCTTAAGGTACCAAATGCCTTCACCAATTGCCTTTAACAGCACACGAGCTGAAGCCACCTTCTTTGTAAGACAAGCAGCTAGTTGTTCCGTTGTAGTTGACCATAGCAGATGATGAATTTTCTGTGCTTTTACAAGCTGTTTTTCTCTAGATGGAGCCTTTTCTCTGTCACTGATGTAACCCTCAGTTTGGGCTAGCAGGTTAATCTAGGGGAAGACAGCCTCTGGCTCGGCTAAACATGAGAAATCTTGTTTGGGTGGATGCTGCGTGAAGTGTCCCCTGTTACAAATCAGAACCACGAAATAACAAACAGTACACAGTATGCGATTAAACAATTGAGCTTTATAATTCTTAATTTGACTATAGGGTTAGTAAAGAAAACAAAAAGGAAAACGGGCCCATTCTCATGAAACAGTCTAATACACAAACATTGGAGCTCACAGTTTTCCCGTCTGTTCATTCTCCATTGATCTTCCCACTAGGTGCTGACTCCCGACCCCATTCCAAGTCCACTCTGTCTTGCAGACTATGACTTCCCTGTCCTGGCATCATCTCTCTCCATCTTCTGCCAAACAAAAACCTGTGAAACCTTCACACGGACACACAAGAAAGAAAAACATCTCCCCTCATTGGACTCTGCACATTCCAAAGTCCTTGTTATCTCTCTTCATAACCCAAACACTGCTGCAATGGAGAAACCATTACATTAGCATGAAACATTACAGAGAGGCCATTATGTTAGCAGTGAAACCTTGCATTACACTGACTTGGTGGATTTAACGGCATCAATCAAAGAGTAGTTGTCTGTGACACAAGTTATTTGTAGACTCTCTTCCTTTGGGTCTCCATGGAAAAGCTCAGAATAGAGTGTGGCCTGATAAACGGCATTGTCAATACCTTCAGACATTGCAAGGGTTTCACCTGCTAGAGTACTCTATATAACCCTTCAGATTCTTTTTGATTGCCAATAGAGAGGTGAAAATCTTCCCTCTTCTCCCATCAGTACAATAAAATGTCCCCCTTGAGTACCTGCATCAGGAAGATTTCCAAATGAAACATCACTGAAGACAATGCACCTCAGTGAGCTATCTTTTCCAAGCTGCTGAAACTTCAAGACTACTTTTTCAGATTGAATTCTGAACACTATCTCGTTTGCCTCATGTAAAGTTTGTACTGTGGCAGTTTTTTGTGCTGGATGCAGGCATCATACATGATTTCAGGTCTTCTCTGCTTTGCCACCCATGGAAGCTGACCTACCATTGACCTGAGAGCTCAGCTTAACTGAGGGGCATGTGAGGATTTCATGTGGATTGTCTGAAGATCCCCGATGTAGCTTTCTTGGTGCAGTTGCACTTCCATCAACAGCAGGGATGGCTATCCCTACAGAGCAGAGTCTGTCGTGTTCCTCACGCTGAACCTGAAAGGCTGACTTTAGCTAAGAGGTAACTGTTCGGGGAAAGTTTTGTGAGCCTCCCCATATGAAGTCATCTGCATGACAGGCGAGTACTCCAGTCACATGATATTCTGAATCTTGCCAGTAAAAAATTGGATCCACTAGTGACATACTTCCACCTGTATTCAACATTATTTCCTTGATATTTTTATACCAGTAGAGTGATGCATCTGCAAGACTATACACACACTTTTTGAGTTTCCCCAGTGTTCCTTCACTTCTGGTTTCAGGCGGGGGTTTAATGTGAATGTCACATAACAGCTCCATTCCTTGTAAGAATGCAGATTATATGTCCATGCAATAGAGTTGCCAATGCTTTTGACATATCATTGAGAGAAGCAGTTGGAGAGACTCTGATACACACGTTGGTGAGTTTTTTCAGAGTTCTATTATGATCAGTTCTTCAAAACCTCTAGCCACCAGACGTGCTTTTGGTATAATTCCTGTCTGGGTTTCTTTCAGGGTGCACACCCATCTTGTAGACACTGTCTTTTGGCCAAAGTCTCTGGCTTCCTCAGACACTCCATCATTTCTCCAGCTTCTGATTTCATCCTGTTCTGCAGATTCAGACAACATCTCTTTAGTGGCTTTGCCTGTTTGTCCTCAGACGTCAACTTTGTATGAGATACCAGTGTCTTGGTCTACAAATCTCACAGTTTGCCCTGTTTTAAGACTGCTCAGGCAAGTCTGTTGAGTCCCCTTCTGCACTCTCTTCCACACTGTCTGTGCCACTGTCCGGCAACTCTGTTGGGTCCTCAGCTGCGCTATCCCCATCCTCATCTGTGCCATGTGACAGTGTACCAGATAAGTGCTTTTCATTTTTTGAGTCATTCTCCATGGAGTTCTGATGGTCTTCAGTTTGTGTTTTACGTAGTCTGGAATGATGTACTTTCACATGTACCTCCATGTCTCACGAATACCACAACTCCATCCTGACCAATGTCAGCTCCAGGACCTTTCCATTCTGTAAAGTCTGCTCTTTTGTAATCTACTTTGTCCCCGTGTCATATTCGTAATTTGTAGGACAGACCTCTGCCCTCAGTGCTCTTCGAATTCCCTCTGAACACTACGAAAGCCTTCCTTGATGTATGCAATCTGCAATATGTTTCCCAGCCCACTCACTCCTTGTAGAGCCCCTCCAGAGCAGGTGGTCTGTCAAACAGTACAGAGGGAAGGTTTGGATTCTAGCCAAACACCAATTGATACGGACGATAGCCAAGTACATCGTGCATGGTGTTCTTCACCGTAAGGGCCCAGTCCAGAGCTGTGTTCCAATCACAGTCATTATTTCAATAAGTATTTGATTGTGTCACTCCAGAAGTCTATCACTCCAAGGACTATATGGTGCTGTTGTCTTTGTTTCTATGTTAAAGTTCTCTACCATATCTCTGAATTCATCATTATTAAATTCACCACCATTATCACTGAATACTTTCCAAGGTGGGTCATACACTCTTATCCAGGACTAGATGAAGTTTTTTACTATCTCTGATGGTATCTTTGTATTTACAATGCCACCAGCACTGAAAGGTGTGAATTCATTAATAATGTGGTGATACCACACTCCTTGCTCCAGGTCATGTGGTTCTAGTGCTACTGTTTCACTGTATTCAGGTGCTAGTGGCAGACCAACCATAGGCTTGGGCTTGGGCTTTCCAAACTCCTGGCATGTCTCACAGCTGTCAATTGTCTGCTTTAAAATGGAAGAATAATCTGCATCTTTGTTTCCTGAACTCCTGAGCAGTTTCTGATGTCCGTCAGTTGAAGTGTGTCTAAACTGCCTGTGAAGTTTGAGCAACACTTTGCATTTCTCATGTTTTGTGTGACAGTTAGGACTTCACTCTCACACTGATTCTCAGTAATGTCTCTATCTAGAATGTTCACACAGTATTGCCCAGTGTTGGTGTGGTAAACCATGTATATCTGTCTGGACATTCCTGGACACGCCCCTCTGCTGACTGCTCCTGTGGCTCCTCCCACAGATCCCTGTATAAAGGCAATTGGAGGCACTGCTCCCCCCTCAGTCTCCGAGATGCTGTGCTCTGTTTTGCTGCTAATAAAAGCCTATCGTTCGCCTCCCATCTCCGAGAGTTATTGATGGTGCATCAGTTGGTGAGCTCAAGAGAACCTGGCTGTTGAAACATCATTGTTCGGTCATTCTCCATATCCAGTACTGCTCCTGCATTTTTTTAGGGAAGATTTACTCAATTGTAATGAAATTTTCACTGTTTCTGTTTCAATATAACATTTGTCTGCCCTATTTTTGTGGGAATTTTCACTCTTTTGGTGGAGTGTACAATCTTTCCATCTCCAGATTTGAATGCTTTGTTACTAGGTTCACCAGTTCCTGCACGTTGTTCTGGTTTAGTTCACTTACATAGCTTTCCAGCTATTTTCTCCACACACTGTGCGAGTGCATGCTGTATCAATGACAGCAGATGCTCAGAGATTCTATCATCAAAATCTCTGCCTCAGATGTCTCCGCGTTAGTAAGTGACTCCTTTGCAAACAATGTAATATGGCAGTTTTCTACATCTTCAGATTTGTTATTTGCTTCAGTTAGCCTTAACTGTTCGGTTCTGTGCAGACAGTTTCTTGCCCAGTGGTAAATACTTTGACATACTGCACATATTGATCTCCTACTATACTTGTCTATTGGATTTGTGCCAGGTAATGGTATCCTTGTCTGCTCCCTCTGGGATTTACACTTGCTATAGTTTTGTTTCTGCTCACTGAAGTATTAGTTTCCTGACTTCAACTAATTCCATCTGTTGTCTCAGCAGCTTTTTTCCAAAAATTGTCTTCAGTGCTAATTTCATGGATGCAATTTTAAGTTCTGTACATGCAGTTAACGCTAGCTGTCTGTCCTTAATGTCTAGACACGCAGTATCTAACAATTTGAAAGCTATACGGCATCAGGAAGTTGCATTTTGTCCTTGCGCATGCGACTGTACTTTTGTTCAACGTCAATAATATATTATAATGGAAAGCATAGAAACATAGAAAATCTATGGTACAATACAGACCCTTCGGTCCACAAAGCTGTGCAACTTTTCTACTGTCACACTTGATTAGTCCTATTCTCTCACGTCATATCCTCTTGCACTTCAAATACTTGTAGAATGCCTTGGGGTTTGCCTTAATCCCGTCTGCCAAAGCCTTCTCATGGCCCCTACTGGCTCTCCTAATTTTTTTCTTAATCTCCTTCCTGCTAGCCTTATAATCTTCTAGATCTCTATCATTACCTAGTTTTTTGAACCTTCTGTAAGCTCTTCTTTTCTTCTTGATTAGATTTACAACAGCCTTTGTACACCACAGTTCCTGAACTCTACCATCCTTTCCGTGTCTCATTGGAACATACCTATGCAGTACTCCACACAAATATCCCCTGAATATTTGCCACATTTCTTCCTTACATTTCCCTGAGAACATCTGTTCTTAATTTATGATTCCAAGTTCTTGCCTGATAGCCTCATATTTCTCCTTGCACCAATTTAACACTTTCCTAACTTGTCTGTTCCTATCCCACTCCAATGCTATGGCAGAGGAGATAGAATTATGATCACTATCTCCAGAATGCTCTCCCACTGAAAGATCTGACACCTGACCAGGTTCATTTCAGAATACCAGATCAAGTACAGCCTCTCCTCTTGTAGGCTTATCTACATATTGTTTCAAAAAACCTTCCTGAACACACCTAACAAACTCCACCCCATCTAAACCCCTCACTCTAGGGACATGCCAATTGATATTTGGGAAATTAAAATCTCCCACCATGACAACCCTGTAATTATTACACCTTTCCAGAATCTGTCTCCCTATCTGATCCTCGATATCCCTGTTACTATTGGGTGGTCTATAAAAAAAACCCAGTAGAGTTATTGACCCCTTCCTATTCCTAACTTCCACCCACAGAGACTCCGTAGACAATCTCTCTATGTTTTCCTCCTTTTCTGCAGATGTGACACTATCTCTGATCAACAGTGCCACGCCCCCACCTCTTTTGCCTCCCTCCCTGTCCTTTCTGAAACATCTAAAGCCTGGCACTCCAAGTAACTATTCCTGCCCCTGAGCCATCCAAGTCTCTAATGGCCACAACATCATAGCTCCAAGTACTGATCCGCGCTCTAAGCTCACTTGCTTTGTTCATAATACTCCTTGCATTAAAATTATCACATCTCAAGCCATCGGTCTGAGTGCGTCCCTTCTCTATCACCTGCCTATCCTCCCTCTTGCACTGTCTACAAACTTTCTCTATTTGTGATTCAACCTCCTCTTCCCCAGTCTCTTCAATTCGGATCCCACCCCCCAACAGTTCTAGTTTAAACTCTCCCCAGTAGCCTTAGCAAACCTCCCCGCCAGGATATTGGTCCCCCTAGGATTCAAGTGCAACCCCTCTTTTTTTACAGGTCACGCCTGCCCCAAAAGAGGTCCCAATGATCCAGAAATCTGAATCACTGCCCCTACTCCAATCCCTCAGCCATGCATTTATCCTGCACCTCACTATCTTTGTGGTCCTGCTTCTCAACTTCCTTCCTAACTCCCTGTAGTCTGCTTTCAGGACCTCCTCCCTTTTCCTGCCTATGTCGTTGGTACCAATCTCCTTCCCACTTCAGGATATAGTGGATGCGATCAGAAACATCCCGGACACTGGCATCTGGGAGGCAAACTATCATCCGTGTTTCTTTCCTGGACCACAGAATCACATGTCTGACCCCCTAACTGTAGAGTCCCCTATCACTGTTGCCATCCTCTTCCTTTCCCTATCCTTCTGAGCCACAGGGCCAGACGCTGCCAGAAGCACGACCACTGTTGCTTCCCCCAGGTAGGCCATCTCCCCCAACAGTACTCAAGCAGGAGTACATATTGTCAAGGGGGACAACCACAGGGGCGCTCTCTAGCCTCTGACTCCTGCCCTTCCCTCTCCTGACTATTTCCCGAGGCCCCGGTGTGACCACCTGCCTATAGCTTCTCTTTATCACCTCCTCACTCTCCCTGACCAGACAAAGATCATTCAGCTGCATCTGCAGTTCCCTAACAAGGTCCCTAAGGAGCTGCAGCTCGGTGCACCTGGTGCAGATGTGGCCGTCCCAGAGGCTGGGAGTCTCCCGGACTTCCCACATCTGACACTGAGCTCTAAACGCCGGCCTCACAAACATTCTTCCTGTCTAAATTCTACACAGGTAACCTACCTCACCTTGACCCATAATCACCGAAGTCACATTGAGCCAAAGGCTTTCTACTCTGACACCCGCTCTATAAGGTGTCTCCTTTTAAACTCTTCTCACTGTTCTCACTGGCTGATGTCTACGCGCTTGCGCAGTCGTGCCTCAATCAAACTGCTGAAGAAATACTTTTAGAAATCAGACATTTTTAGAATTGTCTGTGTAAATTTTGTCCAAGTTTGAAATGTCTTCCTTTTAAATCCAATCAAAAAAAAGTCAAGTGTACTTAACAGCGTATTCATATCATCATCTTTGTCAAGTCTTTCACCGACATTCTTGAAAGCAACAGCACAATAGCCGGATCTTCTTCTTCCTCTCCAGTTCTGTAACACGAGTCCATATTCCAATTTAATTTTTCCAGCTTTCGTAAGGCTTACTCTTGTCAAATGCTGGTGGGTTCCTATAATTGGAAACCATCCTTTGCTACCATTGTTAATGCCCAAACAACAAAAACATGTTTTTCTATTGTTTAAACAACTTCACTTTCAGTGTCTCAGTTCAATACATGAGGGCCAGCACCTTTACTTCCCACTATTCCCCCTTTCCCCGGTGCACACTCACCTAACAGAGAAAATGCACATGCCTACTAAATACTTACATAGTCCAAATGAACAGAACTCAACAAAAAACTTGGAAAAATTTTTGAACGTAGACTGGAGAAGCTCAGAACCTCCCCTGAGTCCGTATTAGTGGGGTCACTCTGTAATGATGCGCTCATGAACAACTGTGGAGGAACTTCCCCAGGAAGAGACCCGAAACAATGAATCCCCCCAACCTGGCACCGATTCAGAGTCCTCTTTCATAGAATGCAGGAAACAGGTGGCAGCGCAATTAACTTGAGAAGATTAAATCGAACACACAACTTTGGTTAAGATAATAATCAGTAAATATAGATGCTGAAGAACCCTAGAAGCTCAACGCTGTATGGCAAGCCACAGGGATCAAGACAATGCAATCTTCTCACTGCTACCATTGGGTAAGTGGTCCAAAAGCCTTAGATCTCACACCATAAGTTTCAGGAACAGTTATTACATTACAACCATCAGGATCCTGAAATATTATGGATAACTTTACTTCAAACTGATTCTATGACCTGCAGGTTCCCTTTCAAGGACACTTTCAAGTTTGTGTTTTCAGTATCGTATTTTTTTATTTCTTGATCTGGAGGGTGGATCTTAGGATGATGGCACCTAACGGCAACTCTTTTGCTTGGATCTTCGGAAACAGCTCTATTTCTATCTTTGATTTCTTTTTCTTCCCTTTCAAAGGTCTTCTGAAGACCCTGACCTGGAGTTACATGCTGACTTCAGTTCCTTGTGGAAATGGGACCCACTCTCAGGGCCTCATGACCGGCCGCTTTTCGATATGCCAAGGACGCGGCCTGGAAGACCAGCATGCCTTCAGGGTGCCAGATTTTTGAGGCTATGGAGGTGGGTGGATTTGAGGCTGGTGCTGCTGCCTGACGTTTTGTGGGAGTACATGGAAGATCGGAAGCAGCAAGCTGGCTGTTGGTTGTGTGCCCGGAGACCCTAGTTCTTTGGGCACAGAGCTCAGAAAAAGTGACGCAACAGACTTTTAATACCATAAATCAGTGAGTTATTTGTTATGTCTCCCCTCTTGCCATGAAACAGGGTCACCTCTTTATCCCTTATTAGGGAGAAAGAGAGTCTGTGGTATGTCGAATACCGGGTGAACAAGTAGTCTTTGGGGTGCTGCAAGTCTGTCTTTATTGATGCTTTGCTGCGCACTTGAGTGTTCAGTGGGGGGGGGGGGCGCCGATGCTTTTGTGCTAGTGGGGGAGGCAGGGGTTATACCTTTGCTGCTGCTTGTGTGTGGGGGGGGGAGCTGGGGGGCTTTGAGGTTTCAATATTTAACTATCATTCATTCTTTGGGGCACTGCTCTGTTTTCATGGATGTTTGCAAAGAAAAATAATTTCAGGATATATATTGTATACATTTCTCTGACATTAAATGTATCTGTTGAACCTATTTTGCAGTCTGTCAGTCTTTGCTTATGTATAGTATTTCATTGATATTATTGTATTTATTTTTCCCGTAAATCCCTGCAAGAAAATGAATCTCAAGTGAGATATAGTAACATTGATGATAAATTTACTTTGAACTTTTTACAAGTGACAAGTGGGAAGAGGTATAGTCACTATAACTGTGAGAGACAGTAGGTTTGTAAAAGATGTCAGTGGATGCAGACAGAGATGGAGACAGCAAGATTGAGAAGGGGAGAGAGGCTGGTTAGATATGAACCAAGCAAATCTGAGTGGAGGATAGTGCAGGGATGAAGCTGACAAGCTCTGTATGGGGAGCGGGAAGCAAACTTGATCTTAGTCCTATTCACTAATTATAATACCAAATCCCAGAAGGAAGAGAAATCCCAAGTCAGGAGGACATGAAATCATCACGCAAAATACTCACATTAAAAACGCTAATGTTGGACAGCAGTTCAAAGTCTATACTTTAAGCTGTATATAATTTCAGATATGTAAAGTAATAGGAACAACTAAATTGCCAAAAGTAGTAACTTGATGGGCTTCCATATGATATGGAAACCATATGTTCACGAGGTTAATTCCCGGGATGGCGGGACTGTCATATGTTGAAAGATTGGAGTGACTGGGCTTGTATACACTGGAATTTAAAAGGATGAGAGGGGATCTGATTGAAACATGTAAGATTATTAAGGGATTGAACACACTAGAGGCAGGAAACATGTTCCCAATGTTGGGGGAGTCCAGAACCAAAGGCCACAGTTTAAGAATAAGGGGTAGGCCATTTAGAACGGAGTTGAGGAAAAACTTTTTCACCCAGAGAGTTGTGGATCTGTGGAATGCAGTGCCTCAGAAGGCAGTGGAGGCCAGTTCTCTGGATGCTTTCAAGAGAGAGTTAGATAGAGCTCTTAAAGATGGTGGAGTCAAGGGATATGGGTAGAAGACAGGAATGGGGTACTGATTGTGGATGATCAGCCATGATCACAGTGAATGGTGGTGCTGGCTCAAAGGGCCAAATGGCCTACTCCTGCACCTATTGTCTATATGTATAATCATGCTTTGTTCATGCTTCCAAAGCATGGAAGTTTAGGATTGCTGCCACGAATATTCCAGTATTTAATCAGAGCTATTGGCTTCTCTTAGGAACGACTGTGAACATTTTAAGGCTGAAGTGAAATGCGAGCAGAAGCACACAGAAGTTAAAAAGATTAAGCAAGCATTATAAACGAGGGTACAAAAAGCTTTTTCAGATATATAAAGAGTGCTTGGGAAACGGAAAGGTCTGAAGAGACATATGTAACCTCAACCAGGTGGACTACACCTCAAGGTGCTGAAAAAGGTAGATGAAGAGACTGTGGATGCATTAGTAATAATCTTTCAAGAATCACCAGATTCTGGAATGCTTCAGGAGGACTGGAAAATTGCAAATGCCACTCCACTCTTTAAGAAAGGAGGAAGACAGATTGTAGGCCAGGTTAGCCTGCCTTCAGTGCTGGGTGTTTTATACAAACACACATATATACATATATATATATATATATATATATATATATGATTTCTTATTCTTTCCTGACAAAGAATTTAACTCTCCTTGGCAGGTGAGACTTGTGGCTGTGAAATGATCTCAGGTTCTTAAGCATCCCCTGTGATGATTGTAGGAGTTGATTCTGGAACTGCAAGAAGTGGTTCTGAGGTCTCTAGACACCTTTCTTCTCTAACAATTGCCTCGGCTCTCCTCAACTGATCAATATGTCGTCCCCAGACAACATCAGATGTAATCTCCACTGTGTAGGAGAGTGGTCCAGTACTGTCCTTAATCTTTCTGAGTACCCACTTTTGATCACCTCTCATGCGAGGGCTGCAACATCTTACCTGCTTGTCTGAGGACCCTCAATTTGTCTCAGCTGTTTGTCCTGCATTCTTCTTCTGAAATTGGGTTTGAGCACAAAGGATGATCCAGGAAGAGCATATCTGGTGAGTTGTTGGTTGTGGAGTGTGCTGCATAGCAAGGAGGAAATTGACGAGCTTTTGATTCATTATCAGTGTAGTGTGTTCTGCTGACATTGTTCACAGCACATTCTGGACAAACCTTTCTGCTGAGCTATTTCTAGCTGGGTAACGCGGGGCAGATGTAATGTGCCTTATTCCATTCATTTTAAGGATTGGCTGAAACTGTTCCACAACCAGCCGGGGTCCATTGTCACTGACTAAGTGTTATGGAACACCAGTCCTTGAGATGAAGCTTCTCAGCACATCAACAGTGCGTGAGGTTGTACTGGAGGTGATTGGAAACACTGCTGGCCACTTTGTAGCTGCATCCACTACTACTGTGCCTATGAATGGACTGGCAAAATCCACATGAACCCTCTGCCAGGGTAATGCAGCCCATCCCCAGGGATGGAGAGGCACTGCTCTTGGCATCTTCTGGACATGTTGGCATCTTGAACAGAGCATGGCGAACTGCTCAATCTGCTGATCTATCCCAGGCCACCAGGCAAAGCTTTGAGCCAACACTTTCATCTTGACCATGCCTAGATAACCAGAATGTAGCTCCTCCAACACCTCAGCTCTCAGCTTGGATGGTACAATAATCTCAGTCTCCACATGACAACCCCCATCCCAACACTGGTGTTCATCCCAACACTGATAAAAATGGGGAAACTGAAATTTTTGCTGCACATTCTAGCCATTTTGGATGGCCATGTAGATCTGAGACAGTATGAGATCTTTTCTGGTTTCCCTTTGGATTATCTCTGTTGTAATAGGGAGACCTTTGATTTGAATTAGGGAGAATACAGCGAGAAGCGTCCTCTTTTGTAAATTTTTCAGGTATTTCTTTTTCCAAGGGTAAATCCTCGAATTTGGTTGTGTAATTGTGTCCTCCAAGAAACAGAGCCCATCTCTGCATTTGTGCTGCTGCCGTTAATGGAACATCTTTCTCTGGGTTGAGAGTGGACATTAGTGATTGTTGATCGGCAAACTCTCTCCTATACAGATACTGGTTTTACACCCCAAGCCAGATTCAAGGCCTCTCTATCAAACTGTGTGTGATTTTTCTCTGCAGTTGTAAGAGAATGTGAGGAGAAGGATACAGTGCACTCACTTCCATCACTCACAACATGTGACATGACCACACCTATACCATAAGAAAAGGAGGAAGACATGGAGGGATTGTTTACTGAGTCTCTGTGGGTGGAAGTAAGGAACAGGAAGGGGTCAATAACTCTACTGGGTGTTTTTTATAGACCACCCAGTAGTAACAGGGACATTGAGGAGCAGATAGGGAGACAGATTCTGGAAAGATGTAATAATTACAGGGTTGTTGTGGTGGGAGATTTTACTTTCCCAAATATTGATTGGCATGTCCCTAAAGTGAGGGGTTTAGATGGGGTGGAGTTTGTTAGGTGTGTTCAAGAAGGTTTCTTGACACAATATATGGATAAGCCGACAAGAGGAGAGGCTGTACTTGATCTGGTATTGGGAAATGAACCCGGTCAGGTGTCAGGTCTCTCAGTGGGAGAGCATTTTGGAGATCGTGATCACAATTCTATCTCCTTTACCATAGCAATGGAGAGGGATAGGAACAGACAAGTTAAGAAATCATTTAATTGGAGTAAAGGGAAATATGAGGCTATCAGGCAAGAACTTGGAAGCATAAACTGGGAACAGATGTTCTCAGGGAAATATATGGCAGAAATGTGGCAAATGTTCAGGGGATATTTGCGTGGGGATCTGCACAGATACATTCCAATGAAACTGGGAAAGGATGGTAGGGTACAGGAACTGTGGTGTACAAAGGCTGTTGTGTAGTCAAGAAGAAAAGAGCTTACAAAAGGTTCAAAAAACTAGGTAATGATAGAGATCTAGAAGATTATAAGGCTAGCAGGAAGGAGCTTAAGAAAGAAATTAAGTGAGCCAGAAGGGGCCAAGAGAAGGCCTTGGCAGACAGGATTAAGGAAAACCCCAAGGCATTTGACAAGTTTGTGAAGAGCAAGAAGATAAGACGTGAGAGAAAAGGACCAATCAAGTGTGATAGTGGAAAAGTGTGTATGGAACTGGAGGAAATAGCAGAGGTACTTAATGAGTACTTTGCTTCAGTATTCACTACGGAAAAAGATCTTGGCAATTGTAGGGATGACTTACAGCAGACTGAAAAGCTTGAGTATGTAGATATTAAGAAAGAGGATGTGCTGGAGCTTTTGGAAAGTATCAAGTGGATAAGTCACTGGGATCGGATGAGATGTACCTCAGGTTACTGTGGGAGACGAGGGTGGAGACTCCTGAGCCTCTGGCGATGATCTTTGCATCATCAATGGGGACAGGAGAGGTTCCGGAGGATTGGAGGGTTGCGGATGTTGTTCCATTATTTAAGAAAGGGAGTGGAGATAGCCCAGAAAATTAGACCAGCGAGTCTTACTTCAGTGGTTGGTAAGTTGATGGAGAAGATCCTGAGAGGGAGGATTTATGAACATTTGGAGAGGTATAATATGATTAGTAATAGTCAGCATGGCTTTTTCAAAGGCAGGTCGTGCCTTATGAGCCTGATTGAATTTTTGAGGATGTGACTAAACACATTGATGAAGGAAGAGTAGTAGATGTAGTGTATATGGATTTCAGCAAGGCACTTGATAAGGTACCCCATGCAAGGCTTATTGAGAAAGTAAGGAGGCATGGGATCCAAGGGGACATTACTTTGTGGATCCAGAACTGGCATGCCCATAGAAGGCAAAGAGTGGTTGTAGATGGGTCATATTCTGCATGGCGGTTGGTCACCAGTGGTGTGCCTCAGGGATCTGTTCTGGGACCCCGACTCTTCATGATTTTTATAAATGATCTGGATGAGGAATAGGAGGGTTAGTAAATTTGCTGATGACACAAAGGTTGGGGGTGTTGTGGATAGTGTGGAGGGCTGTCAGAGGTTACAGCAGGACATTGATAGGATGCAAAACTGGGCTGAGAAGCGGCAGATGGAGTTTAACCCAGGTAAGTGTGAGGTGGTTCATTTTGGTAGATCAAGTATGATGACAAAATATAGTATTAATGTTAAGACTCTCGGCAGTGTGGAGGATCAGAGGGATCTTGGGTTCCAAGTCCATAGGACACTCAAAGCAGCTACGCAGGTTGACTATATGGTTAAGAAAGCACACGGTGCATTGGCCTTCATCAATCGTGGGATTGAGTTTAGGGGCCAAGAAGTATTGTTGCAGCTATATAGGACCCTGTTCAGACCCCACTTGGAGTATTGTGCTCACTTTTGGTTGCCTCACCATAGGAAGGATGTGGAAACCATAGAAATTTACAAGGATGTTGCCTGGATTGGGGAGCATGCCTTATGAGAATAGGTTGAGTGAACTCGGCCTTTTTTCCTTGGAGTAATGGAGTATGAGAGGTGAGCTGATAGAGATGTATAAGATGATGAGAAGCATTAATTGTGTGGATAGTTAGAGGCTTTTTCCCAGGGCTGAAATTGCTAGCCCGAGAGGGCAAGTTTTAAGGTGCTTGGAAGTAGATACAGAGGAGGTGTCAGGGGTAAGTCTCTGTTTCTTGGAGGACTTAATTACAAGATCAAATTCAAGAAAATGACTAATCAGGTTTCTAATTCAATGTTGCAATTTTGTTCACACTCAATTTCATTCCTGACTGCAACTCACATGCATCTCAGGCTGCTCTTTCAATTGATACAGCAATTTCAACTACTCTTTTAAATGTGAATTGTGCATCAGTTAGGAGCCATTCTTGAATGCTTTCTTGTAAAATTCCACAAATTAAATGATCTCTCAGTGCACCATTAAGCTCATCATTGAACTGACAATGCTCGGATAATTTCTTCACTTCAGCCACATAAGCGGAAAGGGGCTCCCCTTCCTTTTGATTCCATTTATGAAACCTAAAGCATTCTGCAACCAACAATGGTTTCAGTTCTGAATGTTCCTGCACTACGTTCATGATATCAGCAATGCTAATTTCAGTTGATCTGGTTGGAGCAGTCAACCACCTTCTGCAAACTGTGCTTTTCCACCAATTGCACTCAGTAACACTGACACTCGTTTCTTATCAGCTATTTCACTTGCTACAAAATGCTGCTCAATTCATTCAGTATACATCATCTAGTC
Source organism: Hemitrygon akajei (assembly GCF_048418815.1). NCBI lineage: Eukaryota > Metazoa > Chordata > Chondrichthyes > Myliobatiformes > Dasyatidae > Hemitrygon > Hemitrygon akajei. The sequence goes on from NC_133127.1 coordinate 125,690,186, forward strand.
ATTTGTTCAGCAATCAAACATGTCTATCTTTCTGATGTAGCCAGCCATTTCTACTTTCTTTCTTTATGGTTAAATTATTACTATCACCCATTACTCACTGTTTATGAACCCATGGACATACCTGCTGCTTCTTAATTTTGTCCAGTTTTAGCCTTCTTTTAAATTCAAACATCTTCCTCACCTTCTGAAGAAAAATGTGCTGCACTTCAACAGGTAGATAGTCATCTTGGTTTGTTTTAAAACTTCCTCATCACCACCGTTATGTTTTGTAACTCTAGAAACTAATCGAAAGAGAAACATTGGAGCCTGGAATATTTGTGTGCTTAGTTTTTCTTTCGTGGGGTGCTCACATATGATGTGGTGGCATAATGACAGATGCCATTCATGTACGTCTTACATATAACCCATAATGAATTATGTAAACAAACAAAGAATACTTACTCAAGCAATATATTTACAATATTTCTTAAATAATACTGAAATATTAAATACACTACACAGTTGGACAGATGTTATTAAGAATGAGGTACTTGGAAGCACATGATAAAATAGGCCAATGTTAGCACGGGTTCCTTTAGAGAAAATTTTGCCTGGTAAATCTGTTGGAATTATTTGAGAAGATAACAGGTAGAATAGACAAAGGAAGAGTCAGTGGATGTTGTTTACTTGGATTTTCAGAAGGCTTTTGACAAGATGCCACACATGAGGATGCTTAACAAGAGCCCATGCTATTACAAGTAATATAATAACATGTATAGAAGACTGGCTGACAAGCAGGGGGCAATGAGTGGGAATAATGGGTGTCTTTTCTGGTTAGTGGTCTGTGGCTGCCGGCTACCAGTGGATTTCCACAGAGGTCAGTGTTGAGACCGTTGCTTTTAACAATGTATCTCAATGATTTGGACTATGGGAGTAATGGATTTGTGGCTAAATTTGCCGATGATACAAAGATAGGTGGAGGAGCGGGTAGTGTTGAGAAAACAGAGAGACTTAGATAGTTTAGAGGAATGGGCAAAGATGTGGCAAATGAAATACAATGTTGGAAAGTGTATGGTCATGCACTTTGGTGGAAGAAATAAACGGGCAGACTATTATTTAGATGGGTAGAGAATTCCAAATGCAGAGATGCAAAGAGACTCAGAAGTCCTTGTGCAGGATACCCTAAAGATTAACCTCCAGGTTGAGTTAGTAGTGAAAAAGGCAAATGTAATGTTGGCATTAATTTCTAGAGGTATAGAATATAAGAGCAGGGATGTGATGTTGAGGTTCTATAAGACACTCATGAGACCACATTTGGAGTATTGTGTGCAGTTTTGGGCTCCTTATTTTAGAGAGGATATTCTGACATTGGAGAGGGTTCAGAGAAGATTCACGAGAATAATTCCAGGAATGAAAGGGTTACCGTATGAGGAACATCTGGCAGCTCTTAGGCTGCATTCCCTGGAGTTCAGGAGAATGTGGGGGGGACGTCATAGAAACATTCCGAATGTTAAAAGGCCTTAACAGATTTGATATGGCAAAGTTATTTCCCATGGTATGGGAGTCTAGGACAAGAGGGCACAACTTCAAGATTGAAGGACATCCATTTAGAGCAGAGATGCGGGGAAATTACTTTAGTCAGAGGATGGTAAATCTGTGGAATTTGTTGCCATGAGAGGCTGTGGAAGCTAAGTCATTGGGTGCATTTAAGGCAGAGATAGATAGGTTCTTGATTAGCCAGGGCATCAAAGGGTATGGGGAGAAGGCAGGGGAGCGGGAATGACTGGAAGAATTAGATCAGCCCATGATTGAATGGTGGAGCAGACTCGATGGGCCAAGTGGCCTACTTCTGCTCTTATATCTTATGGTCTTATGGCTGGAGGTGTTCTGTAGGGGCTAATGTCAGGACCTCTTCTGCTCATGTTATATCCCAAAGATATAGATCACAGAATTGATGGCTTTATGGCTAAGTTTTTGGACAATATGAAGATAGGTGGAGGAGCAGATAGTGTTGATATAGCAGAAAGTCTATGGAAGGACATAAACAGATTAGGAGAAAGTTCAAAGAAGTGGCAGATGGAGTACAGAGCAGGGAAGTGTGTGGAAGAAGGAATGAAGGCATCGACTATTTTCTAACTGGGGAGAAAATTCAAAAATTAGAAGTGCAAAGCGACTTGGGAGTTCTTGTGCAGAATTCCCTAAAGGTTAACTTGCAGGTTGTATCAGTGGTAGGGAAATGCAATGTTTGTGTTCATTTCTAGAGGACTAGAATGTAAAAGCAAGGATGTAAGGGCATTGGCTTTATAAGGTCAAACCACACTTGGAGTATTATGAGTTGTTTTGGGCCCCTTATCTCAGAATAGATGTGCTGATACTGTAAAGAGTCCAGCAGGAAGGTCATGTGAATGATTCCAGGAATAATAAGGTTAATATATGAGGAGCATTTGATAGCTCTGGGCCTATACTCATGGAGTTTAGAAGAAAGGGGGTGGGTATCTCAATGAAACCTATCAAATATCAAAAGATCGAGATAGAGTGGATGTAGAGAGGCTGTTACTATCATAGTCAAGGACAAGAGGGCACAACCTCAGACTAGACTGAGATCCATTTAGAACAAGGATGAGGAAAAAAAAATTCAGATAGAGGGTGGTAAATCTGTGGAATTCATTGCCACAGAGGGCTGTGGAGGCCAAGTCATTAGGTATATTTAAAACAAAGTTTTAAATATAAAGTTTGATAGGTTTTTGTTTAGTCAGGGTGCTATAGATTATGGGGAGAAGGCAAGAGAATGGTGTTGAGAGAGATAATAAATCGGCCATGATGGAATAATGGAGTGGACTCCATGGGCTAAATAGTTTAATTCTGCTCCCATGTCTTATGGTCTTATTCTTATCACCAAATGCATCTTTACTGACTCATCCCCACTCTCTGCTTTCCACAGGGATTGCTCCCTCCATGACCCTCTTGCCCATTTGTCTGTCCCCACTTGTCTCCCTCCTGGCTCTTATCCCTGCAAGCAGAAAAAGTGCTACACCTGCCCATTCACCTACTCTCCTACCACCATTCAGGGCTGTTGACAGTCCTTCCAGGCGGGGCAGCACTTTGCCTGTAAGTCTGTCAGGCTTATCTACTGTATCCGGTGCTCCCCGTGTGACCTCCTCTACGCTGGTGAGACCACATTGCCCAAGGAATTTAAGTCCAATTCCCATTCCCTTCCTGACATATTAGTCAATGGCCTCCTCTGCTGCCAAGATGGGGCCACTCTCGGGTTGGAGGAGCAACACCTCCAAATGGGCTGCCTCCAGCCTGACGGCATGAAAATTTAATTCCCTGGCTTCCAGTGGCTTCTCCCCCACCCCCTCACCCTTATCCCCTCACACTTCCATTTCCCATTCTAGCTCCCCTCTCGCCCCTTCTCCTTGCCTGCCTGTTACCTCCTTCTGGTGTTCCTCCTCTCTTCCTTTCTCCTGTGGTCTGTTCTCCTCTCCTGTTGGATTCCTTCTTCTTCCACCTGTCGCCTATCAGCTTCTTGCTTCACCCCTCCCCCTGCCTTCCACCTCGCAAGGCTTCACCTATCACCTTCTAGCTTGAAATCTTTCCCCACCCCCAACTTATTCTGGCTTCTTCCACCTTCTTTTCTAGTGCTGAGTTACTGAGCTCCTCCAGCATTTCGTGTGTGTTACTGTAGATTTCCAGCATCTGCAGAATCTCTTGTGTTTATTCAAATGTGTATGGACGTGGCACTGTTGGGAAAATAGATACCTGCTTACCATGAAATATTATGTTATCTATACGTACACCTTTAGTTTTACATATATAATTAATTCAGAATAAGAAAAGACTGTATTGATTGGCTAATTGATCAGAAATGCAATGCTTCTGTACCCACCAAATATATTCAATGCTCAAGGATAATCAAGAAAATGAGATTGTGGGAAGCTTTTGCACATTGGTTGTTTGTCAGTATTGGCTTCTCTGTAGTTTTTCATTGATCCTATTATATTCCTTTGTTCTGCTGTGAATGACTGCAAGAAATAGATCTCGGGGTAGAATGCGGTGACACATTTGATAATAAACTTGCTTTAAACTTTTGAAAGGTAAGGAATAGATAAATGTTACAACTGGGACTGCTCTCTACCAATGATGGGAGGTAGAACAGAAGAGAATTTAATGGGAAGTGTATAACTGGAGGGCAAAATAATCATCATCGTTATGTGCCTTGTGGGATGAAGTAGGTGACCATGGTCTTCCACCTTTGTTTAGTCTGACAAGTTCAAAGTACAAAGTAAAATATATTACCAGAGTACATACATGTCAACACATACAACCCTGAGATTCTTTTTCTGCAGGCATACTCAGCAGATCTACAGAACAGCAACTGTAAATGATGAACAACAAACTGTGCAAATGCAGATATAGATGAATAGCTATAATAATGAGTGTGACTTAACAAGATAAGAGTCCTTAAATGAGTGTAGTTATCCCCTTTTGTTCAAGAGCCTGATGGTTGAGAGGTAGAACTGTTCTTAAACCTGGTTGTGCAAGTCCTGAGGCTCTTGTACCGTCTACCTGATGGCAGTAGCCAGAAAAGAGCATGGCCTGGGTGGTGAGGATCTCTGATGACTGATGTTGCTTTTCTACAGCAACATTTCATGTAGATGTGCTCAATGGTTGGGAGGGTTTTACCCGTGATGTACTGGGTCAAATCCACTACATTTTGTAGGATTTTCCATTCAAAGTCTTTGGTGTTCCCATACCAGTCCGTAATGCAGCCAGTCAGCACACTTTCCAACACACATCTATAGAAGTTTGCCAAGGGTTTTGATGACATGCCGAACATCCACAGACTCCTGACTAAATAGAGGTGCTGTTGTGCTTTCTTTTCAATTATATTTATATGATGGGTCCAGGACAGGTCCTCTGAGATTGTTTACCCTGGAATTTAAAGTTACTGATCCTCTCCACCTCTGATTGTCTGATGAATACTGGCTGATAGACCTCGGGTTTTCCTTGCCTGAAGTCGACAATCAGTTCCTTGGTCTTATTGACATTGAGTGAGAGGTTATTGGTATTACACCGCTCAGCCAAGTTTTCAATCTCCCTGCTGTATGCTGATTGATCAACCCCTTTGATACAGCCCACAACAGTGGTGTCATCAGCAAACTTGTATATGATGTAGGAGCTGTACTTAGCCACACAGTTATAGGTGTAAAGCAGGGGTGTCAAACTCATTTTAGGTCACGGGCCGGATTGAGAAAAATGCAGCTTCATGTGGGCGGATCAGTCGGACGCGTGCGAACACAGCTTTCGTTGCCTCCGTTTTTTCAGCCTGCTCTCATGTGTCTCAGTCTCTGCTATAACTACAAAGTGTTTCACTTTACAAATTCCGTTTCTTATGAAGAAGACTGCCGAGCAAGACTGCCGAATAAACACTAAAAACCCTGAAAACCTGGTACCTAAATAAACTCTGCATTAGCCATATCATACACCATAGGCGCTTCGATTACTGGGGCCAGCTTTAATAGTAATTAGATATTATCTCGCGGGCCAAAGATAATTCCACCGCGGGCCGGATTTGGCCCGTGGGCCTTGAGTTTGACATATATGGTGTAAAGCGAGGAGAGCAGGGTCGAAGTACACATCCATGCCGTACTCCTACGCTGATGGAGATCGTGGAGGAGATGTTGTTGCCAATCCAAACTGACTGGGGTCTGCAAGTGAGGAAATTCAGGATCCAATTGCGCAAGGGGGTATTAAGGCCCAGGGCTTGGAGTTTACTGATCAGTTTTGAGAGGATGATAGTGTTAAGTTCTGAGCTGTATTCGATATAGAGCATCCTGATGTATGCATCGTTGCTGTCCAGGTGTTCCAAAGTTGTCTGAGGAGCCAATGAGATAGCATCTACTGTAGTCGTTTTGCTTTGGTAGGTGAATTGGAGTGGATCCAAGTCTCCATTCAGCAGGAGCTGATATGCTTCAACAGCAGCCTCTCAAAACATTTCACCACTGTGGCTGAAAGTGCCACTGGGCAATAGTCATTTAGACAGGTTACCACGCTCTTTTTGGGCACTGGTATGATTGAAGCCTGTTTGAAGCACATAGGTACCACACACTGCCAGAGTGAGAAGCTGAAGATATCCATGAATACACCAGCCAATTGGTCAGCACTGGTGTTGAGTACTCAGCCAGGTACTCCTCCCAGACTGCATGCTTTCCTCGAACTCTTTCTTGAAGGCAACCTGCACGTCATCTTCAGATACTGAGACCAAAGCATCATTGGGAGAGATGGGGATGCATGATGGCTCCTCCCTGTCCTGGTGATCAAAGCGAGCACCGAAGGGATTGAGCTCATCCAGAAACGAGGCTCTGCTGTCCCCAACATCACAAGATTTAACTTTGTAGGAGATTATAGTATTCAAATCCTGCCACCGCTGTTGACCATCCCTCATTGCTTCCAGTCTAGTCCTCATTGTAATAAGTTCTAATTCTAATAGGTTCTAAAAAGCTCTTCAGAACTTTTGCCTGCCCATCCCTTGATGTAACTCATGAATGCCATCCGCTGTCGACTGCAATTTTTTTTCTTCTATCAATTTTTCCCATCACTGCAAGACGTTTGAGTTTCTCTTTCCTCAGCACGTCCCAGAAGTTCCAGCTGCCGTTTCCTGATATCAGCTCTCTTCTTATTCCAAATTTTTGCAACAGTTCCTCATTTTTTCTTCCACAACATTTTCATTATTCTTCTCAAAAAACACATTTCTGCAGCTTTGAGTCTTCCCTCATTTTGCTTCGACATTGTCCGACATTCACTACAGTATGTTAGTGTGGAATGAACGTAGCACCCCAGCAATCTGAGTTTCATACCTATAGAAATTATGTCATTCTTTAGTGTCTTGCTCAAATGCTTGAACATTTATTTAGTAATCCCAATCCTTCTTCTATAATAATCTAATGTAAAAGGTTTTTTTTTACAGATGAGGTGTATAAAGGGGGATGTACAGTGTACTGTGCAGATGTATCATATAACATTGGATTTAAATTGATGGGCATATAATGATCTCATCTTTGCTTTTTTATTCTCTATTTTGTGCCATGTTTATTTCTATCATTCTACCATGACTTATAACATTCAAGATCCACCCAATAATTATTTCACTTCCAGGCCAGATCCTGACACAAGTTTCAAGGTTGTTAAGCTAGTTACAAGGCAAGAGTTTCTGAAAAAGTTCTGAACTAGCAGGTGACATTACACCATGTCTTTGATTTTCCAGGGAACTTTGCAATAGGTTTCCTTTCCACTCTTTTCTATTTGTTGACAATGTTAATGGACTAATGCGGCCTTGGAAGTATAGACATTCTTCTAGCCAACTATATGCATTTCTTCCTAGGTACTGGAGTTCAGAAGATGTGAGATCCCTTCCCAGGAGTTCTAGATCCATTGGAATGTGTGGTGAATATATTGGGGAAGTTATCAACACTGAACATTATCTAAATGTAACTTGGACAGCAACTTTTAGAGACTGAACATGTGCACTTAAATTTGGAAAGTAGGAAGTTGCTACCAGAATTGCTTTGCTACTTTAGAGGTATTGCTATGTTGATATGTGGTCCTGGTAGTCATGAAACAAACACTTAGAAGCTGATTAGTTACCATGCACATCACAGACACCCACTAAATATTGTAAGACAATGTTGGGGCATGTCTATTCAAGTGTGGATTTTTAATGATGTGCCAAGTTTGAAATGCTAAAATGACAATCCCTCATGCACTGAAAATTAGCATATACATTTGGAGACTCATTGTTTCAATTTTAAATTATTGCTGGAAAGTGCAAAAATACTTTTTAGAATTTTTTTGTATAATAATAAAATTATTACTTTCAATATTACGATTCAATTTAATTTACATGAATGTGGAGTAATGAAACTATAAGTGTGATTCACATATATTGTAATTGATATATGATACACATCCTCCTGTACTCTGTATTCTTTTTTGTAAGAAATCAATAAAAATATTGAAAGGGAAAGAAAGATTTTTCTCTTTGTGTCTACTATCTCTTACTTGAATTTACTTACTTGAAGTTGAATTTCCCCATGGGGATGAATAAAGTATCTATCTATCTATCTACTATCCTTTCTACCTTTCCATATATGATTTCACACTGCGAACAGCATTGTAAGCAACATCACTTCTTCAGTTGAACTGCTTAACGAGGTAACTCAGTTGCTTTGAGTGTTTATTCCTGTAACAGATTCCGTATAGATTGTGCTGAACCAAAATACGTTTCTGATCACAAATAATTCTTCTACAAATCCTTGCAGCAAGTGTGTGTCTAATTACAATGGAGTACACTCAGTGGCCACTTTAGGGACATCACACTGTGGGCGGACTCCTGCAACTGATTAACTGCTTTGCCCACGCCTGCGAGGGGTTTGGTTTACCATCAGTCTGAAGAAGACAAACATCATGGATCAGGCCCCAAACATCACTGTTGATGTAATCGATGTAAGGAGTCTTGATGTAGTCGACTCCTTCACCTACTTTGGGTCAACCATCACCAGCTTGAAGCAGAGGTGAACAGCAGGACTGCCAAAGCTGTAGCTGTAATGGCCAGACTGAATGTCTGAATGGACAGAGTGTGGATCAACAGAGCAGACAGCTGACAAAGAAGGCCAAGCTGCGGGTGTGCCAGGTGTGTGTGTTCAGCACACTCCTCTGTGCCATCGGGGCTTGGACGCCATACATCAGCCAAGAGGAGAGGCTAAACTCATTCCACCTACGCTGCCACATCTCCTGGCAGGACCGGATCACCAACACAGAGCTTCTGCAGCGGGCTGACACCTCCAGCATCCACACACTGCTCAGCCACAGATGCCTCAGCTGGTTGAGCCATGTCAAACGGATGGGCCAGGGACACCTTCCCGAGGACATGCTGCACGGCAAGCTGAGTGAGGGTTACCGCCCACGAGGAAGACCATGCCTCCCCTACAGGGATGTGTGCAAGCGCAACATGGAGCTGGCAGGCATCGATCTCAGTGCTTGGGAGGAACCCAGACAGCAGGGAAGGACACTGTCAAAAGCGGTGTACGATGTGCTGAGATAGCAAGAACCAACGTGCTCATCAACAAGAGCCAGAAGAAAAGCCAGAGCACCTTCCTCCTTTGCCTGCAGCCGCCGTGAGAGAGAGACAGTCACTCCAGAGTGGGGCTGGACAGCCACTCGAGAAAGTGCAAAGAGTCCCAAGTCTACAACCCCAAGAACCATCAGAAAAGGTAGCACACCATCATCTGTCAAGACATACGGATGTTGATCACGATTTCAGAAACATGCAGGAACCTTTCTTATTGCCTCCTCCTGTATTACTGAAGCAAAGCAGTCCTGGAAACAACCACCCTGCATTCAATCCCCACTGATCTCCTTTCATTTATGTTTTTAAGCCACAAGTGATGTGAGTAATGTCCAATGGCAGGAACGGGACAGATGGCCGAAAATAGCGAAATGTACTATAGGCCAGAAACTTCACAATGTTACATATTTTTATAGCTTCCTGGAAAAACACTTTAACAATTACAAAGTCTCCTCTTTATTTGCCTCGTGGCCATGCACGGTTGGTTCAGCAGAGGTAGAGAGGCTTAGATCATTTTAGCTGATGTCTGTGCCACTGATTGCTCCTCTTGTATCTGTGCCAAGACAGACACAGTCCGTGAGGACATGACAGTAGTGTGCTGGTGTACAGAAGTGGAGAGCCTTTTGCATGAGTTCTCAATAACAATGTCACCATCACTCCCAAGGTTAAGACACACTTCATTGCTTTGATCTACAAGAAAACAGGTTGCAGATAATCAGTAAATCCCCAAGAGATGGAAGTTAAACTATTTGTCATCCTAATTAGAGCATCCAGAACTTGCCTGGTCTGATCTCAACAGGCCTCCTTCATCCCACATCCTTTGCCTAGGATCTTTTCATCTTCATCAATAGCTTTTTGGACATTAAGGAAATAAAAGGATAAAAGGGTTTGTGTTTTTTTTTCTTTTGGTGTTTTTCATACGCTGCTTTGGATCTGGAGTAACAATTATTTTGTTCTCCTTTGTATTTGTATCCTGGAAATGACATTAAACAATCTTGAAGCTGAGTTCTTACAGGGCGTTGTGAGGACTGAATATCCTAGTCCTAGTCTGCCTTTTTAAAAAAAGTTTTTTGCAATTTTTCTGAAGTAGTGAATTCTATGTTCTTCCAAATATAGACAATAGGTGCAGAAGTAGACCATTCGGCCCTTCGAGACTGCACCGCCATTCTGAGATCATGGCTGATCATCTACTATCAATGCCCGGTTCCTGCCTTGTCCCCATATCCCTTGATTCCCCTATCCATAAGATACCTATCTAGCTCCTTCTTGAAAGCATCCAGAGAATTGGCCTCCACTGCCTTCTGAGGCAGTGCATTCCACACCCCCACAACTCTCTGGGAGAAGAAGTTTTTCCTTAACTCTGTCCTAAATGACCTACCCCTTATTCTCAAACCATGCCCTCTGGTACTGGACTCTCCCAGCATCTGGAACATATTTCCTGCCTCCATCTTGTCCAATCCCTTAATAATCTTATATGTTGCAATCAGATCCCCTCTCAATCTCCTTAATTCCAGTGTGTACGAGCCCAGTCTCTCTAACCTCTCTGCGTAAGACAGTCCGGACATCCCAGGAATTAACCTTGTGAATCTATGCTGCACTTCCTCTACAGCCAGGATGTCCTTCCTTAGCCCTGGAGACCAAAACTGTACACAATACTCCAGGTGTGGTCTCACCAGGGCCCTGTACAAATGCAAAAGAATTTCCTTGCTCTTGTACTCAATTCCCTTTGTAATAAAGGCCAACATTCCATTAGCCTTCTTCACTGCCTGCTGCACTTGCTCATTCACCTTCAGTGACTGATGAACAAGGTCTCCTAGATCTCTTTGTATTTCTCCCTTACCTAACTCTACACCGTTCAGATAATAATCTGCCTTCCTGTTCTTCCTCCCAAAGTGGATAACCTCACACTTATTCACATTAAACGTCATCTGCCAAGTATCTGCCCACTCACTCAGCCTATCCAAGTCACCCTGAATTCTCCTAACATCCTGTGGCACCCCACTAGTCACCACCTGCCATTCCGAGAAACACCCATTCACCGTTACCCTTTGCTTTCTATCTGCCAACCAGTTTTCTATCCATGTCAATATCTTCCCCCCAATGCCATGAGCTCTGATTTTACCCACCAATCTCCTATGTGGGACCTTATCAAGTGCCTTCTGAAAATCGAGGTACACTACATCCACTGGATCTCCCTTGTCTAACTTCCTGGTTACATCCTTGAAAAACTCCGATAGATTAGTCAAGCATGATTTGCCCTTGGTAAATCCATGCTGGCTCAGCCCAATCATATCACTGCTATCTAGATATGCCACTATTTCATCTTTAATAATGGACTCTAGCATCTTCCCCACTACTGATGTTAGGCTGACAGGACGATAGTTCTCTGTTTTCTCCCTCCTTTCTTAAAAAGTGGGATAACATTAGCCATTCTCCAATCCTCAGGAACTGATCCTGAATCTAAGGAACATTGGAAAATGATTACCAATGCATCCGCAATTTCCAGGGCCATCTCCTTTAGTACCCTAGGATGCAGACCATCTGGACCTGGGGATTTGTCAGCCTTCAGTCCCATCAGTCTACTCATCACCATTTCCTTCCTAATGTCAATCTGTTTCATTTCCTCTGTTACCCTATGTCCTTCGCCCATCCATACATTTGGGAGATTGCTTGTGTCTTCCCTAGTGAAGACAGATCTAAAGTACTTATTAAATTCTTCTGCCATTTCTCTGTTTCCCATAACAATTTCACCCAATTCATTCTTCAATGGCCCAACATTGTTCTTAACTATCTTCTTTCTCTTCACATACCTAAAAAAGCTTTTGCTATCCTCCTTTATATTCCTGGCAAGCTTGCGTTCGTACCTCATTTTTTCTCCCCGTATTGCCTTTTTAGTTAAGTTCTGTTGTTCCTTAAAAATTTCCCAATCATCTGTCTTCCCACTTAGCTGTCATACTTCCTTTTTTTTTAATGCTATGCAATCTCTGACTTCCTTTGTCAACCACTGTGGCCCCTTTCCCCCCTTTGAATCCTTCTTTCTCCGGGGGATGAACTGATTTTGCACCTTGTGCATTATTCCCAAGAATACCTGCCATTGCTATTCCACTGTTTTTTCTGCTAGGATATCCGTCCAGTTAACTTTGGCCAGCTCCTTCCTCATGGCTCCATAGTCTCCCCTGTTCAACTGCAACACTGACACCTCCGATCTGCCCTTATCCTTCTCAAATTGCAGATAAAAACTTATCATATTGTGATCACTACCTCCTAATGGCTCCTTTACTTCAAGATCGCTTATCAAATCCTATTCATTACACAAGACTAAATCCAGAATAGCCTTGCCCCTGGTCGGCTCTCGTACAAGCTGTTCCAAGAATGCATCCCGTAGGCACTCTACAAACTCCCTATCCTGGGGTCCAGCACCAACCTGATTCTTCCAGTTCACCTGCATGTTGAAATCCCCCATAACTACTGCGACATTACCTTTGCCACATGCCAATGTTAACTCCCTATTGAACTTGCAGCCAATATCCATGCTACTGTTTGGTGGCCTGTAGACAACACCCATTAGGGTCTTTTTGCCCTTACTGTTCCTCAGTTCTATCCACACAGACTCTACTTCTCCTGATCCTATGTCCCCCCCTTGCAAAGGACTGAATCTCATTCCTCACCAACAGGGCTACCCCACCCCCTCTGCCCACATTTCTGTCCCTACGATAGCACGTATACCCTTGTACATTCATTTCCCAGGTCTGATCTCCCTGCAGCCATGTCTCCGTTATCCCAACAACATCATAGTTACCCATTCGCACCTGAGCTTCAAGCTCATCCGCCTTATTTCTGACACTTCGTGCATTCAGATATAGAATTTTTAGCCCATTTCTCCTCTCCCTGTTTAAATCGCTGCCTATTGTGCTTAACCCAGCTCCCCAAACTCCCATCGGGCTATACACCCCTATATAGTTACCCAATGAGTTAAAATCCTGATAGTCCTGTACTGAAATTACTTCCATATCTTCCAAGCATAATTTGTTCCATAGCTACATTGACTTTACATCAAGACCACTGTCTGTATCTTTGGGGAATACAAAGACCAAAACTCTGTTACCTGTCCATTCTTAATGAGGCTACTGAAAGGTATTTCCCCAGACACTGCTTCTAACTACTCCTCACTTAAAGAGCAGCTTTTGTGCTGATGAGCCAGAAGCCTGTCTCCTTCTCACAAAGCAGACAATATTGCAGTTAAAGGTTTGACTAATTCATCTTTAATTCCTTCATAACACATACTGTATAAGTAAGAATGTCAGTTACTGCATCCAACATCAAAATTCACTGAAGCAAGTTAGAAAATATAAATCTCTGTGATAACTAACTAGATTGATTTTCATAGTAATCCAAATACAAAATGAAGTAATTAAAATATTTCCTGACTAATCTCTCTATAATTTCTTGAAAATATGTACGAATTTAGTAGTGTTGTTTTTAATCAAATAAGGGCCAGAAGGGCCTACTCCGTGCTGTACTGCTAGATTAAATAAATAAAATAAAATGAAACACTCTGAAAACATTCACCTTACTGTATTTAAGTTGGGTAATCAAAAGGATAGTTTAAACGAGTGTTGAGAAATCTTGCCAATTGCCACGTAATGAATATGTTTTGTTGTACAATGCATCTTTCTACTTCACTACCTAATCTGTATTTTATTATCATGCACAATTTCTACTCCAATACTGAACATCAATATACAATCCTGGAAATAACATTTAAATAGCCTTAATTTCTTTGATATATTTTATACAGTATAGAAACTTGTGATTTAGTTTTGGGGTAGTGCCTGTGCAGCTTCATTGAAATCAGAAAAGAGAAGTTTCCTACAGTTACTTCTCAAAAGTACTGAGGACATTGGAGTCAAAGTATACACTGAGAGAACTCCATATGAAGTGAAAATTAAGAACAGGATAGATCTTCTCTAGCCAAATTTGAGCAGAAGCCGTTCAGTCAGACACTTGTGTTCTGACCCCATCTGGCAAATCGTATTGAAGAGAGAGGGGCAGGAACTATTATAAATGGTTTCAGAACCTAGAAAAAGGTTGGAAATTTCAACCAATGCCGAAAAGTGTGTCAGGATCTGAAGTGCTTATGTAGGTCAAATAATCTTTTTAGATAGGAACAAAGTAAGGTCTTTGAACTGGAGTCTGAACTTGAGTTGGATCAGGCGAGAAGTTCAGAAAACTATCAAATTCAAGCAAGCGTGACAAAGAAACAAAACCTTTCTTTTTGTTTACAGCCAAAATTAATGATTCAAATTTGTTAAAAATATGAAAGAAGATTAGAGAAATTCTGACAACTGGTTACTATACTTAACCCATCATTGTTCATTCTGTGCTTCTCTTTTACCATTGCTTCAACAAAATGTGGAAAAGAATTGAATATATCTTCAAGTATGCAACATATTTCATCTGTATCAATTGTTCGTTTATGTTGGTAATGAAGAAGAATGAAGGTACCTGAAAGCAGGCTGGTAAACATTGTCTATTTGGATTTTAATGAGGAATTTGAAGAGGTCCTGCATGGTATGCTAATTTAGAAGGTTAAGATACATGGGACCCAATGTGATTTGGCTAATAGGATCCAGAATGGTGGAAGTGGCGGAAGGATGCTTTTTCATTGTGTACCACAGGAACAGTACTGGAATCCTTTATATATTATTGACTTGGATTGTAGGAGGTATAATTCATAAGTATGTGGATGATAAGTATGTCGTATTGTGGATAGCAAGGAAGATTTTTTTTAAGGCTACAGTGGGATATAGATCAGATGGAAAGGTGATTGGAGAGTTGGCAGTTGGAATTTAATCTCAACAAGTGCAAGGTGATGCACTTTAGGAAGTCATAGAAACATAGAAAACCTACAGCACAATACAGGCCCTTCAGCCCACAAAGCTGTGCCGAACATGTCCCTACCTTAGAACTAACTAGGCTTTACCCATAGCCCTCTATTTTCCTAAGCTCCATATAGCCATCCAGGAGTCTCTTAAAAGACCCTATCGTTTCTGCCTCCACCACCGCTGCCAGCAGCCCATTCCACGCACTCACCACTCTGCGTTTTAAAAAAACTTACTCCTGACATCTTCTCTCTACCTTCTTCCAAGCACCTTAAATCTGTGCCAATTCAGCCCTGGGGAAAAGCCTCTGACTATCCACACGATCAATGCATCTCATTATCTTGTACATCTCTATCAAGTCACCTCTCATCCTCCATCGCTCCAAGGAGAAAAGGCCGAGTTCACTCAACCTGTTCTCATAAGGCATGCTCCCCAATCCAAGCAACATCCTTGTAAATCTCCTCTGTACCCTTTCTATGGTTTCCACGTCCTTCCTATAGTGAGGCGAACAGAATTGAGCATAGTACTCCAAGTAGGGTCTGACCAGGGTCCTATATAGCTGCAACATTACCTCTTGGCTCGTAAACTCAATCCTACGATTGATGAAGGCCAATGCACTGTATGCCTTCTTAACCACAGAGTCAACCTGCGTAGCAGCTTTGAGTGTCCTATGGACTCAGACCCCAAGATCCCTCTGATCCTCCACAATGCCAAGAGTCTTACCATTAATACTATATTCTGCCATCATATTTGACCTACCAAAATGAACCACTTCACACTTATCTGGGTTGAATTCCATCTGCCACTTCTCAGCCCAGTTTTGCATCCTATCAATGTCCCATTGTAACCTCTGACAGCCCTCCACACTATCCACAACACACCCAACCTTTGTGTCATCAGCAAATTTACTAACCCAACCCTCCAATTCCTCATCCAGGTCATTTATAAAAATCACAAAGAGTAGGGGTACCAGAACAGATCGCTGAGGCACACCATTGGTCACTGGCCTAAATGGAGAATATCACCCATCTACAACCACTCTTTGTCTTCTGTGGTCAGTCCAGTTCTGGATCCACAAAGCAATGTCCCCTTGGATCCCATACCTCCTTACTTTCTCAATAAGCTTTGCATGGGGTACCTTGTCAAGTGCCTTGCTAAAATCCATATACACTACATCTATGGCTCTACCTTCATCAATGTGCTTAGCCACATATTCAAAAAATTCAATCAGGCTCGTAAGTCATGACCTGCCTTTGACAAAGCCATGCTGACTATTCCTAATCATATTATACCTCTCCAAATGTTCATAAATCCTGCCTCTCAGGATCTTCTCCATCAACTTACCAACCACTGAAGTAAGACTCGCTGGCCTATAATTTTCTGGGCTATCTCTACTTCCTTTCTTGAATAATGGAACAACATCCGTAACCCTCCAATCCTCCGGAACCTCTCCCGTCCTCATTGATGATGCAAAGATCATCGCCAGAGGCTCAGCAATCTCCTCCCTCACTTCCCACAGTAGCCTGGGGTACATCCCATATGGTCCCAGTGACATATCCAATTTGATGCTTTCCAAAAGCTCCAGCACATCCTTTTTCTTAATATCTACATTCTCAAGCTTTTCAGTCCACTGCAAGTCATCTCTACAATCGTATTCATTAAGTACCTCTGCTATTTCCTCTGGTTCCATACACACTTGTCTATTGTCACACTTGATTGGTCCTATTCTCTCACGTCTTATGCTCTTGCTCTTTACATACATGTAGAATACCTTCTGGTTTTCCTTAATCCTGTCTGCCAAGGCCTTCTCATGGCCCCTTCTGGCTCTCCTAATTTCATTCTTAAGCTCCTTTCTGCAAGTCTTATAATCCTCTAGATTCATATCATTACCTGGTTTTTTGAACCTTTCGTAAGCGCTTCTTTTCTTCTTGACTAGATTTACAACAGCCTTTGGGCCCACGGATCTTGTACCATACCATCCTTCCCCTGTCTCATTGGAATGTACCTATGCAGAACTCTATGCAAATATCCCCTGAACATTTGCCTTATTTCTTTGTATGTTTCCCTGAGAACATCTGTTTCCAATTTATGCTTCCAAGTTCTTGTCTGATAGCGTCATAGTTCCCCTTACTCCAATTAAACATTTCCTTAACTTGTCTGTTCCTATCCCACTCCAATGCTATGGTGAAGGAGATAGAATTGTGATCACTATCTTCAAAATGCTCTCCCACTGAGAGACCTGACACCTGACCAGGTTCATTTCCCAATACCCGATCAAGTACAGCCTCTCCTCTTGTAGGCTTACCTACATATTGTGACAGGAAACCTTCCTGAACACACCTCACGAACTCCACTGCATCTAAACCAATCAATATTTGGGAAATTAAAATCTCCCACCACAACAACCCTGTTATTATTACTTCTTTCCAGAATCTGTCTCCCTACCTGCTCCTCGATGTCCCTGTTACTATTGGGTGGTCTATAAAAAACACCCAGTAGAGTTATTGACTCCTTCCTATTCCTAACCTCCACCCACAGAGACTCTGTAGACAATCCCTCCATGACTTCCTCCTTTTCTGCAGCTGTGACACTATCTCTGATCAACAGTGTCACGCCCCCATCTCTTTTGCCTCCCTCCCTGTCCTTTCTGAAACATCTAAAACCTGGCATTTGAAGTAGCCATTCCTGACCCTGCACTATCCAAGTCTCTGTAATGGCCACAACATCATAGCTCCAAGTGCTGATCCACACCCTAAGCTCATCCGCTTTATTCATGATACTCCTTACATTAAAATAGACACACCTCAGATCATCGGACTGAGCGCGTCCCTTCTCTATCACCTGCCTATCCTCCCTTTCGCACTGTCTCCAAACTTCCTCTATTTGTGATCCAACCTCCCTTTCCCCTGTCACTTCAGTTCAGTTCCCACCCTCCGGCAATTCTAGTTTAAACTCTCCCCAATAGCCTTAGCAAACCTCCCTGTCAGGATATTGGTCCCCCTGGGATTCAAGTGCAACCTGTCCTTTTTGTACAGGTCCCACCTTCCCCAGAAGAGGTCCCAATGATCCAGAAATCTGAATCCCTGCCCCCTGCTCCAATCCCTCAGCCACGCATTTATTGTCCACCTCATTCTATTCCTATACTCATTTGTCACATGGCACAGGCAGTAATCCTGAGATTACTACCTTTGAGGTCCTCCTCCTCAATTCTTTCCTAACTGCCTATAGCCTTTTTTCAGGACTTCCTCCCTTTTCCTACCTATGTCGTTGGTACCAATATGTACCATGACCTCTGGCTGTTCTCTTTCCCACTTTAGGATATCGTGGATGTGATCAGAAACATCCCGGACCCTGGCACCTGGGAGGCAAACTACCATCCGCATTTCTTTCTTGCGTCCACAGAATCACCTATTTGACCCCCTAACTATAGGTACCCTATCACTGCTGAGACCCTCTTCCTTTCCTGACCCATCTGGGCCACAGGACCAGACTCTGTGCCAGAGGCACGACCACTGTTGCTTCCCCCAGGTGGGCCATCCCCCCGATGATCCTCAAGGAGGAAAACTTAGTCAAGTAAACATAGGACATATAAACTATAAGGTAGGTTCATAAGGAATATTAATGAACAGAGGGACTTTAGGGTTAAAGTCCATAGCTCCTTGAAGAGGCAACAGAGATACATTGGATGGTGAAGTAGTCATATGTCATGCTTTCCCTCAAAGGTCTAGGCATTGGGGCAGGTAAGTTGGGACATTGTGTAGTAACTTTACAAAACACTGATAAGGCTGGACTTGGAGCATTGTGTGCAGTTAGGGTTGCTGTACCATATGGTTGCAATGAAGTGCAGTGAAGATTCACAAGGATGTCGCATGGATTGGAAGACATTAACTATGGGGAGAGAATGGAGAGGTTGAACTTATTTTCTTTGAAGGATAGGAGGTTGAGGGGTGACCTAATTAAGGTATTTAAAATTATAAGAGTGATAGATAGGGTAGATTGTGCTAAAACTTTTTCCCCATTGTAGTGGAATCAAAAACAAGAAGTCATCGTTTTGACTGAGAGGAAAGAGATTTAAAGTATATTTGAGGGTTAAGTTGCTTTTTAGACAAAAAGAGTGGCTAATAACTGAAAGTTGCTGCCAGAAGAGATGGTGAAATCAGATACAATCAATAGGTTTAAGAGATCTTTAGAAAGTGACTTAAATAGGCAAAGCAGAGAGGACATGGATGTGATGCATACAATGAGGATGTGCATAGATGTGCAAAGTTGGTGCGAACATGATGGGTGGAAGGTGCCATTTCTCTGCTGTAGAGCTCGATGACTTTATGACTTGATTGTGCTCAGCAGAGCCACGTAGTGTGTCTGGTTCTCAAACAATGTAAAACTTCCACCGGCAATCTGGAACATACAAATTCCGGCAACAGCACTGTCTTCCTAATAAATTTTTATACTTGCAGTTATTATTTTTGTGGATTATTTCAGTTATTTCAGTGGAGCAAAGGTATGCTGCTATGAGGTTTTTTTGGGTTGTTTTTGACATATTTTAAAATGCAAAATGCTTATGTGGTTGAGAGTCCTGTTATAATTAGTGATTTAAATCAATGACAGGGCATGAGTAGATCGAAATACAATAACTGAAGACTCGAAGTACTGATCTGCCATGCTAACAAGGTTCTGTTTTGTAGATGAGAAAAAAACATTGATTTTTCTCACCATAGATCTCAAATCACATTTGTTAAATTTAAAATTGCTAATACAGGCAGTGAGACGTGTGCTTGGTCTCCGGGCTCCTTCTGGCACTCAACTTTTCTGAATTTCTTGGGAAGGTGTCACAGATTGCTTTCTGAAATGAAATCAATGAAAGGATTTTGTGATGGTCTTCTACTAAATAAAATTACCTTTTGCGTCTGGTAAATCTGGCAATCACTTCTCCTTGTGCACTGAGCTATGCAATTGTTCACTGCTTGTGCTGCTGATATGAAGAAAAGCTTTCTCCTTAACCCCAAACTGATTTTACAATTATCACTCTTCTTACTCAGCAGACAGTTAAGGTATTAATGTTGAATTGTGTTGCACATTTCAAGATCTAGAAGTTGAATTCAATTAAAGTGTTGATATTGCACAGACGTTGGCTTCTGACAAAAAATTGTTTTATATAATAGCTTCTTCATCTCAAAGAGACTTTACAGTCGATTACTTTTCACTCTGTCTTCAATTGTAGACCATGCAATGCTGCATCCAATTTATGTACAGCAAAGCTCCACAATCAACAAAAGCAACATTTCCCTGTTTAATGACTTTGCTGATGTTGACTGAAGGGTAAATGTGGCCTGAGTATTATGAGAATTTGTTATGTTGCAGATGATAAATGGCTCTATCATCTGAGCTGGTAAAAAGGGTCTCTGTTTAATAGCTCAGCAAAAAGACAACACTACCGACATTGCAGCATTCACTGAGAACAATACTGGAATGTCAATTTGGTCTTGAATTTTGGAATGGGATTATTTGGTGACTTGAATAGATCAGATTAGCAGTAATATAAATTTGGGCAAGGCTCAATATTCTGCACATTAATATTTGAATAACTACAAAAAATATATGTAATAAATCAATTATGCAGATTTTGTGTAAAGTGTAGATACAAGGTTCTAATATATTATCTTCATAACTATTATAGAAGTTCCTCATGTCTTATTATTATCTTTCCTCATTTCTGTAAGTACTCTAGAAAGCTTAGAAAGGGGTGGAGGATCATTCTGCCATGTTATGACTATTAATCGGTAAAGCCATGAAGGAAATTATCTACCTGTTTCAGATAGTTGACTAAACAGTGACTTTTGGAAAACAGTTTGCATCTTTGGAAACAGCTCTATTTCCATCATTAATATCTTTATTTTTCCCTTTAGGGTTCTTTTGAAGACCCTGACCTGGCGTTACATGCTGACTTCGGTTCTTTGTGGGGATGGCACCCGTTTTCAGAGTTTCAGGACTGGCTGTTGACCGGCACGCCAAGGGTTCGGCCTGAGAGTCTGGCTTGGATTTGAAAGCCCAAGGTCTCGGGGCTCTGGAGACGGGCAGATCGAGGGTCAGTGCCATGGCAGGAGACCCGTGTGTCGGGAAATCTACTACTGTGGGCCCGAAAACCTGTCATCTCAGGTACAGAGCTCAAAAAAAGCAACGTAACAGACTTTTAACATCGTAAACCAGCGAGTTGTTTGTTATGTCTCCCCGGTCACTGGGAAAATAGAGACACCTCCTTCTGCCTTATTAGGGAGAGAGAGAACCTGTGGTATGTTGAATGCCGGGTGAAACGTGAAGTCTTTGGGGTAACTGCAAGTCTGTGTCTTTGCTGTTGCCTTGTTCACGCCTGAGTGCTCGGTGATGGTGCTGATGCTTTTTTTTTTGCCAGTGGGGGGAGGGGGGAATCGTCACTCTCTGCCGCTTATGCATGGGAGGGGGAGCTGGGGGGGGGACTCTGGGGTTCTTAATTTTAACTGTTGTCCATTTTTGGGGCACTTCTCTGATTTTGTGGGTGTTTGCAAAGAAAAAGCATTTCAGAATGTATGTATATTGTATACATTTCTCTGACATTAAATTGGACCTTTGAACCTTTGTCAAGAAACAGAAAGTTATTGTGAAGACATATTCTTGTAAAATGAATTGTTTTGATGGGAGCAAATCAGTTTTAAAGACAGTGGAAGCATATTCTAAGATAAAACACAAGCAAAGTGCCGCAGATCTGCAATAAAAACTGTAAGAGGTTAGATTGCATAGCAGATCAAACAGCATCTGTGATAAGAGAAACAAACTTCGTGACGTTTTAGCAGAACTCTGTTGACCTTACCCAGCTCCTGTGATTACCTCAGTCACTGCACTTACTGTAAACTCTTTAAACCACTTTCTATAACATTTTTATATTGTAAATTCATGCTGCTACTTGTGGATTTATGCAAACCTTATTTCATATCCGTACTTCTAACTTTATTCTTTATTATTTCTAATTGTTGAACGTTGTTTATCGTTGCATGTCTCATCAACACACCACAGCAAATACCCAATACTTGTAAATACAAATGGCAAATTAGGTTGATTCTTGATTTCCTGCTTCTATAAAAGGTTCAGCAGTAACTTATAGAAGGCAACGAGTGTGTAATTGAAAAACCTATGAGGAAAAGGACAATTATCAAGCTTTTCTGTACATCCAAAATCATAGTCCTGGACTTTGGAATGTGCCACATTGCAGCTTCCTGTACTGAAAGACCAGTATGTTTTGGGTAGATTATGATGAGTCATGAACTCTGTTGGAAATCTTCCAACAACAGTTGGGGCTTGCCCCAGACTGCCTTTAGGAAACAGCCATAGAGATCTGTGATGTGAAGCTATTGAATGAAGTTCAATTAAGACATCTATATCCCATAGAGGGTTCCTTAAGGTTGTTATAGCCAGGGGTGGTAGTGGGGATAAGCTCTCACCACCTATTAAGTACTCCCATTGGCATATGTCTTAAATAGCCTCTGTCAACCAAGTAAGTCCACCTCTTGGATTTCACACAATGAAGAGTGAAACGTTGACTGTACTCTTTTCCATAGATGCTAGATACTGCCTGGCCTGCTGAGTTCCTCCAGCATTTTGTTTGTGTTGCTTGGATTTCCAGCATCCGCAGATTTTCTCTTGTTTGTTCTTGGACTTCACATGTGGCTTAGCTCCCAAATCCTGGCAGAACCAGTTCTACCGACAGGAGAAGGGGCAAAGTCGGGTTACTAACACCTTGAAACCAGTCGCTTCAGAGCAAAGGAAAGTACTGATTTTAAATCTCTGCTGCCTCGCAGGTTTTGGGAATAAACCCCAAGGAAAAAGCTGAAGGCCCTAGGGCAGTCCTATATTGAGTTCAATGCTGACTGGCAACTCCTGCAATGCCACTAGTTCAAACTGTATTGGTCTCTGCCATTTGTTTGAATTCATTGGCTGTGTGGAGAGGGGAGCCTGCTGCAGGAGGAACCGCTTGCTCACACATTGCCCTGCCCTGGCTTGTGTACTGGGTTGCATATCACACAGACAGCTCGGATGCAATATCCATGGTCGACCTCAACCAATGGAGAGTCTCATCTATATCTCATTTCAGACCTTATCATTTCAGGTGTAGATGGATGACAGTCTTATTGCCAATGGTGAGTCAGGGGCCATTGATAATAGAGACCAAAGCGAGGTGAAGGATGGGGGCAGATGGAGTCAGGTTGCCAAGTGAGAGGAGTGGGTCTGCAAGGCCCACTGAGGCAGGAGAATGAGAGGTGAAGGCAGATAGGGACCAGTCCTCCCACGCTCTTTAACCCGTCTGTGTCTGCTCTGCCCACTGGGTTTACTAAATTTATCCTCTCCATCTGACAATGTCCTCCTCTGCTCCAATACTACTTCTCTTCCCACCTCCTGTTAAGTTAGTTTAAACCCTCTGGAGTAGTGTGAACTGTTATGTTTCGTAACTCCAAAACATAAAACTAATTAAAAGAAGATGGGAGTCCGGAATGTGTGTATGTTAGTTTTGTTTTTACTTTAAGTGATGTGCTCATATGATGTGACACAATGACACATGCCATTTACGTACTTTGGCTTCTAATCTGCAATGCATTATGTAAATGACACAGAATGCTTAATCAAACTATGTATTTACAATATTACTCAACTATCACTGAAATATTAAACACAACAATCCTTCCTGCTTATAGTATGCATCTCAACTGATATACACACACACACACACATATTTTTATTTATATAGAGTAATGCAACTGCTAGATAAACATCCACAGCTTAGTAAATTTTAAACTGCCCTATTCAGGCCAAAAGATTTAATTGTTCCGGAGGATGTCGTACTCATGTGGGATAATGCCTTTCCTGATTGTGTGGG
This sequence comes from Hemitrygon akajei, assembly GCF_048418815.1. Taxonomy (NCBI): domain Eukaryota; kingdom Metazoa; phylum Chordata; class Chondrichthyes; order Myliobatiformes; family Dasyatidae; genus Hemitrygon; species Hemitrygon akajei. The sequence continues at coordinate 125,714,076 of NC_133127.1, forward strand.
GGTGTTTGGCAGGTGAAATTTGTGGCTGTGAAACAATCTCAGCCTCTGGGGCCTCCTCCGTGGTGGTTGTCGGAGTTGACTCTGAGACTGCAGGAGGCGGTTCTGACGGCTCCGGACACATTTCTTCTCCAACAATTGACTCTGCTCCCCTCAACTGGTCTATGTGTCTCCAGGCGACATTAGACACAACCTCCATTGTGTAGAAGAGTGGTCCACTTCTGTCCTTAATCTTTCCACGTGCCCACTTTTGAGCACCTCTGTAGTCCCTCACCCCTGCTTGTCCGGGGTGAAACATCGAATCTCCTTGTCTGAGGAGCCCTCAGTTTGTCCTGCCTACCCCTGAGACTGGGTTTGGGGAGATCCAAGCGCGAGTGTAAGGAACAACCCAGGAAGAGCATTGCTGGTGAGTTGTGGTTGTGGAGTGCTATATGCAACATGCGATATGCAAGGAGGAAATTGGTGAGCTTTTTTATTGTTAGTGTAGTGTGCTCTGCTGACATTGCTTGCAGGGTGTTCTTTCGAATCTGGACAAAACTTTCTGCCAAGCCATTTGTAGCTGGGTGATTCGGTGCAGATGTAATATGCCTTATTCCATTCATTTTCAAGACTGAAACTGTTCCACAGCAAACAGTGGTCTATTATCACTGACTAAGTGTTCTGGAACACCAATCCTTGCAAAGAGGCTTCTTAACTCATCAACATTGTGCGAGGCTGTAGTGGAGGCTGTTGGGAAAACTTCTGGCCACTTTGTAATTGCATCCACTGCTACCAAGAAATTTATGTCCATGAACGGTCCGGCACAATCCACGTGAATTCTCCGTCAAGAGCATGCAGACCATTCCCAGGGGTGGAGAGGCACTGCTTTTGGCATCTTTTGGACGCGTTAGCATCCTGAACAGTGCATGGTGAGCTACTCAATCTGCTGATCTATCACAGCCCATGCAGATGAAGCTTCAAGCCAGTGCTTTCATTTTGCCCACGCCTAGATGACTGGCATGTAGCTCTTCCACCATTTTAGGTCTCAGCTTGGATAGCTGATTTTCAGAAGGCACTTGATAAGGTCCCACATAGGAGATTGGTGGGTAAAATCAGAGCTCATGGCATTGGGGGGAAGACATTGACATGGATAGAAAACTGGTTGGCAGATAGAAAGCAAAGGGTAGCGGTGAATGGGTGTTTCTCGGAATGGCAGGTGGTGACCAGTGGGGTGCCACAGGGCTCAGTATTGGGACCACAGCTGTTTACGATTTACATCAACGATTTAGTTGAAGGGATTGAGAATAACATCAGCAAGATTGCTGATGATACTAAGCTGGGTGGCAGTGTGACATGTGATGAGGATGTTAGGAGAATTCAGGGTGACTTGGATAGGCTGAGTGAGTGGGCAGATACTTGGCAGATGACGTTTAATGTGAATAAGTGTGAGGTTATCCACTTTGGGAGGAAGAACAGGAAGGCAGATTATTATCTGAACGGTGTAGAGTTAGGTAAGGGAGAAATACAAAGAAATCTAGGAGTCCTTGTTCATCAGTCACTGAAGGTGAATGAGCAAGTGCAGCAGGCAGTGAAGAAGGCTAATGGAATGTTGGCCTTTATTACAAAGGGAATTGAGTACAAGAGCAAGGAAATCCTCTTGCATTTGTACAGAGCCCTGGTGAGACCACACCTGGAGTATTGTGTACAGTTTTGGTCTCCAGGGCTAAGGAAGGACATCCTGGCTGTAGAGGAAGTGCAGCATAGATTCACAAGGTTAATTCCTGGGATGTCCGGACTGTCTTACGCAGAGAGGTTAGAGAGACTGGGCTTGTACACGCTGGAATTAAGGAGATTGAGAGGGGATCTGATTGCAACATATAAGATTATTAAGGGATTGGACAAGATAGAGGCAGGAAATATGTTCCAGATGTTGGGAGAGTCCAGTACCAGAGGGCATGGTTTGAGAATAAGGGTTAGGTCATTTAGGACAGAGTTAAGGAAAAACTTCTTCTCCCAGAGAGTTGTGGGGGTGTGGAATGCACTGCCTCAGAAGGCAGTGGAGGCCAATTCTCTGGATGTTTTCAAGAAGGAGCTAGATAGGTGTCTTATGGATAGGGGAATCAAGGGATATGGGGACAAGGCAGGAACCAGGTATTGATAGTAGATGATCAGCCATGATCTCAGAATGATGGTGCAGGCTCGAAGGGCCGAATGGTCTACTTCTGCACCTATTGTCTATAACGACTCTCAATCCTGACATAAGGCAACCTCTGTCAAGGATAAGTTCATTTCAGTACTGGTAAAAATGGAGGAACTTAAATTTCTGCTGCACATTTCAGCCATTTTGTGTGACCATGTAGACCTGAGACAGTGTGGGGTCTTTTCTGGTTTCCCTTTGGATCATCTCTGCTGTAATAGGGAGAGTTTCAATTTGCATTCGGGAGAATACATCCATATCCTCTTATGTAAATATTTCACTTATTTCCTTTTCCAAAGATAAGCCGGACAATCCATCAGTTTTACCATAATTAATCGTCCTCTTGAATTCGAGCTTGTAATTGTGTTCTCCAGAATGCAGAGCCCATTCATGCGGCTGCTGTTAGTGGAACACCCTTCTGTGGATTGAAAATGGACATTAATGGTTGATGATCAGTAATGAGGGGAAACTCTTTCCCTTACAGGTTCTGGCTGAAGCACTTTATACCCCAAACCAGACTCAAGACCTCTCTTTCAATCGTTGTGTCATTTTCTCTGCAGTGGTAAGGAAACGTGATGTAAAGGTTCACATCCATTGCTCATAACATGTGACATGACTGCACCTATACCATGAGGTGAGCATCGCAGGCAAGCTTCACTGGACAATGTGGATTATGATGCGTGAGTACAGTGTCTGATGTCACCATTTCCTTTACCTTTTTTAAAGCCAACTCACACTGCTTTATGCATTGCCATTTCATTCTGATCTGTAGTCATAAGTTCAAGGGGTAGAGCACAGTAGCCAGGTTTGGCAGGAATCTGTTATAGTAATTGACAAATCCTGAAAAGGATCACAACTGTGAAATGCCTTTTGGCCTTGGGCATTCACCACTGCTTGAATTTTCCCGGCAGATTTGTGTAAATCTTGTACATCAATGGTATGACCACAGTAAGTGATGCTTGGTTTAAAGACTTCACACTTGCTGTGTCGTGCCCTGAGCCCATAATCTTCTAATCTTTAATACTGTCTAGACATTTTGGAGATGTTCCTTGTCATGCTTATTGGAAAAAATCCAGGTAGCTCTGAGTGCCTGGACAGCCTTGCAACAGATGCCCCATAACCTTCTGCCAGAGTGCAGGTGCAGATGCTACTCCCAAAATAAGCCTATTATAGAGATAAGGCCCTTTATGAGTGTTAATGGTGAGAAACACTTTGAACTCTTCTTCCATTTCCATCTGTAGGTAGACCTCAGCTAAGTCCACTTTGCTGAAGTGACTCCCTCCAGAAAGATATCCTCTATCCTGGTCAGAGGGTATTGATCTGCTTTCAGTACTGGGTTAATGATGACCTTAAAGTCAGCACAGATCCTGACAGATCCATTCTTCTTGAGTACTGGGACTACTGGCATTGCCCGTGGGATCCATTCAACCCTGGAAAGAATTCCTTCAGCCTCCGTGTGATCTACCTCACTGGCTACTTTATCACATGTGGCATAAGAAAGGAACCAGGTGGGCTTTTTAACCTTGAGTGTGGCATTTTCATTTAACACTGTTTTACCTATTCCAACCTTGAACACTGCTGTAGCATTGTCTAGTACCTCTCTTATGATGCTTTCAGTTGGCTCTATTGCAGGGGATGCAGCATGCAAAGAGCAGATGGAACTCCAACAAAGTTGTAGTTGTCTCAGCCAATCAATGCTGGCCCTCCTGTTGTTACCACAAGCAAGAGCAATGTGGCTTGTTGTTTGTTGTATTTCACTGTTCTGAATGTCATTCGCATAGGAATTTTTTTCCCCTCCTTTCTAAGTTCTTAGCTGGCTATCTGCGGGCTTCAATATCTTTGAAATGCTGTTCAAAGTCATTTTGTGGAATGACTGAAAGAGCTGAGCCAGTGTCCAATTTCATTTTATTTAATTTACCATTCACTTCTGGTGTAAGCCATATTGCTAGCCTGTTGTTAGTTTTCACATGTAAATCTCAAGGCTACCAATCCTATGTCACTCTCACGATGATCAGATTTTTCTTTAACAGTATGCAGATTGGTGTTCTTATTGAAACTGCAACTTGCCTTCTTTTTTTATCTTTTCCTCTTCCCTGTGCAGTCTATTTATTTTCGTCTGCCTGACAGGCTCTTTGTATGTATCCTAATTTGTTGCATTTTGTGCAAGTTTCGCCTTTAAACCCGCATTGATCTGGTGTATGTGTGCAATCGAATGCATCTATCTTTCCAATGTAGCCAGCCATTTCTGCTTTTTTTAACATTTATGATTATTATCACCTGGTACTGGTTTTATGATTATGATTATTATCACTGCTTATGAACCCATGAATTTAGTCCATTTTCTGCCTATTTTTTAACTTAATGTCTCTTCCCTTCTAAAGAAACATGTGCTGCAGGTTTTTGAAACCCAATCATCTTAATGTGCTTTTTAAAAACTCAAACGTCTCACTGTGCTTCAACACAGTGCTTCCAGCTGTGTACAGGTATCGATTTTGACCAACTGTTCAATGACAAACTCTGCCATCTACATCAGGGACAATGCCTTGGCACATTTAGTCCAGTGTTATATATACCCCTGTGGTCCGTCCCTCCTGATTGGTTAGTCCTCGACCAATCAGGTTTCCGCTGTCCCATGGTGTTTACAATCAAATTCCAGTTCTTACTGAGAGTGAGACCTTCATCTTTGTTAAAATGAGACAAAAGAATTTTAATTCTGTGGAAAAGAGCAAACAGTCAACGATTCAGAGCAAGAACCTTCATCAGGACGAAAGAACACAAAAAGTCCTGATGAAAGGTCTTGGCCCGAAACGTTGATTGTACTCTTTTCCATAATACTGCCTGGCCTGCTGAGATCCTCCAGCATTTTGTGTGTGTAGCTGGTAGTGGGTGTGGGGTTGGACTGCTCTCTATTAATGAGTTGCCACATTGCATACTGAAGGTGGTACAAAATGCCGCTATTGTGTTGTCAGTGGTGGAATGAGTGAGTGTTGCTTATCAAGAGGGCCACTATGTCCTGTATGGTATTGATCTTCTTGAGTGCATTGAAGCTGCACTCGTCCAGGCAAGTGGAGAGTCACTCCTGTATGTGGTGGACAGATTGCAGGAAGTTAGGAGGTGAGTTACTCGCTGCAGGTCTCCTAGCCTCTGACCTGCTCTTATAGCCACACTGTATATATGGGTCCTTCAGTTCAGTTTCTGCTCAGGGCTAGGTGGTGGTTGTCGGACTTCCAATGTTAAGAGGGAGGACGACAAATGGTTCTCAATCACAAACAAGAAAAAATCTGCAGATTGGAAATCCAAGCAACACACACAAAATGCTGGAGGAACTCAGCAGGCCAGGCAACATCTAGGAGAAGAATACAGTCAAATATTCAGGGCCAAGGAATCTAAAGCTATTGACCCTCTCCAGTACCAATTCCCTGATGAGAACTGGCTCATAGACCTTCAGCTTCGTCTTCCTATAGTCAATAATCAGCTCTTTGATTTTGCTGATGTTGTGTGAGAGGTTGTTGCTGTGACACCATTCAGCCAGATTTTTAATCTCCCTCCTAACTCTATGTTCATTTAGGCAGCTTGAATTGTTTATCCTAGAGTTAAGAATGCCCATTAACTTTTGTCCTGCCAAAGGGTTTTGACCTGAAACATTGACTGTACTCTTTTCCTAGATGCTGCCTGAGTTCCTCCACCATTTTGTGTGTGATGTTGAGATGGTTCTCAATGATGGCTGCAAGACAACAAAATATAGCTTTTATTAAAAAAATGATCTATGTTTAGTTCAAAGTAAATTTATTATCAAAGACAATCAGTCGATCAAGGAAGTACAAACCTACACACAAACAAAAACTGACAACCAATGTGCAAAAGAAAGCAAACTGTGCCAATACAAAAAAAAACAATAAAGTAAGCAAATAAATAAATAATACTAAGAACAGGAGTTGTGGAGCCAATAGGTTGTGGAATCAGTTCAGTGCTGAGGTGAGTGAAGTTATCCATGTCAGTTCAGGAGCCTGATGGTTGAGGGGTAGTAACTGTTCCTGAACCTGGTGGTGTGGGCCCTAAGGCTTCTGCACCTCCTTCCTGATGGCAGCAGCGAGAAGGGAGCATGTCCTGGACGGTGGGGCTGTTTGATGATGGATGCTGCTTTCTCATATCTGCACTCCATGTAGCTGTGTTTAATGGCAGGGAGGGCTTTACCTGTGATGGACGGGATTGCATCCACCACTTTCATAGGCTTTTCTATTCAAGGGCATTGGTGTTTCCACACCAGACTGTGGTGCGACCATTCAGCATACTCTACACTATGCGTCTACTGATGTTTGTGAAAGCTTTAGATGACGTGCTAGATCTGCGCAAACTTCTACAAAAATAGAGGCACAGCCATGCCTTTCTTTGTAATGGCATTTACGTACTGGTCTCAGGACGGATTCTCCATGATAATACCAAGGAATTTAAAGTATCGACCCTCTCCACTACCAACTCCCTAGTGAAGACTGGGTCATCGACCTTCCACTTCCTCCTCCTGTAGTTCGCAATCAGCTCTTTGGTTTTGCTGATGTTGAGTGAGAGATTATTGTTGTGGCAGCACTCAATCAGATTTTCAATCTCTCTCCTATCTCTGCATGTTCATTTATTTAGCTTGGATTGTTCTCCTAGAGTTAAAAATCCCCACTATCTTTTATAAATTGATATAACATCACTATAATTCAATTTCAAGTTCAGAGTGTCCTACAAGCAAATGAGCAGCAATCCTTTTGAAGTTCATCCCTCGATTTACTGTTTATGTGTGGGTTTAGTCTTTTAATGATTTTTAAAATAATTTTATTTTTTTAAGGTTACTTTTATATTTTAACTAGTTGTGAATGCCAATAACTGTGACAGTTGCTGACTTGTCTGTTGTGTCTATGTAGCACCCAGTGACTCAGGGGCTGGGGGCCAGCAATCTCAGGACAGCCGAGATTCTCTCTCATTCACTCAGCAGCGGGCATGAGAAAATCTTTCCACAGAAGAAAGAAATTAAAACAAATGCTGCAAATATTGAAAATCAACGATAAGATCAGAGAATGCTGGAAACACTCTTTAGATCAGGCAGCATCTGTGGAGAATGAAACAGAATTAACATTTCAACAGAAGTGTTGAAGAGAGAAAACAAGTTTAAATTTTTTCTGATAGGGAAGGTGGGGGGAGGGGGAGTGGATGGTTAGAATAAAGGGATAAGGTGATGCTGAAGTAAATGTGGTTCAAAGATCAAAAGTTCAAAGTAAATTTTATTATCAAAGTACACTCATCAGAGAGTGGTGGGTGCATGGAATGCACTGCCAGCAAAGGTGGTAGAGGTGAATACTAATAGGGTCTTTTAACAGACTGTTAGGTACATGGAGCTTAGAAAAATAGAGGGCTATGTGGTAGGGAAATTCTAGGCAGTCTCTAGAGTAGGTTACATGGTCAGCACAACATTGTGGGCCGAAGGGCCTGTAATGTGCTGTAGATTTCTACATTTACATATATGTCACCATATCCAACCCTGAGATTCACTTTCCCTGTGGGCATACTCAGCAAATCTATAGAATAGCAACTATAACAGAATCAATGCAAGATCAACCAAAGTGCAGAAGACAACAAACTGCAAAGCAAATATAAATGAATAGCAATAAATAATGAGAACGTGAGATTAAAAAGTCTTTAAAATGAGATCATTGGTTGTGCAAACATCTCAATGGATGGGCATGTCAGTGTAGTTACCCCTTTGGTTCAAGAGCCTAAGGGTTGAGGAGCAGTACATTGAACATGGAGGTGTGATTCCTGAGGCTCTTGTACCTTCAAGCTGGTGGCAGCATTAAGACGAGAGTATGGCTTTGGTGATGGGGGTTCCTGATGAAGAATGCTGCTTTTCCGTGACAACAGTAGATGTGGTCAATGGTTGGAAGGATCTTACCTGGGGAGCAGTTAGTGAGAGGGAGAAGGAACAAAAGCTTTGAAATAAGCAGTTAGGAAGTGAGAATGCAAAGAAAGGAATACAGACCGAAGCAGTAAAAAAAAGCCAGCTGTGGACATACTTCCCCATCAAGCACCTTTCTCCTCAATGTGATGTGCCTATCTTCATTTCACTGATCAGTTCCAGGAAGCCTCTGAATCCCATCACTTCACAATTAATTTGCTTTGCTTCGTTTTAACTTCCAGTCAATCTACAGCACCATTTAAATTTTCTCTCCCAACCTAATTAGATTTTGACTTCACTGTCAATATATAAAATATAATTTATTGTTTATATGAAGCACAATTGAATCATTAGTAAACACCACTCTGTTCCAAAATCATTTAGCTTGGCTTAGAAGGTAACTTCTATTTCAGATTGCTGGATTCAAGTCAGCTGAGATCAAGGAGTTTGTATTCATTAGGATAAATGACAGATGTGAAATATGTGGCATATTCTTTCTGTGGGAATCTGATACCCTCTAGTGTCCAAACCGAATCAAGCCAAGATTGTAAAGATCGGGAAAAAGCACAATTCCTAATGATGAATGTTACATTGAATTGATCTCTGAATTAATTTTCATATTAATGATTTATTTCTAAAGCAACTATATTTAAAATTTTATAGATATATATTTAAATAGGAAATGTATCCATTGTTCATTGTTCTGATCGACGAGACAAGGATGAGGATGGAGGGTGAGTGGGTGTTTAGCCACTCACTAAACACCCTGCAAGTGACCAGCCTCCCTCTCGTGCTCTCGCTTGCTGCTCCCAGTGTTCAATCAGTCTCTCTCACTCTCTCTCTTGCTCATTGGTGCCAGAATCTTGGGTCTTGGGCAGGTTTAATCGACGCAGCGAGTTCATATTTCTGGTTTCGTGTTGCTAGTTTGTGTGCCTTTGATCGGGGCAGACTGGCTCTGCGGCCTGCAGTCCACATTCAACCTTTTGAATTGAACTGAGGTGAAAATGAACTTTCCTGGACTATTTTGTTGACTTTGTGGTTTGATGTTTTTATATTCTGTGTTTTTCACTCGGTTTTTTTGCCATTGCATGATTTGTTCTTTTTTTCACGTGTTAGGGGTTTGATGTTTTTCTTTGAATAGGTTCCATGGTTTTCGTTGTTTCGTGGCTGTCTGTGGGAAGATGAATCTCAGAGTTGTATACTGCATGCATACTCTGATAATAAATGTAACCTGAATCTTTGAATCTTGAATCTTTTAGAGACTTACACCATGACTCAACAAATCATAATAGCAATTGAGAGATCTTGCTGTGTCCACTAAAAATACTTATTTCTTGATTACAGATGGAATGATTTGAATTGGTTATTTTCTGAATAGACGCTTGCAAACTTTTCAGTCTTGCCTTTTGCATTTGCATGCTGGGTTCTTCCCTCATTGAAAATGTGGTCAGTCATGTAGTCCTTTCATCCTGATAGCTGTCCAAATGCTAATCATGTCTGGATGTGCCAGGTCTTGCAGATCTTGGGTTTGTCCCCTGGTATGATGGTGATCGTAGGTTAAGCAATGCACCAGGGCATAAAGTGAAGGATGATTGTGTCGTGCAGTTCTCCTGTGAAGTGAGTGTGCTACACAATGCAATGAATCTGGAGGGAAAACAGATCCATCTCGATGGACCATGCAGTAGTCATTGTTACTTGCATATGCATGGTGCAGTGCATGTGTCTAGTAGAATATGCAGGTGTAAGTTTGGTCCAGAACCGCAGGAATTGAGACTCTTGGAGAACACTACAGAGCAGATTGATTAATGATCTAGACTGCAGTGTGTTATAGTTTAATCTAAATAGGATTTGTGATATGATTAACAAGGTGAGGGTTTTTAGATCTGTGGGACAGGATTTGACAGAGTATCCAGAAAGTTGTATGACTATCCAGTGTCAGAGTATGAGATACCTTAAAGCAGTGGAGAAGGAAGTCAGAGTGAGAAAGACAATGCAGATGCCATGGTGCTTGCAAGAACCAGTGACCTAGGTAAAGGAAGCAGCTGCTGAAGGTTTGTGGAACTTAATTATTAAGCAGCACCTCAAGACGAATAACATTTAGACTATTGACCAAGCTTTGTGTAACTTTGAAAGTATCAGGCAAGACAGTGCACTGTTAAAAAGCGGGAAATGAGGATTTTACTTCGTGGGACACCGATAGTGAAATGGAAGCAGCAGCACTTTGGGAAGCCTGCACCCAAGCAAGAGCAGGAGCAGTATCCGCAAGGAATAGCTGAACACAAAGGTTGCAAAGATTTTACATTAGCTGTATGTAAATATTACAAGTAACATGCTCTCTCCTTAAGTTTAAATATAAACACAAGTACAGCGCAGGGGAATTTAAATAGCACAAATGTAAAATGATGAATAATATTAGATTTAGAAGAATTGCTATTAAAATTATTTAAACTGGCTTAACAACTTTGCACAACTTTATGATAAAACCGGGGAATGAAAAGCAATGATCTGATGCAAAATACCAGAAATAGCGATGACTACTACAACATAACTGCCAATAGGTCCACGCGGGGAATTAAACTAGGAAGGGTAGGGTGGATTTTGAAAATGTAGAGTGGGGGCTAGGAAAGCTGGAGAACCTGAATTTATAAAAGATATCATAATGGCAATTGTTATAAAAGTAACAGAGCCATCCTTACGTAAGAAATTGAATCCACATAGATTAAGTTAAAAAAATACAAAATTTCATTCATACAAATTAGGGTGCACTACTAGTTAAACAAGATGAGGTATATATGCATATAAAATGTATAAATTTTAGAATATTGGGCAATTTTAACTCCAGTGAAATCAACTAGGTGGAAGAAGGAAAGGGACTATTACTCCTACTCTGTGAGTCAGTATGTACAAAGCCAACAAGAGTGGAAGAGTGATCAAAGATCAATCGATTCAAGGATCAATCTGCCTATGCAAAATAAATAAGAACAGGTAGAAAAAAAAAACAAAATAGGGAACAGTTACATGATAGACATCATAATTTTGAAAGGCAAAAGTATAATAATGCAATAGAGTGAAAGAAAAGTTGATTCTCAGATATTGAGAATGGAATAATGGGTAACAATATAGGTGAGTGAGAAAGATCAAAGTTCAATATAAATTTAATACCAAAGTATGGATATGTTACCATACATTGAGATTAATTTTCTTGCAGGCATTTACAAGAAAAAAAGAAATACAGAAGAATTTTACAAAACACTACGTGAATAGGCAAAGACCGACAAACAACCAATGTGCAAAGGAAGATGAGCTGTGCAAATAAAAGTAAATTGTAGATTATAGAATCAGTCCAGAGTTCCATGTAAATGTACTTGGGTGGGGAGGGCTTCACCTATGATGGGCTGGGTTTAGCCACCACTTTCTGTTTTCTGTTTCTGGGCAAATGTGTTTCCATACCAGCCATGATGCAACCAGTTAGGGTATTCTCCACTGTGCATCTATAGAAGTGTGTCAAATTTTTGTCGAATCGGTGCAAGTCTCTAAGACAGTCGAAATGCTGTTGTGCCTTTTTGTGTTTACACTTAAGTGCTGGTCCAAGGACAGGTCCTCTAATATGGTGACATTAAGACATTTAAAGCTACTGACCCTCTCCAGCTCCATTCCCCTAATGAATACTGACTCATGGATCGCCACATTCTTCCTCCTTAGCCAATAGTTAGCTCTTTTGATTTTGCTGACATTGAGGGAGAGGTGGTATCTGAACTCAACCAGTTTTTTGAACTTCTTCCTGTATGGTGATGTATTCATCACCACCTTTGATTTGGCCAACAACAGTGGTTTCATCAGTAAGTTTATATACAGCACTGTAACTGCACTTAGCCACACAATCACAGGTATAAAATGAATAGAGCAGGGGGCTAAGCTCACAGCTCTGTGGTGCACTTGCGCTTGATAGAGAGTGTGGAGGAGATGTTGTTGCCAGTCTGTGCTAACTGGGGTCTGATGGTGAGGAAATCAAAGATTCCGTTGCAAATCAATGTACTGAGGCCTAGGTCTTGGCCCAGGCTATTGATAAGATACAATAGCAACAGGAAACAAATATAATGGTGTTCAACGGAGCTCAGAATATCAAAAAATCTGCTCAAAGATGGGCAAGAAGGAAGTAATCACTTAATGGGCCACCACTAGATGATTTAAAACACAGGGGAAAATGTGGTGTTAAGGAAAGGGAAATAATATAAAGACAGGAGATGCAGATGAGAGCATAGCCAAAGAGAATATGGAGCAAAGCAATTATAAATTCAAAAATGAACTTTGGAATTATGTTTTCTGGGGAATGAAAAGCAAAACAATAAGTGATTCTGCAGCCCTATAATAGGAAAGAGCTACACACAAAAAGAGGGAGGAACGCAGTGGGTGGGGCGGCATCTTTGGGGGGAAGGAGCCTGTTGAGGAGGGAATGTGGACATGGGGAGGACAGCATAGAACGACGGCAACAGAAAATGGGCAGAAACATTAAATCAGATTGCTTCAATATTTACAAGGAGAGAGATCAAGAAGATTTAATGTCAGAAGTTGAATTTAGAATGGTTCACTGCAATTAATTTAACAATAATCAAACTCAAAAGACCTTTACCAGATGAGTGCATCTTTGAATTCCAAAAGGATCTTGGAAAGAGACAGCAGAGTTACAAACACTTCATAATTCATCAGAAAAGATGATTGGTGACTTGCGTAATACTAACAAAACACGTTTGCTTGAGAAAGGAGATGAAGTTGCTGGCCAGCCTATTTAACATTGGTGAAAACCCCCCAGAAATTCTTGTTAAATGAGGAAATAGTAAACACACCTAGAAATAAAACTGTAATATTGAAAAGTCAATGATGATTTAGAAAGGGAAGTTCTTAGATCAACCAGTTCTTTGAAGTCATAGATGAGAGGGCATTCAAGCTTAATGTGGGGAATGTAACATAACTCTATTTCAAAACAAACTTCAATAAAATATTACATGAAGTAGTAGCAAGTACAGAACATCTAGGGTCAGAGGTCAATTAATAGAAGAAACAGTTCACTGAAAAAGACAAAGCAGAGAGAAGGGACAAAATAAGCTATTGAGAAGGACAGGAAGAGTGAGGTGAGATGGACTCTGCAAATTGAATCGTAGCATCCCATTTGTATCACACTCATATGTGCAACTCTGCAATTATAGCAGCTGGTGGCATTTGTACTTGTGTAATACTATTGACATGTCAAATTGATACATCAGTTGTCAGATTTGTACTGTGTAATACCAATCCAGAACAAAATTTTAACCATACACAGAAAAAGTGAAGATTTCTCACCTTGAATCAAAGTAAGGCAGGGTTGGAATCATTGTATTTATAAGAGGATATGACATTGAAATTTCCAAAGGGAAATTTGATGTAGTTTGCATGAATAAATAAGACAGAAGCTTTAACATCTTAATACTGGCTTCTGGTCAAGTTTTACAGGTGAGTATAGGGCATCAGATGAACTATTTATGAGGTCAGTCCTACTGAACCTGCTTATAGATAAATAAAATAGTTTTTATGACTCCCCTAGTTGAATTTTCTTTGAAACACCTGTAATCACAAGGAAACACACATTAACTAGCAGCGGGGAAGCTTTTCAAACTCATAATGTTGTTGTCATAACATTGCGAGTAAAAGCAGACAACCAGCAGTAAACCTGGCAGCAAATCACATTTGTTTGCAAAGATTCACAGATATTATTCTTAAAACACAATTGATAGATTGGTTAAGAAGTCTGAAGGTTCACAGAAATTCACAGTCCAATAGGTGACCATTCAGCTGATTGGATCCATTCTACACCAAACAGAGCAATTTATATTTTGTCCATTTCCATTGCTATGTAATGTACAGCTCTTCAAGTCACTGTCCAGATTAATTTTAATTTTGAAGAGGATATTGCTTTCTTAACAGTAGTGTGTTCAGATACTCACTACTCTTTGGATGAAAATGGTGTTTATTTCAACTTTCCTCTCTGTCTACTCAAGGAACTCAATTCTTTCCTTATTGACAGGCAAATCAAGATAGCAAACGTCTGTGTAAAGTATTGCAAGCCCACACCACTAAGGGCTTGTACAACATGGGATGTACAAAGATTTGAATCTCTTGGTGATCATATATTGGCAATCTCTGATGATGGCCTATAGCATATATGTGCAAATTTTTACCATTCCTCCTTTCTATAGAAGTCAGGTCTACTGACCAACTTCATGCCATCACAGCAATCAGATGGGGATGAGGGAGATCTGTGAAGACCCTGGCCTCAGATTTCTGTGACAGGGTTCTACGACCTGAGTGATCTGTTCTTGTTGTTGGTACTGTAGTGCCATCCAAGGTATGGTGAAGATGACCACACGGGTCTTCAAGCCGAGGTCTGATGACTGGATTGGTGTGGAGACCATTACACTCCAATGCTCTTGAGAGAGAGTCTCTCACTTTGTCCTTATTTTCTACAGCCTCTGTGATCTCAATACTATATGGATGTAACTTTTCAACAGGCACATTTAATGTCAGAGTAATGTATATAACATACATCCTGAAATTCTTTTTTTCACAAACATCCACAAAAACAGAAGAGAGCCCCAAAGAATGAATGACAGTTAAAAGTTAGAAACCAACACCCTTCCCAGCTCCCCCCCTCCCACGCACAAGCAGCAACAAGGCAACAACCACCCCTCACCACCTACCAGCAAAATAATCATCAGCATCCCCCCCCCCCCCACCGAGCACTCAAGCGTGCAGCAAAGCATTAATAAAGACAGACTTGCAATGCCTCAAGAACTACTCATTCACCTGGTAATTTGACATACCACAGGCTCCCTCTCTCTCCCTAATAAAGGAAAAAGAGGTGTCCCCGTTTCACAGCGAGAGGGGAGACATAACAAACATATCGCTGATTTTGCCCATTTAACAGGGGGAAGAGAATGGTTTTCCAAATACTGCATGAGCTCTTTCACTTGCTGTGACGGGTTAGAACAGCGCCAGAGCAGCTCAGACAATGAAGCTGTCTATGCCCATACAGTACGTATCAGGACATATACCGTACACGGGCTGATATTTAGCAAGTCGCAGTTGCAGCACAATCAATTGCGAGACAGACCTTCAGCAAGAAGTCTCAATATCTTCCCTTGAATTGTTACCATCATTAATTCTCCTTCCATCAACTTACTGGCAGTTAATAATGATCAGAAATTTGCTTGCTTCAGGCTGTGGACCAAAGGTAATTAATGTGGCCCCTAGAGCTTACTCGATGCTAGGTATCCGGTGCTGCAGGTCGCTCACGTGTTTCCAGCATATGATGAACTGCTCGTCTGCTTGAATGAATGTAGCTATAACAACACTGAAACTCATTTCCCACAGCTGGTTGGTGGGTCTGTAGAAAACCACTGGCTCATAGTTCCTGATATCTGCATCCAAGAGACAGACCAATGGGCACAAAGTGCATTTGAACAGAATCACTGTCCATCATTTAGAAGTTAACTTTGAAACTATCTAAAAATTTAAATACTTCCAAACGTTTCTGATTATTGGAGTCACCAGAAATAATGGAAAGTCCTTCTGCTTTCAAGGCAGTCCATGGACAGGGCCTCACTTACTGCTGTCTGATGCCTAGTCAGCGCTTATGACCTGTTGTGCCTTGTGGTAGAGCGGTTGTGATGAGGGTTACAGGTGACTGTGAGACACCTCACAGTGTCCATTGCACACTTTGTGGATCAGTAAATTTTCATTCATTCTCTGCTTGCCTGCACAAGTGCAGCTCACAAAACCACTTCTCTCTCACATCCTCGCCACTAAAGCCACTTAAAATGATGGCTTCGCCTGATACCTCTTCCTATTCCACTAGAGAGCTCTGCATTTATACTGGGAGACATCTGACAGCTTTCCTGAGACAGGATTAAGATATTCATCCATAATAGATAGATAGATACTTTATTGATCCCAAAGGAAATTACAGTGTCACAGTAGTATTACAAGTGCACAGATATACAAATATTAGAAGAGAAGTAAAGAAAGAATAAAAAATAAGTTACCTCTAGTGGGGGGGGGGGGGGGAAATCTTCACATCCCCAGCTATAGGTTGACTCTTTATAGAGCCTAATGGCTGAGGGTAAGAATGACCTCATATAGCATTCTTTGCACAGCGCAGTTGTCTTAATCTATTACTAAAAGTGCTCATCTGTTCAGCCATGAGAAACATTGTTCAGAATTGCCAGGATTTTTGGTAGGGTCCATTGTTCTACCACAGCCTCCGGTGTGTCCAGTTTGACTCCTACAACAGAGGCAACCTTTCTAATCTGTTTATAGAACCAACTGGCATCACCCATGTTGATGCCATTGCCCCAGCACACCAAAGCATAGTAGTTTTACTGGCGATAACAGACTGGTTGAACATGTGAGGGAGAGGCCTGCCTACTCCAAACGACCTCAGTCTCCTCGGGAAGTAGAGGTGACTCTGGCCCTTCTTGTGCACAGTTTCTGTGTTGGTGCTCCACTCAATTCTCTCAGCCTGGTGCACCCCCAGGTACTTGTAGGTCCTCACCACATCCACGCCTTCGCCATCAGGGAGCAGTGCAGGCTTGGTCTTCCTAAAGTCCACCACCATCTCCTTTGTGTTACCGATGTTGCGCTGCAGATGATTCAGCTTGCATCATTTGACAAAATCCTCCACCAGGGCCCTGTATTCATCCTCCTGTCCTCCCTTTATACACCCAACTATTGCTGAGACATCATAGTTTGAGCTTCTCATGATATCTTCTGGTACTAGAAGTGAAACTTAACCCCACTGAGGCAAAATACTGATCATTGCCACCTGTAAGCTAAAAGGGCTTATCAACAATGATATTAGGGTAAACAATCCTTGGGAAGAATTGAAACAAAATAAAACAAGGAAGGTATATGGTAGCTTCCAAGATACTTAAATGAGTTTATACAACAGACAGAAAGATGTTAATTATAAGTTAACAAATCACCTGGTAAGATAATTTAAATAATAAATTTCAGTTAATATATTTGTCAGTTGTCAAGTTCATGACAATGAAGGAGAATACTCAGAAATCATGAATTCTGCAATTTCCAGAACGGCGGCAGGAAGCCCCACTCTTTGAGCATCCACCCTCTTTGATCGCTCTGCTTTTCTCTTTTTCTCCAGCGTGTGCCTGGTTATCTCACTGGACACTGGATGATATTCAGCTCGGTGAGGCCACACAGTTTCGAGTTATTGCAAGACTGAACAGGGATCTATACTGTTTAAGCATGGATGAAGTCTTGTGATTGAACTACAGTGCTCAGTGATGCACCATATTCTGTATAAGAGAATACCTCTTGCACCATGTGCAAGGACAGTGCTTTGAGTTTTGTGAGGAAGAGCTCAAGGAATATTCATATCCATGTAAGCTTAGTTTGATTCACGAACAGAGGAGTGGATGTTGGGAAGTCTTAAAAATTTTATTATTTTATTATTTCCCCACCTAAAGTACAGAGTTAAGATGCGCCAAGTGGCTGCCTCTGAGCTCATCTGTGGAAACAGCTTAAATTCTTCTGTTTAATGTCTCTTTTTGTTTTCTTTTCAAGGTGGATGGGGTTCTATCGAGGTTCTAATCTGCAAATGGCACTCAAACTGCAGGAATTATGGTGAATTTTCTGCTCCCAGAATTCATCGACTGACTGTTTTCCGACATTCTCCAGGTGCAGCCCGGCGGACGACGGATTCCAGGCCGGTGTAGCCGACTGAGGCGCGGAAGAGAAGCAACATCAGGACTTTGCTGTGGCAGGTGTGTGGACAGAGGCCTCTGTGGTCGAGCGATCGCACACCCTCTCTCTCTGGGTGGTGGGGAGAGTTTGCTGTCGATTCTTGAGTCCGAGAATCTCAGAATAAAAAGCGACGCATCAGACTGTAACATCATAACAGTGACTGTTAGTCTCCCCTTTTGCTGTGGAATGGGTGATATCTCTCTGTCCCTTGTTAGTGAGAGGGAGAGCCTGTGGCCTGTCGAACTGTCGGGTAAACAATAGTTTTTATTGATCATGGTCTTTTATTGGATGCTTTGTTGTTGCTTGGTGGGTGGTGGGTGCTGAAATGGGCTGGGGGGAGAGGGGAGGTTGATGCTTGCACGGGAAAGGAGGGGAGAAGGGGCTTTGGGGTTCTAATGCTATTCTGTCATTCATTCATTTGGGGTTCTTTTTTTCATGGATATCTGCAGAGACAAGGATTTCAGGTTGCTTACTGTATACATTCTCTGATAATAAACGGAACCATTTCAACTATTAAAATGTGCCCTAATTTGAATGTATGATTTCACTGAGCTTGAATCTCACCTGAAATCATAGTGAATGTAGAACCACATAACAGTTCATATCAAGAGCCTGTGGCTTAGCTTGATTCAAGAGCAGAGGAGCAAATGTTGGGAAGTGTTAAAAAATTATTTTTTATTCCCCCACCTGAAGTATGTCCTATTTTGAATGTATAGTATAACTTCATTGAACTTAAACCTCACCTGAAATCAAATGCCCATTGCTGCTGTGCTTGCCCAGCCAGAACATATAAAGACTGAGAAGGGTGTGCTGGCTTTGTGTCGGCAAGTGGGAGTAAATTACTGGGAAATCACCCCTCAAGTAAGGATGGGTTTGGGTTAACCTGAAGGAGAAGGTCTATTTCAGATGGCAGAATCATGGTCGCATGGGGAAAGCAGAGTGGTTGTTGGCATTTCAGTAGCAGAGACGGCAGGACGAAAGGGAGAATGTAGGTGGAAGAGTTGTCTTCGGAGTGTGGTTCAAGGAAAAACTGTACAAAGTGCACAAGATTGACAGGGAAAATTGGGCCTGTAAGAGTCATTTCTTGAGGCTCAGTTGGATGAAGTATGCATGTGATGCCATATTCCACAGGGATTCTCAGCCATACTCTGTGACCAGAACCTAAGTTCACACACAGATTTGCACTGAGCGCTTCGTGATAAAGGGTTCTGAGGTCCCCAAGGGTGGCATGGTAGCATAGCTTTGTGCAATTTCAAATGAACACAAACACACCCTTTCTTAAGAGGTAGTTAACATGCTCATATTAACTCCCACATGCTCGTACGAAGAGAACAGTGCTATATCCTCAGAATAAAAGCCCGCTAAAATAGGAGTCTTTCTGACAAGGGAACAAAGGGATGATGAGTTAGTGAAGGCGGAGGCAGAAAAGTTGATCTCTCGTGACCCATGTCACAGTGCTCCCACTACAGATCTCTCAGAAGTATCCAGGAGGTGATGGTGTTGATAGCTCTCCCAGAGGCCAAAGTATCTGGGAAGCCAATGAAGGGTCTGTTTGGAGCAACTGAGAAGTGATCAAAGAAGGTAACGGAGCAAATATGGGAAAGTGTGGAGAGTTTTAAAGCTGACACATCAAGGCCATCCAAAGAAACAGGAAACTCATCATCAAAATCAGTTTTGCCTGGTTCCAGGCAACTTCAGGGATGGGCTACAGGGATTAGGTAATGGTATAGAATGATGTGAGGGTGCGATTGTTTGAACACCTACATAAAACGCCTTCTGCAAACTGTGGGCAAGGCTGGCCCAACGGAAATTGAAGTCCAGACACCAATGCAAGTTCCACATTAATGGATGAAATTGACTAACTCTGTAAAGAATGTTAAAAGAGAGCAAGGATCCATCACAAATACGACTGGGCATACATAGCTGATCTGTAAGACTGAGAGAAATGCAGATGAGATTGGAAGCTGTGTTTGGAGGATCTGTTTGGGGAGGCAAAGCCAGGACAACCCTAGAACAACAACAAACACCACCTTGATATCATACCTAGGAAGAGCTACTGAACAGATGCAATTTTCCCACTAGATCTCTGAGTCAGGTAAACAACCCAAGAGCCAAATTAACAATGAGAACAAAGGTCTAGGTCTGCCCTATTGTTTCCTCCAAGAAATCTACATGAGATTCTTTGATATTGAGAAATGGATGTAATGCCAGGAAGATGTTCCCAGAAAGTGAGCCACAGTGAAGTAGAATGGTTGAGACCAAGGAGACATGAATTAAGGAGTAGTTTTGATATAACTCCCACAGGTGCTATGACCAATAATTCAAGATATTGGTGGAAGGTCTATTGCAAAGATCCTGGGAAAGTATAGGGAAAGACCTGGAGGAAACAGAATTAGATGGGGTATAGAAACAAGAAATCATGATTAATAATTTAAATACCAAATGAAAAAGAGCAGAATGCTCTGTTAGATTAAACATGTTATATGTGGTTCCAGATCTGTATGGGTGTAATCAGATGAGAGACATAGTTCTCTGTCTTTCACTAACCTGAAAGTGTGCAAGATTGGAAGGGACTTTTCATACAGGGTCGATGCGTGGCACTGAATATTGGAAACAGCTCCTACATTAACCTTCTATTATTTGTGTGATACTGCCAGCATTCTAAAGCAAAGCTCCAAACACACAAGTGTAAGTAAAAATAAGCCAGCTATGCTTGGTTTATTTTTAATTATATTTATTATTGGTTGGGAATTTTGTTACGAATGCCATGGGTTTGAACATTAATTATGTAACCAAGGTGAGGCTTAGAGGCTCACGTCCATGGAATGTTCCAAATCACTGACTACAGCCGATGAAATGAGTCCAGCAGACTTAAAATCAAATTTCTAATTTCATCACAGATATTTATTTAACTGACTTCTTATAAATTGAACTAAAATTACATTTTTAATTGGATAACGGTGCTTCCGGATGGAAACATCTTTATGTTTGAGAAATGTCTTTGCATTTGATTAGTCTTAATTAACTAGATCTGTGCTTTATAGGTGACAAGAATATTTATAACGTATAACTTTTCTTAAGTCTTGTGAAACTTATTTTCTGCTTCATTGATAACTGTGTTGAAACAAAGCAGCATATTGATCAGGTGATAATTTAGGTGAAGAAGTGGCAATCCGGGCAGGAGTGAGGTGATGTCGGAGGAGCCGGTTTGGGTTCAGAGGAACTGACGTGGCTGCAGACCGTGTTGCTGCTTGCTACTCAAAGGCATAGGAATTGGTGTGTGAAGGCAATGTGCAGTATAACCATGGGATATTGTCTCAGATATTTCACTTGCGATTGCAAGACTTTGTTCGACACTGATAATGCAAGTTCTTGCAGGCCTGTTACCCTTGTCTGGCGGTGTGACGGATGACATGGTAGCCATGTAGTCTCGGCTGTAGCCTGGACTAGGCCTCAAGCTGTGGGCTTGTCTACTGCTGCCAGCCAGGTGAAGAAATGCTGAGGGCATTGCAACGTGGCGTCTGCGTCTGGCTGGGGACCGGCCTCTCCTGTCCGTGCTGCCCCCTGTGTTTGAGCAGTGGAATGACAGGATGGATTGTGGGATATGTGGCTGAGGGTCTTGGAGTATAATATATTTTGTTTTTCCGAGTGAACATGCTTATTTGCTCACTATTTTGAATGTGCTTTTTTGTAGATTTTGCAGCTTAGCCCCAGAAGAACACTATCACGTTCAACTGTATCTATGTATGGTTGAATGATAATTAAACTTGATTTGATTTGACTTGATTGATATTCCTGTACTGTGCTGTTCTATGTTTTATCTCAGTGCAAAATTTTAAGAATTCTTGTGCTGGAAGATACCTAACCTTCAGATGAGATATTAAACTATGATTTGTTTTTTTAGATGAGTAGGAAGGATCCCATAAAATGAAATGAAGAAGGGCAGAGGAGTTTTCTTTAGGTTTTGAGCTATACATATTTTTTCTTGAGCTAAACAGGACCTTCTGGTTCTTCAGACCACGCTGCCAGCAACTCCCGATTTAACTCTAGCCTAATCACAGGACAATTTAGAATGACCAATTAACCCACTAGCCAGTACATCTTTGGAGTGTGGGAGGAACCTGGGGCACCCAGAGGAAACCAACGCATTCCACGCGGAGGACGTACAAACTCCCTACAGAGGATGCTGGAATTGAACTCTGATACCCCGAGCCCCTACATAAAGCAGTACTATGAACTTTGGAGGGCCGTGCGATGATTTATTGAAAGAACCAGCAAGGGCAGCAAGGACGAGTGTTCATATAAAGAGTAAGAGTCTGTATAAAGCTTTAGAGGCATTTTGTTATCACTGGTTTGAATTACCAACTAACCAAGGTGCTTATTTTGGGGGCACAGAGCTCACAGGAAAAGAATAACAGATGAATTACAGGTTAAGCATGATGATAACCTCATGTCAATTCACATTCAACAGAACAGAAGTAAGTCGGGTAAAAATTTGCAAGTTCCTCAGTTACGGGTAGTAAACTGGCCAAAGCGAGTTCAGGCTGAGGTGGTCAAACCAACTAAGGAAGCTGATTATTGGACTGAAACAGTAATGACTTGTGTAATTATGAAAAACATCAGCAGCTGTTACTTTTAACGTGAGGGTGCAGCACGGTGTCTTGTTACATAGTTATGGTCAGTAGGTGGAGTGACATCATCACATCAGTAGGGAAATGACAGCTCAGCGTTCAATGCCATCAAAGCTCCAAGACTTTGGCCTCAATATCTCCTTGTGCAATTGGATCCTGAATTTCCTCACTTGCAGACCCCAGTCAGTTTGGATCAGTAACAGTATCTCATCCAGGATATCCATCAGCACACTCTCACTGCTCTACACAGTTTACACTATGTGTCTAAACATAGCTCCAATGGCTTGCCAAACTGCACTGTCCTTTCTGATCTGTGTCAGGGTCCCCAGGCTGTATTAGCCTCTCCAATCTGTTGCCCTTCCCCATTTCTGCCATTCTCTTTGATTACTGCCATGTTGCATTCTCTGATCTGCAGTGGTCCTTCTCTCCTGTGACCACCTCTCTAATCTGTGTCCCCATCTCTGTCCCGCGCCCAGCTCTCCAATCTACACCCACCTCTCCAATCCGTGCCCACTTCTCCATTCTATGCCAAAGTCTCTGATCTGTGCCAGCTCCACAGGATTTGTCAATTTCTCTGATCTGTTTTGATTCTCTGGTTAGCCACAGCCTCCCTTATCTGTGCCAGGTTCTCTGAAATATGCTGACCTCCTTGGCCCCAACCATTCACTCACATGCATTGCTAAATCTTCTCCACTTGGCTTTTGGCTAAGCAATGGAACCTGTCTTTGGGAGAAGAGTATTGAGGAAGTACTTGTGGGTTCATGGACCATCCAGAAATCTGATAATGGAGGAGAAAATGCTGTTCCTAAAATGTTGAGTGTGTCTCAACATTGTATCTCCCAATTTAACTCTAGCCTGTATCTCCTCCCTGACTGTAAAAATGAGAAGAGAACATGTCTTAGATGGTGAGTGTTCTTAATGATGGATAATATTAAATTATTAATAAGTACAATGAATTGGTGAGGCCCAAATATGGATTTTTATAGAAGCAATTTGAGTATTTGTCTATTACTCCTGTTGTCTTTCTCTCTGTTTCTCACCTAATTTTCTGAACAGGCTAGATTTATATTAGTAGGATAAGAAACATTGAGTCAGCATAATCAGTGCGAGGTCATGATGTACTGGTACATGGAATAAAACATAGATCTCTGAATGCAACAATTTGCTTTCAGTTAAAAAAAACTTCAATTTTGAAACCTAATGCTATGGTAATGAGGGATTCTATCAAATACCTTTTGAAAGTACTGTACATATAATCATAGATATCCCCCCATCGATTACTTCAGTCATCTCTGCAAAAATGTCCATAATGCTCATCAAAATCTAATCTTTCTCAATCTGGACCAGATATCTTTGATCAGATAAAAAAAGTGAAGGTGCTCATTCACTAGCCTTATTTAGGACTAGTCATTTCCTGACAATAGATGTTAAGCCAACTGGTCTTTAGTTGTCTAGTTTCCTTCTCTTGTCTTCCTTAAATAGCTGAGTGAAACATGCAAATACTTCTTTTAAATTCCTGGGATGGAAACCATTTGGTCCTAGATCTCTCTCTCTCGCGCTCTCTCTCTCTCTCTCTCTCTCTCTCTCTCTCTCTCTCTCTCTCTCTCTCTCTCTCTCTCTCTCTCTTTAATGCCATTATTTTCTTTGTGACTTTTTTCCTTAAGTTTATTTTGGTGAGTCTCCAAACCTAATTCAATGTTAGTTCCTTTGGTAAATCCATAATCTACCCTTTTTCACAAATGCAAATACTTACGCAGAATAATCATGTCCACAGTATGTATCTTCATTTACAATATTATCAGCTTTCAAAGGCTCACAATATTGCTCTAAATTCTATTTTCCCTAATCTAAAGCAAATTAAACCCTCCAATTTAAATCGGTTTCTATATTACACTTGTGCCCAAAATGTACTGGTGTCAAGTGATTTGAGACATATTGAAATACTCTGAGCTTTCTATCGAATAAGTTCAATATAAAGCTCAGGATTTGAACTTTTTTATGAGAGCAAGGGATTAAAAAGGGATTGGAAGAGTAAATGAATTATTATCAGCATTGGCATGCGCAAAGCAATGTTAGCATTTAAAATTATAGTCAAAAGCAATTCATTTTTATTTTTAACTGGATTCTGAAATGACAATGTTAAGTGATAGCTTACTGTGGTGAATTATAGTTTTTAATTTCACTGCAATGACTTCTCAACAGATCGCTAAGCAGCAAAATTATCATGCACATCCTTGGAATAAATCGTTATTAGCCAGTATAATTCTAAGCTGTTATGAGTTCAGTCTGAGTAAATCAGTGTTAAGATGATAAAGAATAATAACTTTATTCTCTTTATTCATATTTATCAGAAGAATTGCAGGCCACATAAAAATATTTGCTGCCCTATTGGTTATTATGACAGGCTCCCAAGCAAAACGCAGGAGGATTAGCTAGAAAGCAGACAAACTCCAATAAAATTATTATCAATGGAAGTAAGGGAATAGTGGTGAGAATATATGTAAAAGGCATATAACATACTAACTGGGCTTAAACCCGTGGTGGCAGCTTTGCATATCCATTGCATGGAGACAGAGATCTAAAATGAACTATATATCACTTCAAGGCAGATTTAATGGAAACTAAGAGATAGATTGGAGTTCTTCAGGCGTAGTCCTTACATTAAAACATCAAAATAAGGAATTAATTTATTATTAAATATAGGAGAAGGGCATCTGTAATAAGCTGTGAAAATGAACGTGGATTAAGTACTCTTTCTGCTCATCATAAGAACTAACAAAACATACAGATTGTATGATTACCATTTCTTCTGTGATCTACTTTTCATCTGTCCGTGCATATTGCTACTTGGGATAATCTTAAAATACCTTTGAAACCATGCGTTAAATATTTACCTTTAAGGGATTTTGAGGGAGTACAGCGTAGGTTCACGAGGTTAATTCCTGGGATGGCGGGACTGTCATATGTTGAAAGATTGGAATGACTGGGCTTGTATACACTGGAATTTAGAAGGATAAGAGGGGATCTGATTGAAACGTATAAGATTATTAAGGGATTGGACAAGCTAGAGGCAGGAAACATGTTCCTGATGTTAGGGAACATGTCCAGAAGCAGAGGCCACAGTTTAAGAATAAGGGGTAGGCCATTTAGAACAGAGTTGAGGAAAAACTTTTTCACCCAGAGAATTGTGGATCTGTGAAATACTCTGCCTTAGAAGGCAGTAGAGGCCAATTCTCTGGATGCCTTTAAGAGAGAGTTAGATAGAGCTCTTAAAGATAGCAGAGTCAAGGGATATGGGGAGATGGCAGGAACAGGGTACTGATTGTGGATGATCAGCCATGATCACAGTGAATTGCGGTGCTGGCTTGAAGGGCCGAATGGCCTACTCCTGCACATATTGTCTGTTGTCTATCCTCCCCATTTGATTCTTCCATGAAGAATCCTTAGTTTTCATCCTTTTGTTCTTCATGCCCCAACAATGGGAACAAATGTTCACTATTTACCTACACCAGTGTCATCAGGTTCCTTTTAAAATCTCCTTTATCACAGCAGCCTGTGCTCATAATAAATGCCTGGTCTTCTTCCCTCTTTGCCTCAGCTCTTTTCCTCTGACTTCCCTACCCATATTGTCACTCAGTTATTTATATTTATGAACTTAATAAAGAGACCAAGTATATTGTAGCTAAATTTATTGATGGTGCAAAGGTAGGTGTAAGAGGAAAATAAAGAACCTGCTTCATTAAGTTATGTGAATGAGAAAGAAGTTGGAACTGGAATATCATATGTGAAGATGAGGGATTATGTGATGAAGAAAGGAAATGCTTGTTATAATATTAATAGAGTTAGACCATAAAATGTTGCTAGTAAGGGGATCTTGGGTTCCTATTACATGAAACATTGAAGAACAACAAGTATTGAGAAAGATTCCTGAAACATTGATTTTACTCATGAGGGATAGGAAGTAATAAGTGAGGAAGTGTGATGCAATTTTAGAGTTTTGATCTCCATATTTAAGGAAGGATGTATGTGCATTGGAAGCAGTGTTGACTAGGTAGATTCCTAAAGAGAAGGAGATCACATTTGAAGAAAGGTTGAGCAGGTTGGGTCTCTACTCTTTGAACTGAAGAACAATGAGAACAATTGAACAATTGAAAAGTTTAAGATTCTGAGGGGTGTTTCCTGGGATGGATGCTGAGAGAATATTCCTCCCAGAACTACAGAACAGCCTTTCAAAACAAGGGGTTTTCCAGTTCATAAAGATGAATTGCTTCTGTCGTGGTTTTTCGTGCCCCACAAATGACCAAGAGACACAGAAGATTCTTCAAGAAGGGTTAAACTTTAATTTGCAAATCAAAGCTGAGACAGTCATTGAGCTAGTCGCTGATTGCCCACTAATCCCCGGATACAGCATTTTTTATAGCAATCTCCTGGTCCAGTTGCATTAGCATATGTAATCGATCTATAGTTGCATATTACACGTACTACACGTATATCATGTCCCTATTGTTTCTATCAATTGACTTAATCATGTTCTAATCTACATCTCTTAGCTACTTCTCATTATACTTCTACATTCCCAAGATTTTAGTCTCCTACCAAATTGGGTACATGCATAGCAAACAACAAACTCAGAACTGAGCAATGTTCTAATCTACATTTCTTTAGTTCTTTAGCTACCTCTCATTAACACACCATTGTCCTCTACATTCCCAAGACTTCATTCTACTAAATTGAGTACATGCATAGCAAATAGCAAGCTCAGATCTGACTTCATAGTTTTGGTAAATTTATACTTTCCTACTCCAATATATTTCCCCTTTGAGACCCAGAGGGGTCTTACACTCATACAGAGAAAGAAGACTAAGAGTCTGCGCACAAAAGCCCCAATAAACTCAAGCACTTATTCCCAAATCTCGGGTTAAACAAATTTTCTGCGCCAAGACCTCAAAGTATTCTCTCCCTGTTACCCTGGGCCGCTGAGCCAAAAACCTGTCCCTTTGTACCTGAGACAGGGAAAAAGACTCAGCAGCCCTTACAATCTACTCCCACACTGTCGTTTTGCTCCTGTTCATCCTGCAGGTGTTGTAGACTGTATCGATACATTTTCGGTGTTGCTTTCTCCACTAAGCTTGCTTCAGTAATTGCCATGAGCATTGGAAATTGTTTGGTTGCAGCACGCACTACAAGAGATTTGAGACAAGGAAGAAAACAGCACAGCAGAAACACACAGCTCAACAATATAATACTGACAGTTATTGCTATTTTAGTCAGCCATGCTCCCCATCCTCCAAGTCTACTTTCTAACCAATCAAAGAACTGATGTCCGAACCCTGCGTTCTGTTTGACCTCCGTCCGCAGATTCTTTAACTTATTCAGTGCTCTGGTGAAAGACCCTTCTGGGCTAGTATTGTTCGGTATGAAAGTGCAGCATTGTTCTCCAAACATTACACACACACCCTTTTTCTGCCAAAAGCCAATCCAGTACCTGTCTGTTTTGCCACGCCACCCTGCTAGTTGCATCTAGCTGTTGCCCTAAGGCCTCCAGTGCATCATCGGTGTAGTTGATGAAACTCTGTTGATTATAGTATATATAGTTTATCCATTCAACGTTTTTGCTTACCCCTATCACAGGTATGATAGCTTCCCAGCCTGCAGCAATCTCATTCGGTGTCAGGCATGTCATTCAATTAGTTTGCATGCGGTAACTCATCAATGCTAACGGTGACGCATCGACCCAATTAAGTTTAGTGTCTGCACAAATTTTGTTTAGTTTGGCTTTCAGGGTTCCATTAATTCTCTCTACCATGCCCTGCGACTGAGGGTGGTATACACATCCAAATCTTTGCTTTATCCTCAGCGCCTGTAGTACCAGTTTGACCACTTTCTGGATAAAAGCTGAACCATTGTCTGAGCTAACTTCTGTAGGTATTCCAAACCTTGGGATCACTTCATTTGTCAGGAATTTTACCACTGTCTTTGCCCCTTGATCTCTTGAAGGTACCACCTCCACCCATCTGCTAAATTGATCAATTACTACCAGCATGTATCTTTTCCCTCTCACTGTCTTTATGTCTATGTAATCGATCACTAAATGTTTAAATGGTCCTTCAGGTACAGGAATGTGACCTATTGGGGTTGTAATTCCCTTCCGAACATTATTTTGTGCGCATACCTTGCACTGTGATAAGACAAAGTCCACTGAAGCCTGTAAATAAGGTGACCAAAAACCATCCTTCTTTATTTTCCTTATCACTTCCCCCCTTGCACAATGGTCCATCCCATGCGCTTCTGAAATCAGAATCGTCAGTAGAGGGGTGGGAGCTACCAACAAACCATCTTCTGTGCTTCACAAGCCTTCCGGGTTCTGCTTGGCCCCCCTTTTTCTCCACATTGTCTGTTCTGCCAAAGTTGCCTTACCTTGTATTTCAATTAGGTCCTCTACGTCAGGTTCTGGAGTTAGGCTTACCTGGGGGGCAATGACAGCTAATGTACACCCAGACGCTTTTCTGGCTGCCTCGTCCGCAGCTTGATTTCCCTTTATTATTACATCGTTTCCCTTGTTATGTGCCTGGCATTTTACTATAGCCAATGCTTTAGGTTTCATTATGGCTTTTATTAAGTCTAGAATTTGCTGACAATGTTGTATGGGATCTCCATTGCCTTTTTTAAAATCTCTCTGCTTCCACACTGCCCCGAACAAATGGCATACTCAGTGAGCATATGCCGAATCAGTATAAATGTCTACTTTCTCACCTTCCATCATTTCACACGCAGCTGTCAGGGCTTTGATTTCTGCTAGTTGAGCAGAACACGGTTGGGGGCAGGACTCCATCCTAATAATCTTATAGGTCGACTGATCCTGCTGCACTACTGAGAACCCTGCGTGATTTCTATCATAGTCCCTATAACAAGAGCCATCTATGAACAGAACCTTTTTATCTATATCCTCTAGTGGTTCTGACCGTAAATCTGCTCTCAATTTGGCAAATGCCATCGTCTTCCCTACACAATCATGGGGTTCTCCTTCATAGTCTAAAGGGACAAAATCGGCTATATTACTGATAGTGCATCTCTGTATAGTTATGTCAGGAAATGTCAATAGCATCTGATACGCTGCTATCCTGGCTGGCGTCAGCACAAATTTCCCTCTTTCTAGTAATTCTGCTACTTTGTGGTGTGTGTACAGAGTCACAGGATAGCCCAGGGTTACAGATGATGCCTTTCCATATGCATAGTACAGCGCCGCCAATCCCTGATAACAGGGTGGGTACCCCTGAGCCACCTCATCTAGTCTCGTACTGTAGTATGCTATCGGCTGCTTTGCTTTTCCTGTGCCTGTCTCTTGTGTTAGAACCGCTGTGACATAACCCTCCTGTCGGTTGGATACATACAAATGAAAAACCTTCTCGTAGTCAGGCAAAGCTAATGCTGGTGCTGACTGCAATTCCTGCTTAATAGTATTGAAAGCTATCTCCGCCTCTCCATTCCACTGTAAGCCGTTCTTCAAATTTGTATGTCCTGCTTCTTTCATTATCTTTCTTAAAGGTGCCACAATCTCAGCATATTCTCCTATCCAATCTGAGCTGTACCCTGCCATTCCCAAAAACGTCATCATCTGCCCTACAGTCTGGGGTTTGGGGGCCTTAGTTGTTGCCTCAATCTGATCTGGTGCTATCGCCTTCACTCCCTTGGATATTACCCTGCCTAAGTATTCCACTTGCTGTGTGCAAAATTGCAGTTTCTTTTTGTATACTTAATGTCCTCCGCGCGCTAGCTTCTCTAACAGAGTTATAGTGTCCTGCTCACACTGTTCCTCGCTGTGGGAGCAAATCAACAGGTCATCCACATACTGTAACAATGTACTTTCCAACGGCATGCCCTCTAGGTCTGCCTTCAATACCTGATTAAAAATGTGTGGTGAATGTTTAAATCCTTGCGGCATTCTGGTATAGGTATTCTGAGCACCTCTGTAAGTAAATGCAAACAGATACTGACACTGGTCGGCTAAAGGAATGCTGAAGAAGGCCGAACACAAATCAATCACTGAAAAGTAACTTGCTTCTGGTGGAACATTAGTCAAAAGCGTGTGTGGGTTGGGGACTACCGCTGGCCAGTCCTCTACCACATCGTTTACCGCTCGCAAATCATGCACCAATCTCCACTTAGATTTATCTGCTTTTGAGACCGGCAGCAACAGGGTATTGCATGGACTGTTTGTTCTTTTAAGCACTCCTATTTCAAGCAACCCCTGCACTGTCGACGCTATTCCCTCTTCTGCTTCTGGTCTTAGAGGGTATTGTGGTCTCCTGGGTGGAATTGCTCCTTTTTTCAGCCTTATTTCCACCAGACTAGCTGTTTTTATTTTCCCTACGTCCGTGTCATGCTGTGACCACAGAATAGACGGCAACTCATCTAACCTTTTATCTTTCTGCTGGCCTCTTTCCTTTCCCAGCAAGGGCATGTGTGGGTGGGGAGTTATTTTGACCTCTCTCACTGTCCCTACCATATCTACACTTACCATTACTTTAATACAATTGTTGTCTTCTGATATCTACACCTCTGGCATAATTTTCCTCCACACTGTTACGGTTTCAGCACACTTAACTAAACGTCCTAAATCTTTAGACTGATATCCCTTATTTACCAACAACGTTACGTGGGGTGCAGCCTCCAGTATCCTGTACCATTTTTCTAAAAAGGTGTTCCATTTAACTTGTAAAGCTGCCCCTTGCTTTCCAATTATCACAGCCTCCCCTTCCAGGTGCTGTTGGGTACATACCTCCAGGTGCCATTTCCCCTCTAACTCCCTGTTCTGAGTCTCATCAAAAATCACTGTACAATGTAGCTCAGATTTGGGCATTACAGCCCTGGGTAATATAGCCTGCACGCCCTTTTTCCATTTTTCCCAGGTTTCCTGAATCTGATCTGCGATGTCTCCTATCCAAAAGACATTAGCCTTCTTGTCTTCTCGCACTATCAATTGAGCCCCTGCTCTTTTCACACTCAGCCCATTTCTGGTGCATTCTAATTTTAATTCCAGTTTCAACAAGGCATCTCTGCCTAACAAATTAATCAGAGTTCCTTTAAATACTAGTACCGGCAAAACAATTTCTTTATTTCCCATTCTCAACCGCACTGGAGCCGTGCACTGTGTCAACTGTGCTTTCCCCGAGAACCCTACCGTCTTAATAAACTTTCCTGACATGGGAAGGTGAAGGGCATACTGTGGCTGTACACAAGTGTACGTGGCTCCAGTATCTATCATCATTGGTGTCAGTTGCCCTTCTAACATAACCTGAACACTGGGTTCCTCATCTGCCTCCCTTGTTATCATTGGGTAATGTCCCTTCCCACTCAAGTTCTCGGGGCATCCCTATTACCTCGCATAGGGGTTCACAGGTCCGCTTGGGCCTGTGGGGGCTGGTCCTTGGCTAAACTATCGGTTCCTGCTGGTGTGTGACAGGCCATAGTATAAACGGACAATCTCTTCTCATGCGACCTGGCTGATTACATTCCCAGCACAATCTCTCTACCTCTCTTTCCCACTGTTTCCTCACTGGTCCCCTTTGCCCATAGCTCCTCTGTCCCCCTCCTTGGGACTTCCAGTCCTGTCTGGGCTGTTTGAATTTAGTCTGTTCCTGATAGGGCATTTGTGGGAATGCTCCCCCAAACACAATTATTAGCATGGGGTTTCCCAGCCCTTGTCTTACAGTATGATCGGTCCCTCCATATAGCAGTGCTTTGTCCAGTTCGATGGCTGTACTCGAACCGGTGGTTGCTGGCAGCATCTTTTTGTTTTTCTTTTTCCTTCTTTTTGAGTTCTTCGAGCTGCATTTGTATTAACTTTCTTTGCACCTCTTCCTGCTGCTCAGCCAACCTTTGTTTGTCTTTCTGGTATTTCTCAACCGCATGGACTACGTGGTCTGTAAATTCTTGTGGGGTCTTTGACGTTAGCCCAACAACTTCCTCCGGTTTGGATTTTACTTGTGGTGGCATTGCATCCAAAATGCTATGTCGGAACAGTGAGGTCATAAATAAGCTATTCTCCACCTCTTGCTCAGTCTCCAGTCTCCACCTTTTCAACTGGTTTTCTACGTAGGCTGCTGGGTTTTCAGTGTCTCCCACTGGATCCCCTTTTAAGGCTTTGGGGTCCACTTTGGGTGGATAAAGCTTTCTGAGGGCCTGCCATACCCTCTGCCTCACTCTGTCAAACCCATCTCCATCAGTTCTTGGGTCGTTCGAGTTTACTATGCCAGCCATTTCCATTAGTTCGTTAAATTTGGAGGTTCCCATCAACCTTATCAACAGTGCCTTCAAATCTCCCATAGCCAATAACCGTCCCGCTGTTTCTTCTTCAAAGGCTCTAATCCATTTCCCTGCTCCTTCATGTAAATTGGGCAGAGTGTTTTTCAGCCCTTCTAGGTCCTGGGATCCCCAAGGGATATACTGCACTTGTCCTGATCCTTTAACTAACAACGGCATCATTCTTCCTCCTTCTTCCCTCCTGCCCTGGCTTTCCTCCACACCTGACTCCCCATCTGCCTCAGGGTATGTCTTTACTGCCTCCCACACAAATGTCTCCGGGGTCCTCTTCTTCTCTCGGTCTCCCTGTGGAGTCCTTCCTTTCTGTCTTGATTCAATACTTGGTTGGCCCCTGGAGTATTTTTCGCATCTCTTCTGGCAATCCCCTCTCAGTAACTTATCTAGCTCTCTCTCTGCTTCCGCAAGTCACTCCCCTACCGCTTCCTTCTGCTCTTCTAGGCTTCTGCCTCCTACCTCTTCCCTACAAATTCTCACATCCTCTCTCTCTCTCTCCACTTAACTCTTGCTCCTCCAATGAGTCACCTTCTCTTTCTTCCTGTCCTGATGAACCACTTTCTTTTCTAGTCGGTAACCGATACTCCTCATACTCCTTTACCTCTCTCAAGTATTTCATCCGTTCAATCTCTTCTCCCATTTCTCTCTGTACCTGTTCTATCTTTATCCTTTCTGCCTGTATCTCCTTCCATATCGCCGCTTTTTCCTTCTCGTATTGTTTTTTCTCCTCCTCATTATCCCAAACCTGTACTTCTCCCTACATGTTTACTGTTCCCGTCAGCAGGGGGCACTGCTTAGGGGTTCCTTCCTCATTATAGGGAGGGAGTTTTTCTGTTTCTTTCGCATCCGGGTACGGAGCCGAAGCCAGCTTCTCACCGTACCCTCCTCTCCCTCTAACAGGCTGTTTCTCCAGCACCTTAGTGTCTTCCTCGCTTGTAATCAATATTCTACCTGTCCTCCTCAGCCTTTCCCCCTCCATTCTGAAGAGTTTTAGCACTTCCATTTCTCATTCTCTTTTTTGCCCTCTTTTCTTAGATTTATCTTTTGGTTTGTAATTTTTAATTAGTCCCTCCATTTCTTCGCACAAACTTACATCAAACGTTCCTTCTCTTGGCCACTTTGTGACCAGGTTTTTGGTTCCTTTTTCCCATTTTTCTGAAGTTTTTGTGATCTCATTTTGAATTAACGGGAATTTTTTGCTCAGAATCTCTACTGCCGTTCCTTTACCTGTCATGTTATTCTCTCTTTTAAGGTATTTCAGAGATTCACAGTTTGTTTACTGGATAATATTATTTACTCTAATTCTACACCTAGTCCTAGTCTAACACCACGTGGACTTTTTCTTCACTAAACTTACTCTAATTCTACGCCTAGTCTAACACCTCGCCCGTTCAGACCCTTATCTCTTAAGGCGGTATCCACGAGGATTTTCTACTCTAATTCTATTCTATTCTACTTTCCCTGCCCGTTCAGCCCTTCGTTTCATACGAAGCGGTACCCACAGGGATTTACCAACACCACGTGGACTTTTTCTTAACTTCACTTCTTATTAACTTATTTGTACTTACCCTCACTGCAGTGTTCTTGAGCAATCCTCTGAGCCTCCTCTGTTAACCCCCAATTCTGCCAGATTCTTTGGACCGGAGAGACCCTTCGGCAGTGGTTCCACACTTCTGAGACTCCAAGACCTCCCCAAAGCCAACAGAATTCTTAGTTCAAATTGTCGCAAAAAGCGCTTACCTTTTGTTTGGGTGCACCCTTAATTCTGTTAGCCTTGTGGGGGTCCCTAGAGGATTGGGAAGTGTCCCCAATCTGCCGTTTCCCTTCCACGGGTCTCTATCTGGTCCTGCCGCGGTCGCCAATTTTGTCGTGGTTTTTCGTGCCACACAAATGACCAAGAGACGCAGAAGATTCTTCAAGAAGGGTTAAACTTTAATTTGCAAATCAAAGCTGAGACAGTCATTGAGCTAGTCGCTGATTGCCCACCGATCCCCGGACACAGCATTTTTTATAGCAATCTCCTGGTCCAGTTGCATTAGCATATGTAATCGATCTATAGTTGCATATTACACGTATATCATGTCCCTATTGTTTCTATCAATTGACTTAATCATGTTCTAATCTACATCTCTTAGCTACTTCTCATTAACACACCATTGTCTTCTACATTCCCAAGATTTTAGTCTCCTACCAAATTGGGTACATGCATAGCAAACAACAAACTCAGAACTGAGCATTGTTCTAATCTACATTTCTTTAGTTCTTTAGCTACCTCTCATTAACACACAATTGTCCTCTACATTCCCAAGACTTCATTCTACTAAATTGAGTACATGCATAGCAAATAGCAAGCTCAGATCTGACTTCATAGTTTTGGTAAATTTATACTTTCCTACTCCAATACTTCTTGCAGAGGGATAGGCATTTATTCTCTGCCGTAGTGAAATGTGGAGACAGTCATTGAATATTCAAGGCAGCAACAGAATGACATTTAAACTCAAGGGACATACAGAGATAGCATATACTCCTCTCATAGATGTTGTCTGACCTGCTGAGTTCCTACAGCACTTCATAGGCTATGTCCACACTAGACTGGATAATTTTGAAAACGCAGGTTTTGTGTAAAAACGATAGGCGTCCACACTAGGCATTTTTAAAAATATCTCTGTCCACATTAAAATGGATACTTCGGCGAATCTCCTCCTACTGCATATGCGCAGGACACATCTACCAAAAACAAGTGACATGTTTGGTGTTGAATCTTGCCGTGAAAGACTTGGTGCGCGTTTGCTCAGTTACAGTAAGTTATGGGTTAAAGTATTTGGTGAGTACATTTCTAACTCTTCTGGCTTCAGTCTCGTTGCCATCTGTTCTGAAATTGTTAGGTTGCGTTTAAGAAAA
The DNA here is from genome assembly GCF_048418815.1 of Hemitrygon akajei. Lineage (NCBI taxonomy): Eukaryota > Metazoa > Chordata > Chondrichthyes > Myliobatiformes > Dasyatidae > Hemitrygon > Hemitrygon akajei. The sequence goes on from NC_133127.1 coordinate 125,749,828, forward strand.
CAATGACATGACGCGCTGTGGTCACCATCTGTTCCGGCACGTCATGACTGCGTTTTTAGGTTTCTCTGGTTAACCCGTCCACACTGCTCTGGCCAATCCGGAGTTTTCAAAATTACACTCCCGGGAGTGTGTTTCTGAAAATCTCGGCTTTTGGGGGGGGGGTGAAAATGCCATTTTAGTGTGGACGAAGGGTAAAAACAAAGAGAAAAAACTTTGGTTACGGATTTATCTGGTGTAGTGTGGATGTAGTCATAGTTCATAGTTCAAGTTTAATTGTTATTCAACCATACGTGAATACCCTTGAATACAGCCAAATGAAATAGTGTTACTTTGGGGCCAAGGTGCAAAACACATTACTAACAGTGAAAAATAGTGCAAAGCACACACAGCACATATAAGATATCAGTAAAAATAGTCACAACAAAAATTTAGTCCAAGACCTTGATTCCACGAATGTTGCAGATATCTGCATTCAAATGCAAGATGGCTTGTCTTCTGCCAAGCAAACTCTAGAGGGCAGCACTGACTCCAGCATCACACTGCCTCTGGCGGAGCATAACGGCTGCACCTATCTGCTGGATGGCTGTAAACAGCGAGCACTGCGGCTTGAGGCCTAGTCCTCACTGTTACCGAGGCAACGCAGCTCCTCCGCCATCCGCCAATAAATCAGTGAATCCAACTTGCAGTATTCCACATTAACAATGCCCAAAAGGGTTTTGCAATCACAAGAAAAGTTACTAAGGTGATCACTCACAGTTAAACTCCTTTGTGCACCACTCTTCTGATGTCTCTCTGATGTACGCCCAGCACGATCCGCACCAAGTTCTGTTCCTTCAGTTTCTCCACCAATGAGCAATTTTCTGATGGGTGAGACCTGTAGTATTTTATGTCCAGCAGGGTCAAGTGATTGTGGAAAATGTGTTTGAAAAGGGCAATAACGCCTTTGGTTGACCCTGTAGGAGCCACTGTGATTGAATGTGCTGCCATCTTACTGGAAGATACATTGTGTGCATTGCTCTGCATTTCCAGCATTTTCAGAATCTCTTGTGTTTATGATCTAGAGGACTTTCATCCATTGACTTAATGCCTGCATTTGAGTGAAATTACAGGCCTTTACTTCACTTGTTGCCTAGTTTATGACATGTTTTCTGAGTAGGAAGTTTGCTAGGCATATAAAACAGGTAGCCAGTGCTCCCTGTATTTTTTTTTATCATCTGGTTCTTGTTTGCACCAATGATACCTATCATCCTCAGAACGTAGTCATCCATCTGGCCTTAGGTCTCCTTGATTGCTTCCGTTCGGAAGTCTTGGCTGTCCTTAAACTACTCTCGTCCACCTACAGCAACTCTGTTCCTTTTCATAATGTGGGTTGTGTGTGTTCATAATTATCCTCCATTGCAACAGAACTTGTCTTCTTAGGTGTAATAAGAAACCTCAAATTTGGCCCTGTATTGATCTGTCATTTTGAACGTACTGTAGACAGCATGGACAACCACAGAGAGACTCTCCATTTCCACATTCTGATTCCTTTCAAAGTTGATGGTGCCGCCACCCATTCCTATATCCAATAAATACAAAATCCTGAGATTCAGGAATTCTTATACCTCTGGAGATTCCTTTGAGGTCAGCAAACATTGTTTGCATGGAAGATTCTTAACAAGCAATGCTCTGGTAGAACAGGTTGGAATTTCTTGCAGAGCAGTTTCTTCATCTTAACTGCCTCTGCTCTCAACAGCAGGAGCTTCATTGTGACTTTTTGCTCCAAAGCACTGCCTTACTCTGGAGCCAACTCATCTTGTTGGAAACTCTTATCTGGAATCTTCCATTTCTCCTTTTGTCCATTAATTTTTGAACAGGTGGCTGTTGTGGTCATTGTGGCATCTGTAAGCATCTCTATAGATGGGGCAGAAGAGGCTTGAGCAGATCAGGAGTGGAGATTATAGAGTTTGCAATCAGAGGAGGATAACTGGGGTTTGGGGATTTCAGTGGGTTTGGAAGTTCAGAGATTTGATGATCAAAGGTGGGAGAGCTTGGGTGGTGGGGAATTAAACAAATTTCTACGTGCTAAGTTATTCTAGGAGTAACCAACAATATTCACAATGTGGTCTAATTTCCCCTGTAATGCTGGCAAAAGAAATGATTTCATTTGGTGCACACTAAGCATAGAAACTGAATTGGATACACAAGCACAACTTGCATTGGATAGAGACTGATCAAATTTCCAGAATAATAGAAAACAACCATTCATTATCATATTTCATTCTGGGAAAAGTCTATTCTTATTTCTGCAGCATGGAGAGTGAATAGTTGGTTTATTTGTTTCATCTCCTCATTTGGAATTCATTGCTCAGTATAATTTAAAAATGTAATGAAATGAAATGGCATTTTATTACATAATTAATTTTCATGATTATTTTCCTTCATATTCAATAAGAGGAAGTGAAAAAACAGTCAGCTTTGTCAGTTACTCTTGGCATCCTGCAGTGATCAGATGAAGCCCAAACTCTTTTATTTGCCAGTTTACTCAAACATATGGATGAAAGTCATCAGAGTTCCAACAAGCCATAAAATTACAACTCATACAATGATTATGCCCTTAGCTTAATATTTATTATCCGTATCATCCAATTCTATGGCTATACATGATAGATTAGCATTTTCTTGATCATCTATAAACATTTAATTATCTCCTTTTGATCCTTATTCCTGGTAATAAGAAAATATTTCCAATGGTCCAACCAACCCCACAATTATATGAGGGTCTTTTGCACTTAGCGGGCATTTTTTAGAGCAACCACTCTGTTTAGTCAGCATCCTTTCCCACGTTCCTGCAGAGGTTACCTGCAAGGTTACAGTATTCTACAAATAAGTCCGATGTCCTAGAAAACAGTTAATTTGGTGCCAATAAGTCCAATCAACTAACCCAACTAGGAAGGAAAAAAGCAGGTCTGATGGGACATTTGTTCTCCAGTAACTTGTTTTACCAGCTTCATCACCCCTCTGGGTGCCATAAAAAATACTCCCAGTGGCCACTTTATTAGGTACCTAATAAAAGAGCCACTAAATGTAAATTCTGCTGCTGTAACCCATCCACTCTAACGTTCGATGTGTTGTGTGTTCAGAAACGCTCTTCTTCACAACACTGTTGTGACATGTGTCTGTTTGAGTTACTGTCTGCTTGAAAAACTCTGGCCATTCTCCTCTGACCTCTCACATTAACAAGCTGTTTTTGCCCACTGAACTGCTACTCTTTTTTTACGCACCATTCTCTGCAAACCCTAGAGACTGCTGTGTGTGAAAATCCCAGGACATCAGCAGTTTCTGAGATACTGAAACCACCCCATCAGAAACCAACTATCATTCCATTGTCAAAATTACTTAGATCACCTTTCTTCCCAATTTGGTTTGAACAACAACGGAACCTCTAGAACATAGGAACATAAAAACATAAGAAATAGGAGCAGGAATCAGCCGTCTGGCCCATTGAGCCTGCTCTGCCATTCAATAAGATCATGGCTGATCTGGCCATGGATTCATCTCCACCAACCTGCCTTTCCCCCATAACCCTTAATCCCCCTACTGTGCAAAAATCTACCCAACCTTGTCTTAAATATACTTACTGAAGTAGCCTCCACTGCTTTTATGTCTGCATGCTTTTATGCTTTTGGTTGCTGCCATATGATTGGCTGATTAGATGTTTGGTTTAATGAGTAGGTGTACTTTATAAAGTGGCCACTGAGTGCATATCCTTACAAGTTGTTATATTTTTGAAATATGCATATCATATTATTCATGGAAAGAGGCCATCCAGTCTATGAAATCCATGCTGGGTCTGTTAAGCAAATCCATTCCAGATTTTTCTCATATATTTCAGGATGTGGAAGTCGCTAACAAAGCTGCCAGTATTTATCCATCTCTAATTGTTTAATAACTCATGTTCCCTACTCAAACACCAGTTCCTTAGATGTGCACGTTATTCCCATCAGATATTCAATAAATTAATTAAAACACACTCCATTTATTTGAGGGGCCATGTGACATTATGGTTTTTGAAGATGGCATTACATTTGTTATGAAAAGTTAATTCAGTTCACTGATTTATTGTACATAATTCATAAATGACTGCAAGCATTGCCAAACATGAATTGGAAATAATTCCTTAAATAACCTATCAGTCATGAGCACCTTAAGGTGGGAAGCTTTGTAAACTTATGTATTGATGAAATTAATGTATTGAACCACAATTCAAATACTAAAATGCTGAACTCTACAGTTCAAAACATGCCGACAAATAATGACTAGGTGTTTTCAAATTTCTCTTGCATTAGGTAAGGAGCTTTAAAGAGCAAGATTAATAATAGGAACCATTCAGTCTCAACCCGTACCATAATCCAGTTAGACTGCGGCTAGTTTGTATACCTCACTCCATTTTTGTTGCATTTCTTGCTAGCAAAACCTGTTCTTTGATTTAGAATTGTGATTGAGCTAACATCTACTACATAAACCTTTATCTGTGCAAGGTGTATAGCCCAAGTTGTCGCCTGCGTAACCAGTCTTCACTTTCAGCTCCCCCTCAATCCTTTGCCCTGGCTAAAGGATTTTGTCTGTCCAATCTATTCTTTTCCAAATTCTAAAAATCTTGATCAAGTCAAACCTTAATTGAGTATATTCCACAAAGTACAAGTATGGAAATGTCTTTCCAATTTAACCTTTGTAGTTCTGCGAATGTTCTGATGAATCTTCATTGCATTCACTCTAATGGCGTCAATACAGCAAATCATATTTATAGTGAGGTGCCCAGAACAGTACAGACTTCTTTAAATGTACAGTAACTACCAATTTATATGGCTTGGCAAAATTTTTTCTCTAGTAAATTATAGTTATAATAGCTAAGTTGCCATTGGCTAATTTGTTCCTGACTATTGCATTTTATTAAATAGGCCCTTACTTTTTTGGACTTCCATTGTTCTTAGTTCATTTGGGTTTGGAAGAGAACTACTTGCAGCTCTTCTCTACTGACACAAAATGGATGGCATCACATAACTGGAGTCTACTCACTTAATCTATCAGTGACACTTTGTAATTGTACAGAAGGAAAAGAAAGGCTGACAGAATATGCCAGACTACTTTATGATCAATGAAGGACTTCACTGACCATAAAACAAATTATCTAGTTATTACTGTAATATAGGAGACACAGCTGCAAATTGGCACACAACAAAATCCTATGAAGAGCAATAAGGAAATGATCAAATAATCTGTTTCAGTGGTGTTCAGCTGAGAAATAAATATTGGCCCAGATGATAGGGGATAATTTCCTGTTCTGCTTCAAAAAGGCATCATGGAATCATTCAAATTCATTTGATAAAGCAGACTGAATCGCAAAAGAGGAAATCTTCAAAGTTGTACTGTTCCTCTGTGTCTCTGATTTCATGTTTAGTTTTGACACCCCGAGCACAATCTCAGGACATAATGGAATCTGCAAAAGAAAGTGGTGTTTGAATGTGCATCTACAACAAAGAAGGAAAGTGATGCACCATCAATAACTCTCTCTGAGACGTAAAGGCGAGGTATCGGCTTTTATTGACTGGAAGAAGGAACAAGCAGTGGTTGACCACCATACTACATCCTGGAGACAGAGAGGCCGGGCTCAGACCTCCATCACCTTTATACAAGGGTCTGTGGGAGGAGCCACAGGAGCAGTCAGCAGGGGGCATGTCCAGACAGGTATATGTAGTTCACCACATTCACCCCCCCTTTGTTTTAAAAGAGAGTCCCCCATGGGGCGAAGTTTCTTACAAGTATATTTACAGGTTAAGTCTATCAGGTGGTCGAATCTGTCGCTGCGATCTACGTAGCACCAGCTGTGATTGCACAGGTGCCGGTGGTGGTGATTGCACCAGAGGTGTCAGCACAGGTGCCGGTGGTGGTGATTGCACAGGTGCCGGAGGTGATTGCACAGGTGGTGGTGGTGGTGATTGCACCAGAGGTGTCAGCACAGGTGCCGATGGTGATTGCACAGGTTCCGGTGGTGGTGATTGCACAGGTGGTGGTGATTGCACAGGTGCCGGAGGTGGTGATTGCACAGATGCCGGAGGTGGTGATTGCACAGGTGGTGGTGATTGCACAGGTGGTGGTGATTGCACAGGTGCCGGTGGTGATTGCACAGGTGGTGGTGATTGCACAGGTGGTGGTGATTACACAGGTGCCGGTGGTGATTGCACAGGTGCCGGTGGTGATTGCACAGGTGGTGGTGATTGCACAGGTGCCGGTGGTGATTGCACAGGTGTTGGTGGTGATTGCACAGGTGCCGGTGGTGATTGCACAGGTGGTGGTGATTGCACAGGTGCCGGTGGTGATTGCACAGGTGGTGGTGATTGCACAGGTGGTGGTGATTGCACAGATGCCGGAGGTGGTGATTGCACAGGTGCCGATAGTGATTGCACCAGAGGTGTCAGCACAGGTGCCGGTGGTGGTGATTGCACAGGTGGTGGTGATTGCACAGGTGCCGGTGGTGGTGATTGCACAGGTGGTGGTGATTGCACAGGTGCCGGTGGTGGTGATTGCACAGGTGCCGGTGGTGATTGCACAGGTGGTGGTGATTGCACAGGTGGTGGTGATTGCACAGGTGCCGGTGGTGATTGCACAGGTGGTGGTGATTACACAGATGCCGGAGGTGGTGATTGCACAGGTGCCGGTGGTGGTGATTGCACAGGTGGTGGTGATTGCACAGGTGCCGGTGGTGCTTGCACCGGAGACGGTGGTTGTGCTGGTTCTGGCCTAACTGGAGGTGTCAGCCCACTAGGCATCAGTGATCCCTCATGCGGGTGCGAGGCGCCTGGTATATGCGCGTGCGAGACGCCCGGTATAGGAGTGTCGTGAGGAGTCTGTGTAGGGCTCGGTGTGCGCGGTGTCACCTTGGGTACAGGGTTCATAGTTACCGTGGAGTGTTCGGGGTAGTGGTCTGCTGCTCCTGCGGGCACCAGGTCGCGGACGGAGACCGTGTCCTCCCGCCCATCAGGTAAGACCACGTAGGTATACTGGTGGTTCGCATGTAGAAGGTGAACCCTCTCGACCAGCGGGGAGTATTTATTACTCCTCGCATGTTTCCAGAGCAGCACTGGCCCTGGGGATGTCAGCCAAGCCGGTAGGGTGGTCCCAGTGGCAGACTTCCTGGGAAAAGAAAAGAGGCGCTCGTGAGGGGTGGCATTGGTGGACGTACATAACAGGGAGTGGATAGAGTGGAGTGCCTCAGGGAGGACCTCCTGCCATCGGGAGACCGGCAATCCCTTTGACTTAAGGGCTAAAAGTGTGGCCTTCCACACTGTGGCATTCTCCCTCTCCACCTGTCCATTTCCCCGGGGATTATAGCTCGTGGTCCTACTAGTAGCAATGCCCCTAGCTAGCAGGTACCGGCGCAGCTCGTCACTCATAAAGGAGGACCCTCTATCACTGTGGATATAGCAGGGATATCCAAACAGAGTGAAGAGCTGGCACAGGGCTTTTATGACGGACGTGGTAGTGGTGTCGGGGCAGGGGATGGCAAAAGGGAACCGCGAGTACTCGTCGATAATATTGAGAAAGTAGACATTGCGGTCGGTGGAGGGAAGGGGGCCCTTAAAGTCAACACTCAGTCGCTCAAAAGGGCGGGTGGCCTTGCCAAGTTGCGCCGTTTCAGGACGGTAGAAGTGTGGTTTGCACTCAGCGCAGATCTGGCAGTCCCTGGTCATCGTCCTGATGTCCTCCAGGGAGTACGGCAGGTTCCGGGCTTTCGCGAAATGGTAAAATCGGGTGACCCCCGGATGGCAAAGACGTGCATGAAGGGCGTACAGCTGGTCGAGCTGTGCGCTAGCACACGCTCCCCGGGATAGGGCATCAGGGGGCTCATTGAGTCTGCCAGGCCAGTACAGGATGTCATAGTTGTAGGTGGAGAGTTCTATTCTCCACCGCAAAATTTTATCATTTTTGATTTTGCCCACTGTGTCCGGGTCAATAAAGCTCTCAGTGCTGCCCATGTCAAACAGGCAGCTAGTCCTGTGCCCCTCCACCAGGATGTCCATCATTGACCTTGCAAGCTGGTGTGGGGCGCTTTGGTCAAGGGTTACGGTGGCCAGAGTTGAACTGCCGGCTTGGTACCCGGTAAACACCGGTGGGTCGGGGGCGGGGCATGTTGACGCCGACAAAGATGGCCGCCCACATCCAGGCATGCAAGATGGCGGCCCCCATGTCTCACACGCAGTACTGCTCGACCCTGCTCGCGGTTTAGACTTACAGACCTTGGCGAAATGGCCCTTCTTCCCGCAGCTGGAACAGGTCGCTTCTGGGGCCGGGCAGCGTTTTCGGGGGTGTTTTCGAGTCCGCAGAAGTAACACAGCTCAGGCTTTCGCCAGGCCGCAGCCGTGGTCGGGTTTGGGGAGTTCGTGGAATCACGACTGGCAGTGGCGTTGGCGAATTCGCTCGCGGGAACTGGCGGTGGCGGGGTCTGAGGTGTCCACGGAACCGGCAGGGAATCGCGCGGCTGGACAGCATCAGCGTTGTGCAGAGCAGCCTCCAGCGTGTCGGCCGTCTCGATTGCCGAGCGTAAGGTAAGATCGGCATTTTCCAGCAGCCGCTGGCGCACGTACACTGACCTAATTCCTGTAACAAAGGCGTCTCGTACTAGCAACTCCGCATGCTGTTCCGCCGTGAGAGTTTTGCAGTCACAAGTTCGGACGAGTGTCTGTAGGGCTTGGAGAAACTGGGCGCTCGACTCTGCAGGCCACTGTCATCGCGTAGCTAAGCGATGTCTTGCGTAGACGGTGTTCACCGGCCGCAGGTACTGTCTTTTGAAGGTGTCCAGTGCCCCTTCGTAGGTCAGCAGGTCCCTGATAAATGAGTAAACTTTTGGGGTGATCCTCAAGAGGAGAATTCGGTGCATAACAGCGGGGTCAGTTGCACGAACCTCCTCCAAGTATGATTGGAAGCATGCAAGCCAGAGTTCAAAGGCAAGAGCTGCTTCAGGGTCTTGGGGGTCCAAATCCAATCTTTCCGGACGTAAAACGGTTTCCATGTTTTAAAACTTCCAGTCAATAAAATTGATGCATCATCAATAACTCTCTCTGAGACGTAAAGGCGAGGTATCAGCTTTTATTGACTGGAAGAAGGAACACGCAGTGGTTGACCACCATACTACATCCTGGAGACAGAGAGGCCGGGCTCAGACTTCAATCACCTTTATACAGGGGTCTGTGGGAGGAGCCACAGGAGCAGTCAGCAGGGGGCATGTCCAGACAGGTATATGTAGTTCACCACAGAAAGCATGTGCATATTTCTCTAAAAAAGACGGCAAGTAACAGGAGGAGATTGAGGGAATCTCACCCAACATGTTCTGTTGCAAGTAAATGGATTCATTGTGAAGTGAAATCAAACTATATGCTTTATTATGAGCTATTGTCTTCAAATTTATCACTTGTAATTCATTGAACCACAGTTGACAATCTCACTAACATTATCATTAATATATGTGGATTCATTCATCTCCACATAAAAACTAGCAGTTACTTCCTTCCAAGTTGTCCCAATTCTCTGCCTTTTCTCATTGACCCATTTTCTTTACCTGGGTCAATTGTTTGCCATTTCTTCTTTGTGATTTAATTTTAGCTAGCAGTTATTTTACTGGTTCGCTTCTCAAATGGCTTCCAGAAGATAATATAAGCTACATCTATACCACCACCACTAAATACTTTAGTTATTTACTCCAAGGGTATGTAAGCAAAAGCATTTTAGATGTTAGGGAGGTTGCACTTTCTCCAGAGAGCAGAGACACTGTGAAAAAGGCTTTGAGGTCAGATGGCATTCACAAAATTCCTTCCAGAAAGACTTGAACCTATTGCAGAAGTGGGGGAGATGACATTCTATAAAAATCAGCTATCTTGTAATATTAGTAAGAGTCACAGTGGTCTCCTGGATTAGATTTTCCTGCCTGATTGTTTTTTTTGCTTTTTGTGAGATTATGTTGCATTGTGGAATGGGAAATCTAAGCCATTTGTAATGAACACTGATATATTTTGTGTGTGGCAGAGTGTATGAGCCGAAGGATCTTTCCCTGCCCTTCGTTCTATGTAGTTTTGCAATGAAGCTTGACAATCAGAGCAAAAGAGATGGGTGATGTAAATGTCTCTCGTGCAAAGTCCGGATGCAAAATATCTCTTAGTACTTGTTAGTAGAGGCTGCCAGAGGGAAAATTTGTTTTTATTTTGCTCCGTAACAAATCAAATTTTTAAAAAATTGGCACAATCCCAAAAGATGATGCAAATGAAAGCAGTGTCTGAATGTGTATCTACATCAGGCAAGTGAAGTATTTGTACAGTTCCCTTAAAAAAGATAACAAGCCTCAGAAGGAGACTGGGGAGACCTCACCCAACATGTCAGTCCAGAAAAAAATGGACTGATGGAAATAAATGGATTCATAAACGTGCAAAATCAAGTATTTTCAATGTATTGTTTAATACAGGTTATTTCCTTTAGATGCAAAAGGAATATAAATCCACTCAAACACTTCTTGACCAAGATATGTTTTACACTAAATCCCTTGACAAAATTTTGAACTTGCTACTGAACTAAATTAGAAGACATGGGTATTACTGCAGGGTTTCTCAGAACAAAGCCCTCAGCCCAAGTATATACAGCTGCTTCACCATTCTCTTTGCTCAAGGTTCCGTGGAGTTCAGCTCTGTTCCATTTCTACAGAAAGTGGCAGTCCACATCATCTCGTTTCTCAATGGCTATTTCCAGGCAGGAGACAGCTAATTACCCATATTTGGTACGTTTAACTGAGTTAATGCACATAAAATTATAATCGTAGGAACAATGTGCAGAGTCTAATTGTCTGGAGCATTGGCTGAGAGGCATTACTTTTGAGTGCAAATATGCCAAACTTATGCATGACTATTCTGAGTCATGTAGCAGATTAGCTGTGGGACATCTTTTTTTAAACTTGAGACACCAGCCTCTTGATATTTTTACTCAAAGATGTTGCTAGCTAAGCTTTTGCTATTTTACAAATAAAGTGGCTGAAGCTGAGTGCTCTATCTGGATTTATTCTCAATTGTGCTTTGATGTGGTGGCTTGTTACAACTGAATGGCTTGTGTCATTTCTAAGGACAGTTGCAGTCAACATTGTGGGTGTACAGTCATTAATGGGCCAGACAGACTCAATCAGGGTTCATTTCGATGAGGGCACCAGTCACCAAGATGATTTTCCTTTGTCAGTCTGCAGATGAAATGGAAATTCTGATGAAAAGATTACGAACTGAAATGTTACCTACTTCTCTTTACAAAGGTGCTGTCTGACCTGAGTGTTTCCAACATTTTCTGAATTTCTTTCAAAGCTCTAGTATCACAGTTTCTTGATTTTCAAGCTTTTTCTGTAAATAATTGGCCAATTTCATGGACACCATTGCTAATAGTAGCTGTTTGTTCCAGTATGCTTTTTTTTAACTAACTGAATTTGAAATCTCCATTTGCTGTAGAGGTCCGAATTGATTTTGTGAAGCATCGGTTCAGACATTTGGATTAGTTGCTCAGTAATATAAATAGAGTCCTATTGATCTGATACTGAATTGTTGATGGGAGCAAGTCAGACACAAATTTCTAAAATCACATCTAATGAATGTGTTTTCCATGCACCTGACCAATCTCATAATATACAAATACCTGCAATAGGTTACCATAGCTTACAACCAAGTTATTGCAGGCTGAGAGGAGCTACAAGAGTGGATTGGTGGGGGAGAGACTGAGCAATGATCAGCAAGCTGGATTTTGGAGTGGACAAGTTGTAGTTGAGTAGGGCGAGAGGGTTTAAAAAACTGGGAGATTGCCTAAAGAGGGGAGAAGGTGAATAAGGGCCATCAAGTTGTTTGGGGGTGCGGGGGGAGGGAGGGATGCAGTAGGAAGAGTAATTGTGGCTTGGGATTGTATTGATCAGAGGTTGAAAGAGGCAGACACTTCTTGCTGACTCGGTAAAGCAAACAGCATAATCAGAGACCACACCCATCCCAGACAGTCTCACCTCTCCCCTCTCCCATTGGGTAGAAGATACAAAAGTCTAAAAGCACCTAACACCAGGCTCAAGGACAGCTTCTGTCCTGCTATTATGAGACTACTGGATATTTTCATATTATGATAAGATGGACTCTTGACTTGACTTGCAATCTATCTCATTATGAACTTGCACCTTACTGTCTCCCAGCACTGCACTTTCCCTGCAACTGTAACAGTTCAGTCTACATTCTGTTACTGTTTGACCTTATACTAACTCAATGCACTGTTGTAATGAATTGTTCCGTATGAATGGCAGGCAAAGAAAGTTTAACATTGTACCACAGGCCACGTGGCAAATAATAGTAAACAAATTTAGAGCTGGGGGGAGGGTGGTTGGTGATGTGTGTATATAGCGGTGTCTGTGTCTGACATGATGATCAGGTTTCATATTGGCATTATTCCAGAAAGATCATAGACATGATCCTGAAAGGCAACAGATGAGGTCTGGGAAAGAAGACATAAGAAATTCCAACTACAGGATGCTGGAACAAAACTTGGTGAGTCAAACAGCATCTGTGAAGGCAAAAGGTGTAAATTGGTGTGTCGAGTCAAAACCCTGCATTAGGAGAGGTCTGGAAATTTATCTTCCATTGATTGCATCTTCCTTTAACTAAAAGTTGATTTTTCTTTGCAACAAGCTCCAGAAATGTCCTTCTTCAAAGAACAGGGATTCCCTTTCTCACCATTGATGCTGCCCTCAGCCGCATCTCCTCCATTTCCCAAACACTTGTGCTCACCCCATCTTCCCACCACCTTAACAGTGATAGAGTTCCTCTTGTCCTTACCTACCACCCATGAACCTCCAAATCCAACACATACAGTAATTCTCTGCAACTTCCGCCACCTCCAAAGCGATCCTACCACCAAACATATCTTTACCTTCCCTCCCCTTCCATTTTCTGCTGGGATCACTCTCCCTGCAATGTTCTTGTTCATTCCCCCCCCCCCCACCCCACTAATCTCCCTCCTGGAATTTATCCCTGCAATTGGCCAGAGTGCTACACCTGCTCATTCATCTCCTCCCACCGCCCTCCCCCCCCCCCCATTCAGGGCCCCAAACAATCCTTCCAGGTGAGGCAACACTTCACCTGTTGGGGTCATCTATTGCACCTGGTGCTCCTGATGTGCTCTCCTCTACATTGGTGAGACCCATCATAAATTGGGGCTCCACTTCGGAGAGCACCTCTTCTCCATCTGCCAAAAGTGACCTTCCTGGTGGCCAAGCATTTTAAGTCGGATTCCTATTCCCGTTCTGACACATCGGTCCATGGTGTCCTCTTCTATCATGATGTGGCTACCCTCAGAGTGGAGGAGCAACACCTTTTAACCAGAGAGTGGGATTCTTTGCCACAGGCGGCTGTGGAGGCCAAGTCTTTATGGATATTTAATGCAGAGGTTGATAGATTTTGATTGGTCTGGGAATAAAGGGATATGGAGAGAAGGCAGGAGATTGGGGCTGAAAAGAATATTAGATCAGCCATGATTGAATGAAGGAATAGACTCAATGGGCCAAATGGCCTAATTCTGCTCCTATATCTTACGGTCTGATATTCCATCTGGGAAGATTCTAAACTGATGGCATGCATATCGATTTCTCCTTCCAGTAAAATAAATCCCTCCCTCTCTTTTCTACTTTTATTCCCCACTCTGGCCTCTTGCCTATCAGCTCCTGCTGAGATCCCTCCTCCTTCCCTTTCTCCAATGGGTTCTCTCTTATCAGATTCCTTCCTCTCCAGCCCTTTACCTTTCCTACCCACCTGACTTCAACTTTCACATCCTAACTATCCTTCTTCCCATCCCCTCACCTTTTTTTTATTCTGGCATCTTCCCCCTTCCCTTCCAGTCCTGAAGAAGGGTCTCAGCCTGATGTCAACTGTTTATTCATTTCCATAGAGAATGCCATAGTCCTGCCGAATCCCTCCAGCATTTTGTGTTGTTGCATCAGAAACACGCATTGCTTAAAGAGGAATTGATATTGAAAATAGCAGGGGGAAAATGATTATTTAAAGCATTAGTGTTTATATTGATTACATAATGTATTGTTCAAATGATTCTTGATGGCTTTGGGAAATACTACACTGTCACCATTAGCTCTAAAAATCTGATGGAGATGTTTCAGAGTTTGAAGAAATATACTAAGACAGGAGGACAGGTTACAGCACTTCCTCCTGTTATGGAAGTAAAAGTTGAATAGACAGGGGCAAAGTGAGATATAAGTGCAAAATAGTACTTGTGCCTAGGAAATTCTCCCAGTACTGCCATCTGTGGGAAAGCATTCCATTTAAGAAGTGTAAATTTAAGTTGCGGGCAGGAACCTGGTGAGGGCAAATGGCGAAAGTAGAACAGTGCAGCTAAAGTTCCATAAAAGATATGAATTCCATGTGTTTATGCACATCAGAAAATCGAAACATTGGTGTTTAGAATTGCAAGAATGAAGAGTGTGAGAAACATTGATTTGAGAAAGTGACCTTAGAGAAAACAAGTGAACTCTGTCTTATGTTAGATAGGATGTGACTCACTAAGTTAACAGGACAGAATGTGAATGTAGTATATGCACCCAAGTAAATCTCTAGGGGTGACAGAGAAAACATTTCAGCCAGGGTCAAAGATTCCCCAAGGACATGTGAGTGTTGATACTGGGAAGAAAGATTAGACCCACAAGAAAAATTGTGTACTTCTTTAAGAGAAAGATGAAACAAGTACAAGGAGCAAAGAAATGCTTTGGGGGAAGAATAGCTTCCACATTGACAGTAATATCAACGGGTAGGGAATCAGAAGCAATAGTTTTATTGCCAATGAGGTCTCTACTTTTCAAAGTTCAAAGTAAACTTTATTATCAGAGTACATATATGTCACCACATACAACTCTGAGTTTCATTTCTCTGTGGGCATACTCAGCAAATCTATAGAATAGCAACAGTAATAGGAGTACATTACACTTAAACAACCATCTGAGATTTCAAATTGACATTGGAACCCAAAGGATTACAATTGCAAAGGAGAAGTCATTTCAATTTTCAATACACCTTATCATTGATGTTTAATAATATAATTAGACAAGTTATAGGGCCGTATCAAAAGTCTGATCAGACAAGGCATCCTCGCTCCAGTAAAAACACTAATACTGTAGCTTAAATCAGTTTAACAGTAGCAATATCTAGCAAGGTTATGTTTTTATTTAGGTCTTAAAGAATTAACTACCATTTTGTACTCATTGTCAATGATAGAAGGTATTATCTAAATGCTAACCTTTTCACGATCCTTGGTATTTGAACGGGATTTCTGCACATAAGCTTGAAAGGACAGCCTTCCTATTTCACCGTCAGTGGATGCCACTTCAGATCAATGGTACTCCAGCAGCTTTCCAAACTTTCGAGCTTGTGGAAGGACTTATAAATATGGAAGTCATTTTAGATTATATTGAGTCTATGGATTTCAGAGAAATAATGGAAGAAAAAAATTCAAGATCATGATAAGAATCAAGATGCACTCTTCGATGATGCAGTCAGCAAGAGCATTGCTAAATAAAGATAAAATAAAACCTCAGAGGCAATGAATTACTCATACTGTGCTGTACTGTTCTATGCTGTATGTTTCCATGAATGCAGTTTCCTTTCACCATGTTCAACTTGCATTGTGAAAACAGCCCACCAGTCTGTTTCACACTCTGACCAGATTTCTTTTCACAGACTTCAAATGGAAAAGAAAATTAGGCAGAAATTTCAATGGGCAATACACTTACTCATGACCAATATTAAGCTACATCATAAAGAGTATAACATTGACTCGAAATGTGTACAATGGATGCAAATTATATTGTTATAATGGTCCAGAACTTACTTCATACTCAGGTTATCAGACATGCAAATGAGATAAAGAAAAGGTCCCAGTGATCGTATTCAGATTCCTTCAAATTTCTTACTTCTCACAGTGGTCCAGGAACATTGCAAATATGGAATTGAAAGCCAATAGAAATAAGATTCTGAGGACAAAGATCAATCCTATGATGTGAAGATCACCCAGGATAACAGTCCACTTGATACAAAATTGGGAAAAATCAACATGGGTCTGATACCATGTGTTAAACGATATGTATGTTGTACTACAGAAGTATCTCTTCAGAATATTCTTGAAAAGGCATCATGGATTAAAATAAAGGATGGATAGCTAACTCTAATGATTTGAAATTAGGTGAGGAAACATTTGGAGTGCTTATCCTTGAAAATCAGTCCCAGGTCTTAGGTTTGACAATAATCATGAAATTCTTTGACAAAGGCAAGTATTTCCAAAGAAAAGAAGGAAAGTAGAGAAGTTCAAGCCCGGTCATGATTACCAAAAAGTCCTTGAAGCTGACATTACTGTAGATCTTGAATAAATTACAGAGAAAGTGGTATTCCAGTGAATTCTAAAAGGGATGGCTGTTAATATCCAAAGATGATACAGGAGAAACTTGGATTGCACCAGCACAGTTATGGAAGTCCAAGAGAAATGGCCCGCAATTTGGTTAAATCTGTAATTGTATATATGCAAACAAAGAACTTCTATCTTTCCATTTTAAATGAGGATCAGTGTAGTATAGTTTTGTAATCAGCTGGTGAAGAATGACGATGGGTTTAGACTGCTATCTTATTAATACAGAGTCATGTGATCAACTGCTTTCTGCATTATTACAAATGTTTCTAGAGGTTTACAGGACCACTCTGAGAAACTTTTGCTGGAAACAGTCATGCTGAGCTGAGCTTGTGAGTCTATATTCAGTTTCTCATACATGTGGTTACGTACCAAACATACACTATACTGTTAGTTAGAGCTGGGAATCCGCCAACAGAGCCCCCTACACACTAGGAACATTGCTTTTCCATTTGGAGCCTTGAGTCTGTCAACACTAATGGAGGTAAATTTGTGAATGCAAGAACTTCTTACTGATCTCCAGCCCAACATAATTTCATATTTTCCGTAATGTTAGTCCAACAACACTTGACTGGATGATTTCCAAGCCTTGTCATTCACTGAAAACAATTGCAGTTTGACTAGGATGAGCTGAGTTTTGGTTCAGTGTTTAAAATTAATTTTCTAAAAATCTTGCTGGAATTGTACAGCTTCCAGGTTGAATCTGAGCATTAAACTCAGACCTTTGTTTATACATTCATCCAATATTGAAAATATTAAAAGAATATAATTATACTTTCCATTTGAATATTTTTCACACCCAAGACTTAAAATTTGGCACAGCTTCTAAACTCACTTGAATAATGATTACAGCTATAGGCACTGGTCTTGTTCCAGTGAAGTAAATGGCCCTGAGAAACTCAAATTTCATTAGGCTGTACTGCTTTTCCACATAAATCATTTAGCTATTTCAGTGAAGCTAGACAGTTCTTGATTGCTAAGAGAGATGGCATGATACCAAATTGTTTATTAATGTAGGCATTCTTATGCACAATAGAATAATTTTAAATCTTATTTATTATTATAAAATTGAAGACAATGATTTAGCAGCACTTTTACATCTTCTCTGAGTGTAATTTCCATTGCCTGAAATTCCAATTATGTCAACGTCCACTCCAGTGTACATACCATAATTTTCAATCATTTGGTTCTTGCAAAGCTTATGTTCTGTTTATACTTCAGTGCAAAATATGAAATATGGTAGTATCTACACAACACCCAGATCTACTGTAGATCTCTGTTATGCCTTCTGCTGTCTCTACGTTCGTGCACTGCTTGTCCAACATATACAACTAACCACCACCATCAAGAATGCCCACCGTGCCATTCCACACCCTCACTTTGTGAAGTCTGATCACCTGGCTGTACTTCCACTCCCTGAGTAAAGGCAGAGACTGAATACTGCAGCACCAGCAGTGAGGACCAAGAAGGTATGGACAAGGGAAGCACAGGAGCCCCTATAGGACTGCTTTGAATCTTCGAATCCGGATGAGTATGCTGCAGTTGTTACCAGTTTCATTAAAACCTGTGTGGATGAGTGTGTGCCTACAGAGACTTACCGTACATTCCCAAACCAAAAGCTGTGGATGAATCAGGAGGTACATTGTTTGCTGAAGGCTAGATCACTGGCATTCAAGTCTGGCAATCCAGGTCTGTACCAGAAAACCAGGTATGATTGGCGGAGGGCTATTTCAAGGGCAAAGAGACAATTTTGAATGAGGTTGGAGGCGACATCAGATGTATGACAACTCTGGCAGGGTCTGCAAGACATTACTTCCTACAAAACGAAACCCAACAGCATAAATGGCAGTGATGCTTCACTACCAGATGAACTCAATGCCTTCTATGCACGCTTTGAAAGGGAGAACACAACTACAGCTGTGAAGATCCCTGCTGCACCTGATGACCCTGTGATCTCTCTCTCAGAGGCCGATGTTAGGCTGTCTTTAAAGAGGGTGAACCCTTGCAAGGCAGAAGGTCTCAATCAAAGACCTTGTAGGGGTCTGAAAACCTGTGCCAAACAACTGATGGGAGTATTCAAGGACATTTTCAACCTCTCACTGCTACGGGCAGAAGTTCCCACTTGCTTCAAAAAGGCAGCAATTATACCAGTGCCTAAGAAGAATAATATGAGCTGTCTTAATGACTATCACCAGGTAGCACTAACATTGACAGTGATGAAATGCTTTGAGAGGTTGGTCATGACTAGACTGAACTCCTGCCTCAGCAAGGACCTGGACCCATTGCAATTTGCCTATTGCCACAATAGGTTAATGGCAGATGCAATCTCAATGGCTCTTCAGTTAGCATTAGACCACCTAGACAACACAAACACCCATGTCAAGATGCTGCTCATCGACTATAGCTCAGCATTTAACACCATCATTCCCACAATCCTGATTGAGAAGTTACTGAACCTGGGCCGCTGTACCTCCCTTTGCAATTGGATCCTTGAGTTCCTAACCGGAAGGCCATATTCTGTACGGATTTGTGATAACATCTCCTCCTTGCTGACGATCAACACTGGTGCACCTCAGGGGTGTGTGTTTAGCCCACCACTCTACTCTCTCTATACCCGTGACTGTGTGGCTAGGCATATCTCAAATGCCATCTATAAATTTGCTGATGATACAATCATTGTTGGTAGAATCTCAGGTGGAGACGAGAGGACGTATAGGAGGAAGATATGCCAACTAGTGGAGTGGTGTCGCAGTAACAACCTGGCACTCAACATCAGTAAGATGGAAGAGCTGATTGTGAACTTCAGGAAGGGTAAGATGAAAGAACACATACCAATCCTCATAGAGGGATCAGAAGTGGAGAGAGTGAGCAGTTTCAAGTTCCTGCGTGTCAAGATCTCTGAGGTCCTAATGTTATGCCTGCAGCCCCCTCCTTTGTGAGAATCGCAAGATCACTATTGGGTTGGGTCAGGGGACCCAGGAAATGAGAGAGAGACGTGCAGAATGCCTCGTTCCCCAGCGATGTAAAGCTACGGGACATGGCCATTGTCTCTTGGAGACACATTTGTGGATTGAGATACTATGCTACATGAACGCCCTCAGGCAAAGTGGGCTGGGTGAGGGAGAGATTGCATCACCCGAACCTGATTGACATCTACGACCCTGCGAGTCAGGATAAAAGAGGGTCTGTAGGAACAGCCCCTCAGACGCACCAGAAGAAATGCTAGCGATCCCATAATAGCGGGAAGCCACTTGAAGGAGGCCACGTGCGTTCAGTTCCGTTGCCTGGAACTGGTGGCTGGTACCACGGAAAACGGCTTTTAGCTAGCAACAGGGAAATCAACTCCCCCGACTCAAAGGACTGGCATCATAAAAGACCTGGGCAAGTTTAAAACCGTCTCTCTCTTAAACCCAAAACGCTGCAGCTTGAACGAACTAACAGTGACTGTTATATTTCCATCGGACAATACATTATCCCCTAGACAACGATAGAGCTATTTCTTATTGATTATTATTATACCTGCGCTTTTAGATTTAGTATTGACGACGTATATTATCTGTATGTTTGCATTAATCTTATTTTTGTGCCCCTTTTTCAATAAATACTTTTAAAAGTAGTACCATCAGACTTCAACCGACCTCTCTATCTTTGCTGGTAAGTGACCCAGTTACGGGGTACGTAACACTAATCTGATACCAACATATCGATGCAGTTATAAAGAAGGCAAGACAGTGACTATACTTCATTAGCAGTTTGGAGATTTGGTATGTCAACAAAGACACTCAAAAACTTCTATAGATGTACTGTGGAGAGCATTCTGACAGGCTGCATCACTGTCTGGTATGGGGGGTGGGGTGTGTGCTACTACACAGGACTGAAAGAAGCTGCAGAGGATTGTAAATTTAGTTGGCTCCATCTTGGGTACGAGTCTACAGGGTACCCAGGACATCTTCAAGGAGCAGTGTCTCAGAAAGGCAGCGTCCATTATTAAGGATCTCCAGCACCCAGGGCATGCCCTTTTCTCATTGTTACCATCAGGTAGGAGGTACAGAAGCCTGAAGGCACACACTCAGTGATTCAGGAACAGCTTCTTCCCTTCTGCCAACTGATTCCTAAATGGACATTGAACCCATGAACACTACCTCACTTTTTAAATGTATATTATTTCTGTTTTTTGCATGATTTTTAATCTATTCAATATACGTATACTGTAATTGATTTACTTACCGTAGATTCCGGATTTTAAGCCGCTACTTTTTTCCCACATTTTGAACAGCTTTGAACTTTGCGGCCTTTAAAACGGAGCGGCTAATACATGATTTTTTTTCATGCCGCCTCGTAAACATTTTGCCTCGTAACAGTAGACCAATAAAATTGATGAGTAGTTCACAGAGGTCCAATGAAATTGTACGATAAATCAAGCGCACTTTCACAATTAAATTATTGTAAATCAGTCATTTGTACTCACCCTCATCAACATGGAAAACACTCGAAGAAAAGCATTGTGCTGCCTTTATGGCAGTTATTTAGTTTATAATATTTTCGCTTAGTAATTCATTTTCTAGTTAAAGTTAGAAGAGTTTTAACTATATTTGTTTTCTATACTACATCGCGGGATGCTATGACGTCACACCCGGTTTCACCGCGTCTTGTGGGAAAAATGCCGTTTGCGATAAAACGGGACGGAGGGAGGGAGTGCATTACGCGAGCGGCTTTGGATCTGAGCGAACGCTGCTTTTAAGTTAAAGGCGATCAATAACTTTTCCTGGTAGGCTGCAGTATATATATTTTTTACCAGTCGTTAGGAGATACTGGAATGTTGTTCAGTAAAGAAGTATACGCAACGTATATTTAAAAGTAGCCGCGTTACGGGCACGGTTCGAAAAAAAGCATTTGCAATATGTATTTGTTTTTGTTACCATATGGATTTAATTAAAAGTTAAAAAATCCTCACGTGTAATATCTTTCTGTGTAAATATCTCATATTACAACGTGGGACACCTGCGGCCGAAAATCCGGTGCGGCCTAAAATCCGGTACGGCCTGTACAATTAAAAAATTGATTTTATTTCTAAAATTAGAGCCAGCGGCTTTTAATCAGGTGCGCTCTGTAGTCCGGAATCTACGGTATTTATTTATTATTATTATTTTATTTTTTTCTTCTTCTATATTATGTATCACATTGAACTGCTGCTGCTGCTAAGTTAACAAATTTCACAACACATGCTGGTGATAATAGACCTGATCCTGATTCTGGAAAGAACCTTCAGTCCAAGAAAAGGTATTGCCTAACCAAAAATCCACTCACCTCCTTGGCATCTCTCTAAAATTAAACCAAACTCTTTAAAACACTGAGATAATCTTTGGATTGCATAAATATTGTCATTACATCAATGCCTATTTTTCTCTCAGTATCACCACCCCTGTTCCATTGCTATTTCAGGTTACTGCTGCTGACACTTTCGTCCATGCCTTTATCATCAGCAGACTTGGCTAAGTTATGGCTGACTCTTCTCATTCTGCTCTCTGTGAACTTGAGGTGATCCGTATCCCTGTTAGTCATTTCCCAACTCACATCAAGTCCATACATCACAGTCTTGTTGTTGGATAATGTATTGATCCTCTCCATACTTACCCTGCAGCCCTCTGAGAGTTTGTTGTTTTTCCAGTTCCAGTTACTTGATCAACCTCATTTCTTTGTAATGCCAATGTCATATCTTGCTTTAGTTTTCAAAGCTGAAGTATCACCTTCCTAAACTCCTCTACTTTCTACTTGTCTTTCTTCCCTTTAGATCTCCTTAAAGTTTTCCTTGTTGTCCAGGCTTGTAATTTTGTCCTGACATCTTCTATGTGATTGCAATCATGTGTTGTACTTTGGGATGTTTCGGAAAATATAAAGACCATTAGACTATAAGAGATAGGAGCAGAATTAGGACACCATTCCATCATGACTGATTTATCATCCCTCTCAACCCCATTATCCTGCCTTCTCTATGTAGCCTTTGAGACTCTGACTAATTAAGAACCTATCAACTCTGCTTTAAGTTATCTTAATGACGTGGCCTTCACAGCTGTTCATGGCAATGAATTCTACAAATTCACCAACCTCTGGCTAAAGAAATTACTTCTCATCTCTGTTTGAATGTCCCTCTGGATGTCCCTCTATTCTGAGGCTGTGACCACGTCCTAGACTCACCCACAACGGAAAACATCCTCTCCAAATCCACTCTGTCAAGGGCTTACAATATTTGATATGTTTTAATGAGTTCCAGCCCTCCCCATGATTTTTCCAAACTGCAGGATTATAGGCCCAAAGCCATTGAATGCTTCTAATACGTTAACCTTTTCATTCCCAGAATCATTCATGTGATCCTCCCCCGAACTCTCTCAAATGTCAGCTCGTCTTTTCTTAGATAAGGGGCCCAAAACTGCTCACAATACCCTGATGGTCTGACCAATGCGTTATAAACCCTCAGTGTCACATCCTTGATCTTATATTCCAGTCCTCTCTAAATGGATGCTAACACTGCATTTGCCTTCCTTACCACTGACTCAACCTGCAAGTCAACTTTTAGGGAATCCTGCACAAGGACCCCCAAGTGCTTTTGCACCTCTGACTTTTAGAAAATAGTCTATACTTCTATTCCTGCTACCAAAATGTATGACCAAATACTTCCCTAAACTATATTCCATCTGCCCCTCCTTTGCCCATTCTCCCATTCTAAGTCCTTCTGCAGACTCCCTGCTTCCTCAACACTACCTACCCCTCCACCTCTCTTTGTAAACTTTGCCACAAAGTTTTTTTTAACAGTTCCATCATCCAGATCATTGACATATAATGTGAAAAGAAGTGGTTCCAAAATCAATCCATACGGAACACCACTAGTCACTAGCAGCCAAGCAGAATAAACTAGGCCACTGCTGACAGAATAATCACTGACAGAAATGTTTTGCCCTGGAGTCCACTTGGAGCAGCTTAATATTTACAGAGGGATATAAAAACATAGCAAACGCTCGGAATCATTTAGGAAATTTTAGAAGCTACCAATAGGAAATACCTGTTTCAATTTCACTTCACCTTCTCATCAGATATCATGAAGTAATGATGAGTACTGCAGAATAATTATTTCCCTCTATGCAGGATATTTTGTGGGAAGTGGGTGCAACAGAGAAGAGTCTTCTGGTCTTCTTCTGATTCTACTCTAGAATAGATCATGCTAATACTGAAGTCTGACACCTCGTACCCACAGTTTGGAATTCCTGAAATGATAGGATCCTCCATTGACTTTTGCCATTTCTGAAGCTTCCAGAGGCTAGGTATAAGGGAGAGACAAAGCCCAAGTAATGATGTTAATTATATGCCGATTGAATTGCTCAGAGGGCACATGCCACCTGCATTATTTTCATTACTAAAATAATTGAAAATAAAAGATGTTACCTTTTAGTTGTTAAAGATTCTGACATCTATGCTAATAAATTCTATGAGGATATTGAAAGGAAGAATAGCTTAAGAATACTCAAGTCATATTTTTACCTTTGAATTATGAGAATATATTCATTTTAAAAGAAACTATTTAGGGGTGGGTATTAGATACTAACCTTGACATAGATACATATGAAAATAATTTAAAGAATGTAGCATAGAAGGATTGTTCAAATTCCACAGGGTAATGTTAAATAAGCAAGAAGTGTCAGGTCCTTGCTTATTTAAGAAGCATCAAAAGGTTTATGAAAAGAATTATAGCTACTTTAGAGACAACATTTCTAGGCTTCAGTTGTTATTATTCTGCCATAGTGTGATGTTTATAACCATAAAAAGCTGCCTTATCTTGTAAGGACAAGAAATGAAAACATTAGCCACATTCCAGTGAGATAGTTGAGTATGTGGTATGGCATTGCCATCTACTGGCATTGTAGCATAAAGATCACATTACAATAACAAAAATTGAGAGGCTAAGGAAAATTGATTTAATATTATTCATTAGGATATTCATATGTTCAGTAATTGTATACCATCAAAATCTGCTGGTTTAGCTGTATTGACAGGCTTTCATGGTTAGCCTTGTGGTAGATCGGTTTACACTTAATTAAACTATATATTATATTATATTTGGCTATTAATAAAATGTAAAAAATCCATTTATCTCAAACATCCATAATCTACTTAATACTTAAAACAAATTCTATATTAGTTCCAAATACTTTCACACAACGTCACTGACAAAAGTCCCATCACACTTTGCTTCCACTAATGGAATGGTCTTCTGGTGTTTTTTTAAATGCAAAGATTATGCAATTCAATATTATTCAGACATTGCTTGACCAGGCTTTCTGGAACAGGTCTCATACTATAACTTGAAATTACATTCGTTGCTGTGTAAGGGATAACTTTCCTCATTACAACAGTCTTCTACATTCTTGTGTGAGTTCTTATGCCTCTTGTGTCTCGCGTCTTTGGTTAGGCTTAAACTTGTTTCATATCCTTTGCAGACTTGTGAATGGAATAATTTGTGCACAGTTTGTAAAAGATTGCTTGGCCAATGAAACGTCAGTGGTATTGGCATGCAATTGGCATCGCAAAACAGAGAGAACAAATAAGATGCCAGATTGTCTCCCCAATGGATGACAATGATCCCTTTGAGCGTTTACAATAAAGTAACTGCTTCAAGTAACTTTTACTTATAAATGCATTGTCTTTCTAGATCTATTTTCTAAAAATAAATAATCAAACTTCTATGATGGGATTGTAATTTAATATCCCTCCAATTTGGTCAAACATGATTCTAAAAATCAATCTGTTACCTTGGTTCAAGGGGAAGGCCAGAAAAACTTACATCTCGATGTTGAACAAAATGAAAAAGAAGGCAAAATGGCTCCGTCTGAGAGTAATTTCTTCCTATAGCTAGTCAACAAGGATGCTAGCTAAGCATCCTTTACTTGTGAACATACAGATTGTGGGTAAGCCATAATATAATTCCCTTATCCCACTCGATGTGTCATTCCTCCCCAGTTTACTTGCATTGAAGTGGGTATTCTCAACTCCTCTGCTGACAAGCACTTTGCAACATTTGGCTTTCTTTCTGATGCCCTCCCCTTTTGAGAAACTAAAAGAAAACAGATAATGCCATTCCTTTAATTGTATCAAGCTGGACTCTGGTACTTAGCAGTAAAATAATGTATGAATAAGGATAAGAAAAATAATATATCAAAATGGACAGTAATTAATTTTTTTCTTTCATTGCCAGCAGTGAATATCTGCGAGTATTAATCACTGATTGCCCTGCCCACTGATTTCACTGGATAATTCTCTTGCACACATTGAAAATTTATGAACATGGAATTTTTTTTTGCAACAGCTATTTCACATTACCAACACTGTTTATGAAATATAGATACATATACTTTCGCTTCCTGAGCCTTAGAGTTCTGAGGAAGAATGTATTAACATCACCAGAATGAAATTGTGCTTATGAGGTTACATCAATGTAACAGGCTGCCTATAATTGTTTTATTTTATTCTTTTGAGTTTTTTCTTTTTAATTGTGGTCATGAAAAAATTTTATAGAATAAACTGAGAGTATTCATTTTACCCCCCCCCCTCATTTTCTGCTTTCCACAGGGATCACAGTCTACATAACTTCCTTGTTTGTTCATCCCTCCCCACCCACCTCACTCCTGGCACTTATCCCTGCAAGCAGGACAAGTACTACACATGCCCTTGCACCTCCTATGTCACCACCATTCAAGGCCCCAAACTCCTCCCAGGTGAGGTGACACTTCACCTGTGAGTCTGTTGGAGTCATCTACTGTATCCGGTGCTCTTGGTGTGGCCTCCTCTAAGTTAGTGGAACCTGACGTAGATCGGGGGACTGCTTTGTTGAACACCTTTGCTCCATCCGTCACAAAAGGCAGAATTTCATGGTGACCAACTATTTCAATTTGAATTCCCATTCCCATTGCAATTCCAATATGTTGGTCCATGGTCTCCTATACTTGTCACAATGAGGCCACTCTCAGATTGGAGGAGCAACACCTCATATTCCGCCTGTGTAGCCTCCAACCTGATAACATGGGCATTGATTTCTCTAACTTCTGGCCATTTCTCCCCTTTTTCTTTCCATTATCCATTCTGGCTCCCCTCTTACCCCTTCTATTGTCACTTCCCCATTACTTCTCTCTCATACCTTGTTTCTTTCCCTTTCTCCCATGGCCCACCCTCCTCTCATATCACCTTCCTTCTTCTTCAGCCCTCCCACCTGTCACCTTCCAGCTTCTCACTTCATTTCCCTACCCCACCCATATTCTTTCTCACCTGGTTTCACCTATCAGCTTCCAGCTTGTACTCCTTCCCCTCCCCCTACCTATTTTTTCTGGCTTCTTCACCATTCCTTTCCAGTCCTGAGGAAGGGCTACAGCCCAAAACGTTGACTGTTTGGTCCTCTCCACAGATGCTGCCTGACTTACTGAGATCCTCCAGCATTTCATGTGTGTTGCTCTGGATTTCTAGCATCTGCAGAGCCTTTGTGTTAGTAATTATTTCTTCTTGGTCCTGAAGAGTGAATTTTGGAAGCTAGGTAGGAAGCTAAAAATCAGGACCTCAAGGGTAGTATTTTCTGGGTTGGTAGAGATGTTAGGATGGGTTTAAACTGCGTCAGCATGGGAATGAGAACCAGATTGATAGGATAAATGATGGAAGAGTTGGTGTAAATGTAGATGCAATGTGTAGAGAGACTGTGATGAAGGATAGGCCATGGAAAGGGCAAAGTTGCAGTCAATGGGATGGGTTGAATTACATCTTGTCACCAAGTTCGGGATATGGCCCAAGTGAGAGACACTGAAGTGGGTCGATATTTCACAGAGGCTAGTTTTCAGAGTCAGTTGACCTGACTGTCCAATTTCTCAGGAAAGGCCGAATGCAAACAGGCAGCAAAGAGTTGCTGTACTGTGTCCAAGCCTCGACAAATGCTACAACAGAATGAAAGGAGTTAAATACTATTACAGTGAAATAATTAGCTGATGCGTGCATACCCATGAGCGTGATTGCTGGATCTGCTGCACTGCCGAATCCGTGGTTGTGACACATCTATCTTAATACAAGATGTATCAGGAACAAGGATGATGAACTTAGACCATGGGTCAGTAAATGGAAATACAATGTTGCAGCCATTTCAGGTACTTGGCTGTCACAAGAGTATGAATGGCATCTGGATGTTCTGGGGTTCATATGTTTCAAAAGGAATGGGGAGGAAGGTAAAAGAGGTGGGGAATGGCATTGCTAATCAGAGATACCATCACAACTGCAGAAAGGGAGAACGTCATGGAGGGATTGTCTACTGAGTTAGAATGGGTGGAAGTCAGACACAGGAAGGGAGCAATAACTCTAGTGTGAGTATGCAATAAGCCTTCTGCAATAGCAACATGACACTGAAGGACAGATCGGGCAGCAGATTTTGGAAAGAAGCTAAAATAACAGGGTTGTTGTCAAAGGTGACTTCAACTTCCTTAATGTTGATTAGCTTCTCTAAAAGATTTAGATGGGGTGGAATTTGTTAAGTGTATCCAGGAAGGATTCCTGACACAATATCCAGCAGGGCAACTAGAGGAGAGGCCCTACTAGATCTAATACTAGGCAATGAATCAGATCAGGTGTCACACCTCTTGATGGGTGAGCATTTTGGAGACAATGACCATAACTCCTTGACCTTTACCATAGCCTTGAAGAGGGATGGGAACATACAGTGTGGGAAAGTAATTAACTGGGGAAGGAAAAATTATGATGTTGTTAGGTAGGAATTTAGGAGCATAAATTGGGAATGGATGTACTCAGGGATGTGGAGGTTGCTTAGGGAGCACTTGCATGAGATTCTGGATAGGTTTTTTCTCTTTGAGGGAGAGAAAAGATGGTAAGGTGAAGATACCATGGCTGAGAAGAGAGCTCGAGCACTTAGTCAAGAGGAAAAAGAAAGCATATTTAATGTTTTGGTGGTAAAGAACAGATTAGGCTTTTGAGAGTTTATAAGGTAGCCAGGAAGGAGCTTAAGAAGGAACTGAGAAGAGCTTGAAGAAGACATGAGAAGGCCTTGGTGAGTAGGATTAAGGAACACCCTAAGGTGTTCTACTCGTACGTGAAAAACAGAAGGATGACTAAAGCGAGAGTAGGAGCAATTAGAGATAAAAGAAGAAACAAATGCCTGGAGTCCGAGGAGGTAGGAGAGGTCCTTAATGAATATGTTGTTTCAGTATTCACCAGTGAGAGCAACCTTGACAAATGGGAGGGCAGTAAAGAACAAGCTAATGTGCAGGAACATGACACGGTTAAGAAAGAGGCATTGTTGTAACTTCCGAAAAACATTAGGCTGTGGAAAATCACACAGCCAGACTGGATAAAGCCTAGGATACTTTGGGTAGTGAGGGAAGAGATTGGGATGATCTTTGAATCCCTATTGGTTGCACGAATAGTACCAGAAGATTGGAGGGTGGCAAATTATAGACCAGTGGGTCTTACATCAATGGTGGGCAAACTATTGGACAGGATTCTTAGAGCCAGGATTTATGAGTATTTGGAGGAACATGGCCTGATTAGAAATTGCCTGCATGGCTTTATGAGGGACAAGTCATACCTCACAAGACTGATTGAATTATCTGAGGATGTGACAAAGCACATTGATGAAGATAGAGCAGTGGATGTGATGTATATAGATTTTAGTATCATGTTTGAGAAAGTTTCCTGTGGTAGCCTTGATGAAGAAGTGAAAGGATGAGTCAATAAGTTTGCAGAAGGCACAAGGCTTAGTAATGTTGTTGGTAGTATAAAAGATTGTGATAGGTTACAATGGGTTGTTGAGTGGCAGATAGAATTCATTCTGGAAAAGTATGAAGTGATATGGTTTGGAGGGCAAACTCGAAGACAGAGTACAAGGTTAACGGCAGGATTCTTAGCAGTGTGGAGGAACAGAGAGATCTTGGGGTGTACATCCATAGATTCAGATCCTTCAAATTAAATTCAGGTGCCTCAAGGTCATGTTGCAGGTCTATAAAACTGGGGTTAGATCACACTTGGAGTACTGTGTTCCATTCTGGTTGCCTCATTATAGGAAGAATGTAGAAGCTTTAGAGAGGGTGCAGATGAATTTTACCAGATGCCTGGATTAGAGAGCATGCCTTATGATGAATTCTTGAGCAAGTTGGGACTTTTCTCCTTGGAACGAAAGAGGATGAGAGGTGACTTGGTAGAGGTGTACAAGGTAAGAGACATGCGTAGCTTGGACTGCTAGGGCCTCTTTCCCAGGGCAGCAATGGCTGATATGAAAGAGCATAAGTTTAAACTGGAAAGTGTAGGGGGATGTCAGAGATCGGTTTTTATACAGGGAGTGTTAAGTGCATGGAACACACTGCTGGGGTAGTGGAAGGGGTAGTGGAAGTGGCAGTTTCATTAGATACAGTACATTAAGAACAGTTTAGATTCTTAGGTAGGCAGGTGGATGAAAGAAAAACAGAAGGTTATGTGGAAAGGAAGGGTTAGAATGATCTTGGAGTAGATCAACACAACAAGGACCTGTACTGTGCTGTACATTCTATGTTGTATGGTCACAGGTAGAACGTGTAAACTCCACGCCGGGATTGCTGGATTTGTGAAACTGGTTACTTCAGAAATCAGAAATCCAGGTGCACGCTGTCCTAGACCTTTGCTGCTACCATTTAAAATTGCTGGGAAACTGCCAAATCTCCAGTACAGTAGAGAATCTCTGCTTGCTATCTGAGCCAGAAAATGACTTCCCAAGATATCTCAGGTTTTCAACCTTACACGCGGGGGTGTTATGCAGCAATGCTCCTACTTCCAAATCCCCCAGACTTCCTTCTGCTGTCCCCTTTCTTTAAGGCACACCTTGAAATCTACCTCTCAACGTGTCTGAGAAACTCTTAAAAAATATTTTCCTCTTTGGTTCAGTGTCAATGTTTGTCTGCTCAGACCCCTAAGAATTTCCTTGAAATGGTTTCTGTGTTTGTAGTACGTCCTCCATGTCGAGAGATAAGCCACCAGACACCAGACCTTAAAAGCGACGAAGATGCGACCTTTCAGCAGGCATTTCAAAATTCAAACTCTTCTAATAGATTGGATTTTCAGTTGCAGGTGTGTCTTACTTGCAGGCAATTTCACATGCCCACTGCAATCATATTTGATAAACATATAGCCGTGGCTCTCTAGAGTAATTGCTTTTCCTACAGCATTTGTGAAAGAATGTAAAATCCCTGCTAATTTCTAGTTATGCTTTTGTGTTGTGTTTCAACAACTGATATGCTTTGTATGTATATATAATTTGCACTTATGGCATTATACATCAGGTAAATCAAAACCTTGACAGCATTATTGTTGGCGTAATAAGCTTTTAATACTACTCTTTGTTAGCGTGCATTTTGAAGTACACAAACAATGCCGTGTAAATTGAGAAAAGAGAAAACTGTTGATTCAATAAGTTTGTGTGTGAAACACAAAGAGGCCTTAAATGGTAGAATTTGTTACCCAAGCAACTATATACATGTCTATAGTAGCATTATTTGAGAACCATTGAAGTGAATGAACTAAATAATTACTACAAAGGGGCTTGATTTAAAGGAATATGGGTAGGACAGTGGAGGAGAACATTTTGAAATTTCAGCTTTGGGTTCTCTGCCGCTTAGAACCAAAAATGTGAATCTATGCATATCTCTATTGGCTCAGAATCACAGTGAAAAGCATAATTCACCTTCCACGAAAGATCATCCAGTCAATAGCAACCAGCCAAGAGAACATTTGACATGCCATTTAATGAATATTCTGCACGACAGATGAAATTACACGGCATCGCAGAACTTACAGTAAGTTACAATGGTCGACATCTAACATAATCAGGGCTCCAATTAATCCACAACCAGATATAGAAAGTATCTATTGCTTTCATTCTCTGAGCATAAATATCACTCTTGCTCTATAATTAGATGGAGAGCATTATAATCAGACAACCCAAAACTGTAATCACTATTGAAATTCATACAGCAATGCTTCTGTTAATGCTGATGTTTGGGACCCAGTTTATGGAGAGAATAGAGCAGATAAATCACTGGTTATCCAGCGGTCATTAGTATGTGCCATGGCATGAGTGATGCCGCCATCTTTGCAGTTCCTCACTCACTCAGTGATATTATCTGACTCGCACCTGGGCTTGGACTCGGGTGATGCTATAAGGCCTTGTGCTTGTTCTGCTTGTAGCAGAACAGAATGTTGGTTATTACAAGACTGATTTGCCAGGAGAAGGAACCCACTTGAGCTGCACTGCATTAGTCTTTCCTCACCAGTCAAGGCTCGCTAGAGGGTCGTCAACCTGACATTGAAGTCAGGGATCAGTTTGTTTCATTTTGCGATGTAGACCATGAGTTTTTCCAAGTCACAGAAGTCCTCCTTAACCTTGCTAAAGTTTCCTAAGTTCAGGCATATTCACTGAAAACCCATCTTAACTTGTATTATATTGAAAAGTTGTAAGGCACTCACTGATTTCACAAGGAGAGTAACTGAATTGCTGGACCAGCTCATCTTCAATGGTGAAGATCATTAGGTGAACACAGAGTTCCTCTTCTAATTTGTTTCTCATAAAGGTTATGTCCTTAGGGTAGGAATATCAATGACAAATTGTCTAAATTCCTGAGCTATGATAGCAGATGTGTCACTGTAGGGATTATCCCTGAGGGTTCTGATGTTCAAGGTCCCAAGCTTCATTCATGGAATGGAATGTAGAATATAGAAAAGTACAACACAGAAACAGATCCTGTAGTCCATGACGTCATGCTAAACAACTTAAACTAATGATGTTAACTAAACTTCTGCCTGCATAGGATCCTTCCCTCTCCTTTCTCTGCAATTTCAAATGTCTATCTCAGAACCTTTTAAAAACCTCTATTATCTATGCCTCTACAACCACCCACCAATCCTAGCAATCCATTCAAGGTACCCACCACCCTGTATAAAAAATTTCCTCTGTACATCTCTTTTGAACTTACCCGCCTTACTTCAAATGCATGGCTTCAACTATTAGATACTCCAACACTGGGAAAAAATATATACTGCTCTCTACTCTTTCTCAGTCTCTCATAATCTTTAAAATTTCCATCAGGTCTTCCCACAGCTTCCACTGATCCAGAGAAAACAACCCAAATATGTCCAACCTCTCCATGTTGCCTGTACCCTTTAATCTGGGCAGCATTCTGGCAAACCTCTTCTGCATCCGCTCCGAAGTTTTCCCATTCTTCCTCTAATGGATCAACTAGAAGTGAATGCAATACTCCAGATGTAGGCTAACCTGCAACTAACTTCCCAGGTTGCCTGTGTGAACCTGCCACACAAAGGTAACTCTGCTTAGTCCATGCCCATACAGACAGCATGTCAATCCCCAAATCAGGAACGTAGAGTGGCCAAAACAGTCCTGAAGTTCCCCAAAACTGAGATCTGCAGAAAAGACTTCTCGATTCTATAACCGTGAAGAGCCAGGATTAGTTTGATGAGAAAGATGAGGAGATTGAGGAGCTAATCAATCACTCACATTAAAGATTCCTGGATTGCAAGTTCCACTATTCTCAAAGAGAAAACAAGCAGCTGCATAGGCCACTGAAGGTCGAGATCTACCTGAAAACTCTGATTCAAAGAGTCGATTGTGGTAAGAGGGCATGCTGGGAGGCTCAGCATCTCAGTGGCAAGATCATCCATGGTCCAAACACCCTCACCCTCTGACAAAGTGCTGGTTTCTACACAAGGATGTCAGAATGCAGCAAGCTCTACTGGGAAAGTGGACTTTGCTGACGGAGAGATGATTGTGTCAACATTGGCTTTTGGCTTGTCAACATGACATCCGTACAAATCAGGCTGGCAGATGCTGAGTTTTTTTCTGACATTCTTGCACCCTTATTAATAAGGGTGAAGTAAGGGACAGTTAGGCTGAGGGAAATGTATATCCTTCATCATGTGGGTACTGCTAGAGACTCCAAGTGTAGCATGTTGAACCCCATCTTTTGAAGCTTGAGTAGCACTTGGAGTGGCTGTGGTGCATCTGAATCACCGAGAGCTTTGTCGATGGAATTCTTTGGTAGTTTGTCACACTGGAACTTAAGAGTGAGCAGGTAGAGAGGGCAAAGGGTGCCTACCACACAGACAGGAGCAGTTGACAAGTAATGCAGGACTCCACTGAGTCAATTACAGTCTCTCACACCATTTCCCCTCAGGATAATGTTGGAAATGATAGCTGCTTGCGGAAGTTCAGTGAGAACCCGGTGCATGGTACTGTTAGTGGTTCACCAGCACAGGACAGGAGGAAGGAGAGTGAGGGAGCACAGTGATGTGTGTTAGGGATCAATCTGGAGTTATGAAATTAAGCAGAGCAAAATAATAGATTAATTAAAATCAGAACAAGTCATCAGGAAATAAAACCTGTTCACAATTTAACTTCCAACTGATACTCTGTGGCTAGTGAAGCCATTCGTGGGGCATTCTAAAGGTGTCCCATTGAAACCCACAGGTCCCACAGGGAAAGATAATTGACAGAAGTTCATCACGCATAAAATACCGGAGACACTCTGTCCTGATGAAGGGTCTTAGCCCAAAATGCCAACTGTTTATTCCCCTCCATAAATGCTGCCTGACTTGTTGAGTTCCTCCAGCATTTTGTGTGTGATGCTCAAAATTTCCACCATCTGCTGAATCTCTTGCATAGATGAATGTTCACGTTACTCAGTGATCTTTGTAAATTTCAGGATGTGTTCAGGGAGGGCATTAAATGGCTGTCTCCTGTATTAGCACATTTTCAAAAGCATATCTCTGCCACTTAATGGACAGTTAAGGACATGTCTGTTTTGTCACTTACTGGCTAGTTCATGGAGCCATCCCTCACCACTGTGACAGAAGGGGTACATGTTGGCTGTCTGGAGTTCGTGCTCAGAATGTTTTAGGACACCAATACTGAGTATTCAAAGGGGTTCTGCTAGTTGGGATGTGCAACCACTGTAAGATCATAAGACCATAAAACATAGGTGCAGAATTAGGCCATTTTGCCTCTCTAGTCTGCTCCGCCATTCCATCATGGCTGATTTGTTATCCCTCTCAATCTTACTCTCCTACCCTTCTCTCCGTAATTTTCAACACCCATGCTAATTAAAAACTAATTAACCTCTGCTTTAAATATACTGAATGACTTGGCCAGTTGTTTGTGGCAAAGAATTCCACAGATTCACCACCCTCTAGTTAAAGAAATTCCTCCTCATCTCTGTTCTAAGGAGATGTCCATGTATTCTGAAGCTGTGTCTTCTGGTTCTAGACTTCCCAATATAGGAAACATTCTTTGCACTTCCACTTTATCTTGATGTTTCAATATTCAAAAGGCTTCAGTGAGATCTTCCTTCATTCTAAGCTCCACTGAGTACAGGCCCAGAGCCATCAAACATTAACCCTGTCATTGCTGGCATCATTCTTGTGATTCTCTGGATCCTCAGATTCTTTCTTAGATATGGGGCAAAACTGGCCAATGCCTTATAAACCTCCAGCATTATATCCTTGCTTTTATATTCTAGCTCTCTCAAAATAAATATTAACATTGCATTTGCTTTTCATACCACTGACTCAACCTACAAATGAACCTAGAGGGAATCCTGCACCATGATTCACAAGTCCCTTTGCACCTCTGATTTTTGAATTTTCTCCCATTTAGAAAATAGTCTCCACTTTTATTCCATCTATCAAAGAGCATGACCATACATTTTTCTACGCTGCATTCCATCTGCCATTTCTTTGCACATTTTCCTAATCTGTCCAAGTTCTTCTGCAGTTTGCCTGCTTCCTCAACACTATCAGCCCCTCCACCTATCTTCGTAGTCCACAGTATTCCATATACTGTGTGCATTCAAATTTAACACTTTCAGCCCAAATATAACACCTTCACTTTCATTGTAGAAATATAATTGTGTAAATTTACCTGACTATATTTAAGATGTTAAAGTGAAGCTGGTATTGATGCCATTGAACTGCAGTTGATCATTTACTATTATCTTTCTGTTTAAAAAAGTATAAAACATCATGTTAGAGGAGAGATATTCTTTTGGATTCTCTTGGACTCTCTGTCCTGAAGGTTTGTTATGTGAATAAAGACTTTTATATTTCCTAATTACACTACTGTGTGGCTCAATTTTAGTCAGTCACAACTTTTGGTGGCTCATCTGGGATACAACCATAGTGCACTATGAGGCCAGTGACCACAGCAGTCGAAGGGGGTGAGCATTTTTAAAAGTAACACCCAATTTATAGATCTGTTCAGGTTAATTATCATGAGATCATGAAGTATCATAGAATATGGCGAAGAGTTGAAATGGTAGATATAAATACATGATGTGTGTGCATGTGTATCTGTGTAAGACAGGACTGGGTAGACAAGGCCACCAGCTGGTTACTGACCATTCGGGATGCAAGAGGGGTGTGTATATATTCATTTGAGAAATGCAATAGCAGTGCATTTGTTTGTGTGCTTGATTTGTTGTGAAACTGCCTGGTAACAGACTTTTATATGGAAGGGAATACAACAGGTATCATGAGTTCAAATTAAGTGTGTCTTACCATATACTACCCTGAGATTCATTTTCTTGCAATTTCTAATTATATGAAAAACATACTTACATAACATAAACAGACAAACTGTGCAAGTCAAAAAAATGCTAAGAACATGAATTGCAAAGAGTTCTTGAAAGTGAGTCTGTTAGTTATATAATTATTCTGAGTAGTGGTGAACAAAGTTATCCACATTGATTCAGGAGCCTCATGGTTGTGGTCCAATAACTGCTCCTGAACCTGGTGGCATGGGACCTAAGGTCTGAGATTGTTGCTCTTTGTGAGGGCTGTAGGAAGGATAAGCATATGAAGTGTGGAGCCATTCAAGAGAGGGTGAGAAGAGAATGTCAAGAGTATAGTCAGGGGAATGGCCACATTTTTCTGTCAGTCAGATCAGGAGTTGAGAAGGCTGTGCTGTCTGCCTGGTGCCTGGGTTCAGGACAGCTCATCCGACTTGCAGTAGATATTGGAATGGGAGGAGAAAAATTGAATTGCCATGGTCCATGTGGGTACCAGCAATGTAGGAAGAATGAGGAAAGAGGTTTCTGCTGTGAGAATTTGAGCAATATTGGTTAAATTAAAATGCAGAACCAAAAAGACAATCTTGAGATTGTTACCTGAGCCATGTGCACATAAGATCAGAGAGCTAAATACTGGGCTCAACAACTGGTGTGGGAGAAGTGGATTTGAATCAGTAGGACATTGGCACCAGTATAGGGGAAGGATGGGAGGGGCTTCACCTGAACCATGCTGGAACCAAGATTCCGGCAAACTACATAAGGAGGGCTGTATAGAGTGTTTTAAAGTAAGTAACACGGGGGTGGATTCACTAGCTTGGGAAAGTGTGGATAAAGTAGAGGGGAAGGAGAGTGCAGAAGTGGTTACTAAGGTCTCCAGTATAAAGAATGAGACAAGAAGTTTAGAAAGGAGTAAAATGTTAACTTCTAGTAACATGGAGACAAAATTGAAAAGAACGGGGTGAATGCAGGACTGAAGGTGTTATATTTGATGACACATAGTATACAATATAAGGTGGTTGACCTTGTATCATAGATAGAACTTGGCAGGCATGACATAGTAAACAACAGAGTCATGGTTAAAACAAGAGCACAGTTGGGAGCCTTATATCAAAGGATACACATCCTATTGAAAGGACAGGCAGATGGGAAGAGGGGTGGGTGGCTTCATAAGTAAAAAAAAAATCAAATCCTTAGAAAGCAGTGACATTAGATCAGAGAATATTGAATCATTGTGGGTAGGGTTAAGAAACTGCACGGCAAAAAGGCCCTGATGGGAGTTATATACAGACTTCTGAACAATAGCCAGGACATGGGCTACAAATTACAATGGGAGATAGAAAAGGCATGTAAAAAAGGCAATGTTATGATAGTCATGGAGGATTTCAATATGCAAGTAGGTTGGGAAAATCTGATTGGTGTTGAATCCCAAAAGTTGTAATTTGTGTAGTGCCTACGAGATGGCTTTTTAGAGCAGCCTGTGATAGAGCCAATGAAGAAAAAGGCAATTTAGGATTGGGTGTTGTGTAATAAACCAGATTTGATTAGGGAGCTTAAGGTAAAGGGACCCTTAGGAGGAAGTGATCATAATGAGATAGAATTCACCCTGCTGTTGGAAAAGGAGAAGCTCAAGTGAGATGTATCAGTTTTACTGTGAGGTAAAGGGAATTACAGAGGCATGAGGGAGGAATTGCCTGAAGTTGATTAAAAGGGCACCCTGGCAGAAAAGCAGTTGCTGGAGTTTCTGTGAGTAATTCAGAAGGCACAGGGTAGATTCATCCCAAAGAAGAAGCAGCATTCTAAAGGGAGGATAAGTCAACTGTGGCTGACAGGGGAAGTCAAAGACAGCATAAAAGCAAAAGAGAGGGATTAAAATATAATAAAAATTTGCAGTAAACTGGAGGATTGGAAAATTTTAAAAACCAACAAAAGGCAACTTAAAAGGCAATAAGTGGAGAAAAGATGAAATATAAAGGTAAGATAGCCCATAATATAAAAGAAGATACCAAAAGATTTTTTCCAGATATATAGAGTGAAGGAGAGGCAGGGGGTGGACATTAGATCACTGGAAAACAATGTTGGAGAGGTAGTAATGGAAGGAAGAAATAGTGGATGAAACGAATAAGTATTTTGCTTCAGCTTTCACAGGGGAAGACACCAGTAGCATGCTAAAAATTTGAGTGTTGTGGGCAGACATGAGTGTAGTCACTATAACTAAGGAGAAGGTGTTTGGGAAGCTAAATGATCTAAAGGTAGATATGCCATTTGGATCAGATAGACTACACACCAGGGTTCTGAAGAGATTGTGGAGGCATTAGTAGTCATATTTCAATAATCACTGGATTCTGGAATGGTTCCAGAGAAAAAAATCACAAATGTCACTCCACTCTTTAAGAAGGAAGTGAGGCAGGAAATTATAGACCAGTCAGCCTGACTTCAGTGCTTGACAACATGTCAGAGCCAATATTAAGGTAGAGCTTTTGGGGTACTTGGAGGCGCATGATAAAATAGGCCAATTTCCTTCAAGGGAAATTTTGTCTGACAATTCTGTTGGAATTCTTTGAGGAGACAGAAGGCAAGGTAGACAAAGGAGAGTCAGTGGATATTGTTTACTTGGTTTTTCAGAAGGCCTTTGCCAAGGTGCGACACATTAGACTGCTAAACAGGATAAGAACCCATGGTATTACAGGAACAATACTAGCATTGACAGGAGATTGGTTGACTGGCAAAAGGCAAAGTGCATGAATAAAGAGGCCTTTTCTGATTGGCTACTGGTGACTATCATGTTCCACAGGGGTCAGTGTTGGCTCCACTACTTTTCACGTTACATGTCAATGATTTGGATGAAGGAACTGATGGCTTTGTGGCCAAGTTTATGAATGATACAAAGATTGGTGGAAGTGCAGGTAGCATTGAGGAAGCAGGGAATCTGCAGGAGGAGAAATGGAATACAGAGTAGAGAAGTGTATGGTCATGCACTTTGGTAGAAAGAATAAAGGCATAAACTATTTTCTAAATGGGGAGCAAATTCAAAAATCTGAGGTGCAAAAGAACTTTGGAGTCTGAGTGCATGATTCCTTAATGGTTACCTTGCATTTTGTGGTGGTAGTAAGAAAGGCAAATGCACCATCTATCACTTTCTAGCTTGTCCTCTTTCCCCTCTCTCCATCTTTTTGTTGTGGCATCTTCCCGTTTTGTTTCCAGTCCTGATGAAGAGCTAGGAAAGAAGTTAAAGAACAGGACCTCAAAGGTAATAGTCTGAGAATTACAACCAGAGCCACATGCTGATAAGTGACAAGAGGGGATCGAGAGTGGATGAATGCATGGCTGCAGAGATGGTGCAGGGGGAAAATATGGCACCTGTACTATTCAGATGGGCTGCACCTCAGCAGAGCGACATCCTGCAGGGAGATGTGACGGTATGGCTGTGGAGCATTTATTCCAGCAGGGGGATTGCAATATCAAAGGGAATTCCAGTGGCAGGTCACAAATCTGGAAAGGGAGGCTAGAAACAAAGTAGGCAAAATAGATGGGGTAAAAATCAAGCAGTTAAAGTGGTAAAAGTACAGAAAGATATTAAAACAACAAAATTAAAGCAACTGTGCTCACAGCATTTGCAATGAGATAAGGGGCACAAACAGAGGTTAACAGGAAGGATCTAATTATCATTCCAGATAAGTGACTGCAGGGATACCAAAGCTGGGACTAAATATTTCAGGATATGCAATATTTAGGAAGGACAGGTGTTACGAACGTGCCACAACTCTGAGGGGCCAAAGGGTACAAAGTAGCCCCCTCCTTTTTGAGAATCGCAAGATCGCTATTAATTCAGGTCTGGGGACCCAGGAAATGAGAGAGAATCCTCATGGTTTTGGAATGTGTGTCCTGCCCGCAGCGAGACAAAGCCACGGAAAACGGCCATTGTCTCTTGGAGACGGAGTTGTGTATTGAGTACTGTACTATTCATTGAAGCCCTCAGGGAATGACCAGAGTGGGCTGATTGAGGGATTGCATCATCCCAACCTGATTGACATCTGAGACCCCGTGAGTAAGGATAAAAGAGGGTCTGGGGAACAACCCCTTCAGACGCACCAGGAGAAACGCTAGAAATCCCGTGACAGCGTTTAATAGCGACAGCCGGTGGGGGCCTGCGTGCATCCTTTTCCATTTGCCAAGGAATTGGCGGGCCTTACCACGGAAGAACGGCTTTAGCTAAAAGGAGAAACCAACACCAACGGAACTCTGGAAGGATCGACATCATAAAAAGGAAAAGCTGGCAAGTTCTAAAAATCTGTCTCTTGACTCCAACCAAATTTGGGCTGCAGCCTGAATGAACTTGAGTGACTTTTATATTTCCATCGGACAATACATTATCCCCTAGACAACGATAGAGCTATTTCTTATTGATTATTATTATACCCGCACTTTTAGATCTAGTATTGACAATGTATAGTATCTGTATGTTTGCATTGATATTATTTTTGTGTATCTTTACCAATAAATACTGTTAAAATAGTACCTTCAGACTTCAACGGACCTCATTATCTTTGCTGGTAAGTGACCCAGTTACGGGGTTCGTAACAACTTGGGGTTCTCGTCTCGAGATTTGATACCAAATTGGGGGGCCAGTGAATCGGGCTTGTAAGTCCAAACTTGGATCTGGTTACGCGGGTAGCCAGACGGGAAACCAGCAAAGATGGACGTGGATGAATTTATAGAAAACCCGACTCTGGAGGCACTAGAGGCGTCCACCAAGTCAGAATTAATAAATATTGCGAAAGGACTAAACCTCGCAGAGGTGAGGTTGTCGATGAAAAAGC
Organism: Hemitrygon akajei; assembly: GCF_048418815.1. Lineage (NCBI taxonomy): Eukaryota > Metazoa > Chordata > Chondrichthyes > Myliobatiformes > Dasyatidae > Hemitrygon > Hemitrygon akajei. Next base: position 125,790,770 of record NC_133127.1, read on the forward strand.
GGGAGGTGCGGAGGGCCATAACTCAGTATTATATTGGGAAGAATGTGTTTTCAGCTGAGGTATTGGAAAATATCCCTGAAAAGGTACCAGCTAGTGGGACGGCTCAGTTAGAGTTGGAGAAATTAAGGTTGGAACATGAAATTAAATTAAAGCAGCTGGAAGCAGCTGAAAAAGAAAAGGAAAGAGCCGAGAAGGAGAGGGAGGCGGAGAAACAGAGGCAAGACGGCAGGAGAGTTCCTGGCTTGACCTGTTCCTCGAATAAAAGTTACCAGAGAGACCGTGGGAGCGGTAGAGAAAGCCCGCCGGCTGAGGCAGAGGTCCCGCCGGGAGCTAGTGGTAAGATTGAGGAGTAGAGGCAAGATGGCAGGAGATTTCCTGGCTTGGCCTGTTTTAATTGTGAAATGGGGGTGTGATCAGAATTCCCGAGAACTGATGCAGACGTCCTTCTGGGTAATGATTTAGCCGGTGGTAAGGTTTGGCCAGCAATGAAGCTGACGAGACAGCCGGTGAGTGTTGAGGTCCCGCCCCTAGGTTCCAAGATCTATCCCGCATGCGCAATCACTCACAGCAGGTCGAAAAAGGCAGCTGAGAACGAGAGCAGTTTAAATCCGGCCAGTATCGATTTGGCCGAGACGTTTTTACCGACTCTGTACCACGAGGGTTTAGAGGGTGGTAAAACGAAGAGTAGTAAAGTGAAAGAGAGTAAGGGAGGGGAAGTAGACCTGCCCTTAGTGAGGAGAAAATTTATAGAGGCACAAAATAAAGATGAGAAACAGATAAAGCTGATAAAAGGTCCAGGGTTGGGCATGGATGCTCTGTCTGGTTTGGCAGAACTGTTTGGAGAAGTTGAAAATTCTAAAGGTGTTCCCGATAATGAAATGAGGGCAGTCCTAGATGAAAAGGATGCCATTATCTTGAAGAAGTCTGCTGGGTTGGCAGATGAGGTTGTTTCAGCCCGTGGGGTTGAGTTTACTCCGGAAGGGAGTTGCCCAGAGAATAGTTGGGAGGATCAGGGGAATTTAGAATTTGAAAAGGGTACAGGTATTGAAAGCCTGGAAGAGGCAAATGTCCCATTTGAGTGTGTCCAAGATGTGGATGCACGTGGTACTGAACCTAGTAATGGAGCTCAGAAAAAGTCTGAGGTATTTGATTCAGCTGAAAAGGAATGCAGTCCTTGTGGGTCAGATGGACTTGGTTCAGTGAAGAAAGGGTGAAAGTTCAGTGAGAATTCCCAGTTGTTTGTGCTCGAAGGTGCGTTAAAAGTTAGTGAGGAGATAAAAGGTGGTGAGGTGAATATTATTATTGAAGGAATAGGGAAAAGTGTAGTTCCGAAATTGAATGAAAAAAATTTAAAGTCTGGATTGATGTCAGACGCAGCAACCAGGCTACAGAGACAATGGCTTGGTAACACGGTGCCTGTGAATCAATTACAGGTTGAGTAGGAAGGTAAAGGTGCCCCACACGCTATTGTTATTCAAGAGTGTGGTGTGAAACCACAGAATTCGAAATGCTGTTTGAACAAAGAGGGATCGCTGGCATTGAGAACTAATAGCCTGAAGGGTCCTGAAGAGAAAACTAGCAACTTGCTTAAACTTAAAGAATTGGGTGGAAATTCAGAAAATGGTCTAAGTTTGGAACACATTGCTGATAAAATAACTCCTATGAAAGGAGCGGGCGAAAGCCATGGGGCATAAGCTCACCACGTGGGAGTTAATTGGAAAAGAGGCGAGGGTTGATGGGATGCCATTTTTAAATAGCAGAAGCCGGTTTTAAGGGATTTTGACAAAGCATGTGAATAATAAAGACAACCCCCATGGAAGCTTGAATGTTAAGTTTGAAAGTAACATAAAGATTAGTATTTGCATGAACTTTTGTAGTATACATGTAAGCTAAAATCACAACCCTTTAGTTTTTGTTTGCTGAAGGAAAGAAAATAAAAAAATAGGTAGTTATTAAATTGGAGTCTCATGCTACAAGACTTTAGTAAGGTACAAGATGTTAAGATATTTAAGAAAGTGACAATGTAATTGTTAACTGTTTAGATGCTAAATTGAATGTATAACTGTGTTGCTCTGTAGTGAAAAAAAACTTTTGTATTGTGTTAGATTCTAAAATCCTGTAAGACTCTGTATTACTTAGTTTTTACCGAGGGTAAAAACATGTTGAAGAAAGGGGGTGTTACGAACGTGCCACAACTCTGAGGGGCCAAAGGGTACAAAGTAGCCCCCTCCTTTTTGAGAATTGCAAAATCGCTATTAATTCAGGTCTGGGGACCCAGGAAATGAGAGAGAATCCTCATGGGTTTGGAATGTGTGTCCTGCCCGCAGCGAGACAAAGCCACGGATACCGGCCATTGTCTCTTGGAGACGGAATTGTGTATTGAGTACTGTACTATTCATTGAAGCCCTCAGGGAATGACCAGAGTGGGCTGGTTGAGGGATTGCATCATCCCAACCTGATTGACATCTGAGACCCCGTGAGTAAGGATAAAAGAGGGTCTGGGGAACAACCCCTTCAGACGCACCAGGAGAAACGCTAGAAATCCCGTGACAGCGTTTAATAGCGACAGCCGGTGGGGGGGCCCACGTGCATCCTTTTCCATTTGCCAAGGAATTGGTGGGCTCGCCACGGAAGAACGGCTTTAGCTAAAAGGAGAAACCAGCACCAACGGAACTCTGGAAGGATCGACATCATAAAAAGGAAAAGCTGGCAAGTTCTAAAAATCTGTCCCTTGACTCCAACCAAAGGCTGCAGCCTGAATGAACTTGAATGACTTTTATATTTCCATCGGATAATACATTATCCCCTAGACAACGATAGAGCTATTTCTTATTGATTATTATTATACCCGCACTTTTAGATCTAGTATTGACGACGTATAGTATCTGTATGTTTGCATTGATATTATTTTTGTGTATTTTTACCAATAAATACTGTTAAAATAGTACCATCAGACTTCAACGGACCTCTCTATCTTTGCTGGTAAGTGACCCAGTTACGGGGTTCGTAACACAGGCAAAAGCAATTAGGGATTACCATAGCATTATTAATAAGGAAGGAGATCAGCACAGTGGTGAGAAATGATCTTGACTCAACAAATCATTATGTACAGTCAGAATAAATCTGAGTTGAGCTGAGAAATAGGAAAAGGAAGAAAATGTTGTTAATAGTGACTTATAGGCCACTAAAGAACAATTGTAATATGGGACACGGTATATATGCGTATAGCAGAAGCAATACTAACAATCATGGAAGACATTAACTACATATAGACTGGATAAATCAAATCAGCTTTGAAAATGTGGACTATAAACACCAGGAACTATTAACTGTATACAGACTGTGCAAATGCAAACATTAACAAATAGCAATAAATAACAAACATGAAATAACAATATAACAGAGTCCTTAAATGAGTGTAGCTATCCCCTTTTGTTCAAGAGCCCGATGGTTGATGAAGGGTAGTAACTGTTCTTGAACCTGGTGGAGCGAGTCCTGAGGCTCCTGTATCTTCTATCAGATGCAGCAGTGAGAAAAGAGCATGGCATGGATGATGAGGATCTTTGATGATGGATGCTGTTTTTCTAGTTACCCACGATGTACTGGGTCAAATCCATTACCTTTTGTAGGATTTTCCATTCAGAGTGGTTTATCCATGGCTGAAAGGAGAAACTGAAGATGGCATTATGAAGAGGCATTTAAAGTTCCTAAATTATAGTAGGCCTTAGGTTTAGGAATGATTTGAAACTCAATAAATGGCAAGGAAAGGAAATTACAGAAAGGCAAGTCAGAATATGAGAAACAGGCTGTAAGAGTTTTTGTAGGCAGATTTAAACAAAAAGACTAAAAAGATCAAATGTAAGTCCGTCACTGAGTTAGGTGAATTTTTAACAGGAAAATGGTAGAAGAATTAAACTAATACTGTTTGCCTGTCTTTATGGAAGAAGATGCAGAAAGCCTTTCAGAATTCTAGGAGAATAAGGGGTCCAGCGAAAATGAAAAACTGAAGGAGTATATTATTAGTTATAAAATAGACCTAGAAAATTGGTGGGCATGAAAGCTGGCAAATCCCAAGGACCTAATCATTTATGTCCCAGACTTTTCAAAGACATTGCTTCTGAGATAGTGGATGCGGAGACTGTCATCTTTCAAAGCTCTATAGGCTTTGGAGTTGGTTGTGTCAATTGGTGCATAGCAAATCCATAGGGAGAAAGGGTGGAAAAGAAGGCACACAGTAAGCTCGCCACTTGCCCAGATCTGTAGGGCATTTGCCTGTTATTTCCCATTAGTTAAGAAAAAAGGAAGAGAGAAAACAGGTCCTTCTGACCTGTTGGCCTAAAGACAATGAAAAATGCTAAGAATCTGCAATAAAGGATGGAAAAAGAATTTCAGGATATATATTGTCTACATTTCTCTGACATTAAATGTACCTATTGAACATACTGAAAAACAGAAAACAATAACTTCTGCTGATGCTGGAAACCTTGAGCAACACACACACACACACACACACACACACACACACACACACACACACACACACACACACACACACACACACACACACACACACACACACACACACACACACACACACACTTCTGCAGGAACTTAGCAGGTCAGGCAGCATCTTTGGAGGAGAATAAACAGTTAACATTTCAGGAAGAGACCCTTGATGCAGCCTGACCTACTGACTTCCTCATGTAGTTTGAATGTGGTGGAATACCTTGAAAAATATAATAGGATTGATCAAAGTCAATGAAAGGAAAATCATATTTAATGGAACCCTTTAAAGATGTGGCTAGTAGAGTAAGTGAGGGACAACCAGTAAATGTGATTTATTTTGCATTTTTCAAAAGGTGTTCCAAAGGATCCCACACAGTTGATTGGCCAAAAAGGTTATAGCATATGGAATTGGTGGTAATATACTGAAGTGGAGAGAGAATTGGCTTTTAGGCAGAAAGCAAAGAATAGGAATCAAATAACCTTTCTCTTGAAGGCAACCTGTGACTAACGGGGTACCAGCTGGGCTCCAAATTTTCACAATGTTGCTGAGGGACTGAAATGCCACATGTTCAAGGCTGCTAAGGCTTGACTTAGATGGAATTATGAATGCAGACGTGGATGTAAAGCGGCTTCAAAGGAAGTGGACATTCAGAATAGGCATTGATAGATTTCTAGACACAAAGAATCAGGGAATATGAAGATTGTTCTGGGAAGTGATGTTGCAGTAGAAAATTCATTTTCATCTTACAAATGTTTGATATTTTTTTAAAAGTCAAAACTATGAAGAACTTTGATTGACCAGATACTGGTTTCCATGGCAGGAGGATCAGTAAATAAAGGCCACATGTATTTTACTGGTAAAAGAATCAGACACATCATCATAAAGCATCTTTAAATATGGTGTTATTCATGCAACATCCCTTTACCCCTTCCAGCAGGTCAGGCAGCATCTGTAAGGAGAGAAACAGAACTAACATTTTAGGTTTGCGACCATGAAAAAGTGAGAAAGTAAGTATTTGAATTTGAAACCACACTTAGTGTTGGAGGAACTCAACAGGTCAGGCAGCAACTATGGAGTGAAGTAACCAGGCAAAGTTTCAGGCAAAGACCCTTCATCAGGATTTGAAAGGAAGGGAGCAGAAGCCAGAATAAGAAAGTGACAGAAGGGTGCACACGCTGGAGTACAAGGAGTCCAGTCCTTATGAAGTATCTGGGCCTGAAACATTGACTGTTTACTCCCCTCCAGAGATGCTGCCTGACCTGCTGAGTTCATCCAGCACTGTGTGTGTTGCTGAAGATCTCCACAATCTGCAGAATCCCTTGTGCTCTTTTTTTAATTTGAAAAACTTGGGACTCTGCCTCCTGGTTTCGGACATGTAAGACTAGTCGCTTCTTGTCCGTCTTTAATCTCTCCCTTTTCTGATTTAAACTTTGAAATTTCAACTTTATTCAGTCAGATCACATATAATTATGGCCACTCTCAGAAGCTCCAAAAGAAATCCGGACCCGAGCAATGGGAAGCCTAAGAAAACCGACGAATTCTCGGAGGAACCCCCCTGGGTAAAGAGACTGGAATCTCAAATCAGCAATATCAGCATTGAGATAACTCAACTAGAAGAGAAATTCGAAGGAAAAGTTGACTCTTTGAGCCTTGATCTTAAAGAAGTTAGTCGAAATACTGCTGACCTTTCTTCTCGTTTGGAAAAAGCCCAACAACAGATTGTTGATCTCGAAGCTCGTTCATGTGGGAACAATATTCAAATTGTTGGATTAAAAGAGAAATCAGAGTCGGCCAACACACTGGATTATTTCGCAAAAATGTTTCAGTCTTTATTTCCAGAAGTTTGTTTACAGCCTTCAGATATCGAAATGGCTCATAGAATCGGCACTTTAAAATTTTTGGATCAAGGTAAAAACAGACATATTGTGGTGCGTTTTCTCCGTTTCAGAGATAAAGACCATATTATTAAGCTTGCAAGAAAAAAAAGACTCAATATCAGAATTCAGACATTCGTTTCTATGAAGATTTTCCACACGAAATTGTTAAAAAGCGTGCTGGATTTGCAAATGCTATGAAATCAGCGTTTGAAAAAAAGCTTTTTCCATTCCTTCAATATCCAGCAAAATTGAGCTCTTTGTTAAAAGTCTGTTTTTCATTTCTTTGATGATCCACTTGATGCATTGAGTTTTATTAATTCTTTATCCGATGCATCTGATGACAAATCTGAAGCTTGAATGACTTATAATGGTTTGATTGTCTTGCGGTGTAAAGAGTGATGAGATTAGAAGATTTGATGGTTACAGAAGTCTTTACTTTAAAATACATTTTTATCTCTGAAAAAGACTGGTTTGGATGGCTTCAATTTCAGAAGACATAGAGGGAGAGCTGTTGATAGTCTGTGATAAGTTTGAACCATTTAGAATTTTTTTCTGCAGCATTTAATTGAATTAATTGTTTTTTTTTTTGCTTTGTATGCTTTTGTAAAGATTTTTTTAAAGTAATTATTTGGATTTCTTTATGTTTTAAAGATAGACCAGACAATTTAAAGATGGTGATTGTTTTTCTTCTGTGCAAATATTTCAGGAATTGTTTTGGATGTGTTTTTCTTCCCTTATCTAAAGTTATGAAGGTTACTTTCAATTGAAGGTCGTTTTGTTTTACAAGAAATACACTTTCCATCCAAGTAAATTATATTGAGATACATGACGACTGTAATGAGTTTTATGTTCGGTAGAGGGAGACAGAGATTTTTTTGATTTTTAAATTTTTTTTTACTTAGGTAGGCAGAGTTTGCATTTGCATTCACATTAATGCTTTTCTTAGGGCTTGTGTCAATTGATATCGACTTGTTTCTGGGCTTTGTAGTTTGGGTGGGATTTTTTTTCTTTTTTTTCCCCATTATGGAATCCCGGAGCATACGTCTGTTGCTGTTCATCTCCGCCATTTTCGACTATCCTATCCTGACATGCGTCTAACTATTGTTTTTAGACACAAAGTTCCATGATGATATTTAAACAGCTAAATGTTTTAACTTGGAATGTTTGCGGTTGGAATCATCCTATTAAGCAAACATTTAAAGTTATTAACCGATTCCAGCCTGATATAATTTTTGCTCAAGAGGCGCATATCATGTTATGTGATAAAAATCGATTTTTTAAATTTTGGAAGAGTCCTCAGTTTCATGCAAATTCCCAGAGTAAAACTAGAGGTGCTTCTATTTTTATTGGTTCCAATATTCCTTTTAACCAGGAGGATATTATAACTGATATCAATGGTAGATTTCTGATTGTTAAAGGAACTATTTGTAAGAGAAAAATAGTTTTGGTTAATATTTATGGACCAAATGTTGATGATCCCTCATTTTTTAAAATTGTTTTTGCGTTATTACCTGATTTAAATGAATATATGTCATTAATGGGTGGTGATCTTAATACTTGTCTAAATCCTTTAATGGATAAGTCATCATCCAAATATCAACTCCCTAATCGTTCTGCATCACTTATTAATTCCTTTTTAATTGATTATGGTTTAATTGAGATCTGGAGGCATATGCACCCTAGTGATAGAGAATACTCTTTTTTCTCACATGTTCATAATAAATATTCGAGAATCGACTATTTTATAGTTGACCCTCAACATTTATTCAATGTTCAGAAATGTGAGTATAATGTGATTGCTATTTCTGATCATGCTCCTTTAAACTTAATATTTGAATTGAAAGATGTTGTTTCTACCAGACCATTTTGGTGTTTTCCAGAGCATTTATTACAAAGTTCAGAATTTGTTGAGTTTATTGAAGCTCAGATAAAAGAGTTTATTCTCTCTAATAATTTAGGAAACATCTCTAAGTTAGTAATTTGGGATACATTAAAAGCTTATTTACGTGGTCAAATTATTTCGTATATAGCTAAACTGAAGAAACAAACAAGAATGAAATTAGTTAAAATCTCTAAACAAATTAAAGAATTAGATAACATTAATGCAATCTCTCCACATGCTGTTTCATTTAAAAGAAGAGTAGAATTACAATCACAGTATAATTTATTACTAACATATCCTATTGAAGGATATTTACTTAAATTGAAAAGTCAATTTTATATCTTTGGGGATAAATAATAATAAGCTCTTAGCTTCTCAATTAAGAGCAGCTAGAGCTAAAAGACAAATCTTAAAGATTCATAAAAATAATGGAGATATAGTAAGTAACCATGAGGACATTAATAATACTTATCAAGATTTTTACTCTGATCTTTATAGATCTCAATTTCCTGCCGACTCCTCTAAAATGAAGGCTTTTTTACATAAGATTAAATTTCCACAGATTTCTTTTGAAGATCAACAGATGCTTGATGCTCCAATTACCGAGCATGAAATTCAAAAAGCTATTTTATCAATGCAATCAGGTAAAACTCCTGGACTTGATGGTTATTCAGTGGGATTTTACAAAAAATTTGAAAGATTACTTTCTCAGTATCTTTTGGAAATATTTCATGAATCCTTTGACAAGGGTAATTTACCACCTTCTTTTTATGAAGCATCTATTTCCTTAATTCTTAAAAAAGATAAAGATCCTGTTGAATGTTTATCATATAGACCAATTTTACTATTAAATGTGGATGCAAAAATTCTCTCTAAAATATTGGCTTGGAAAATATTTTAACTAAAATTATTTCTATGGATCAAACGGGCTTTATTAAAGGCTGTTATTCTTTCTCTAATGTTTGGAGATTGATGAACATTATATATTCATCAGTATCTAAGCAACCTCAATGTGTTATCTCTCTCGATGCAGAAAAGGCATTTGATAGAGTTGAGTGGCCATATTTGTTTAAAGTATTAGAAAAATTTGGTTTTAGTTATAATTTCAATAGATGGATTCAAATGATTTATAAGACTCCTATTGCCATGGTCATTACTAATAACTGCCGGTCTTCTTTTTTCTCACTTTCTCGTGGCACTAGACAGGGATGTCCATTAAGTCCTTTATTATTTAATCTTGTATTGGAACCTTTAGCTATAACATTACATGAAGCTAAAAATATCCATGGTATCTCTATGAATGGAACCATACATAAGATTTCTCCTTATGTAGATGATCTTTTGGTTTTTATTTCAAATCTTGAGGAATCAATTCTGAATCTTTTGGAAACACTTAAAGATTTTGGTAAATTTTCAGGAAATAAACTTAACTTGAATAGAAGTGAATTGTTTCCATTAAATGTTCATCTTGGTACCTATGATGATATTCCTTTTAGAATTGTTAATACATTTAGATATTTAGGTATTATAATTACTAAAAAATATAAAGATCTCTATAAAGTGAATATAGTTCCTTTAATGGACTCCATGAAACAATTATTTTCTAGATGGAATCCACTTACATTTTCTTTAATAGGTCATATTCATGCTGTGAAAATGATGATTTTACCTAGATTTTTATGTTTTCCAAAATATACCTATCTTTTTAACTAAAAAAATTTTTGATCAAATTGACTCTCTTATTTCTTCTTTTATTTGGAACAATAAGAGACCTAGAATTAATAAGTATCATTTACAAAAATTTAAAAAAGATGGCGGACTTGCACTTCCTAATTTAAGACTGTATTATTGGGCTGTGAATATTAGACAATTATGTTTTTGGTTATATTGGCTTGATAAGAGCCAAAAACCATTATGGGTTGATTTGGAATTAAAAGCTGTTAAACAATTTCATTTAACTTCAATTTTAGGAGCTCCATTACCTTTACAGCTCTCTAAAATTCCAAATTTAAATCTCTATCCAGTTATTAAACAATCTCTACGGATTTGGGTTCAGTTCTGTAATTCTTTTAATCTTAAACAATTTAAGTTATCTAGTTTTTTATATCAAAATTGTTTATTTAAACTTTCAACAACTGACCCCATTTTTCTTCTATGGAAAAATAAAGGAATCCATTCTTTTACAGATTTATCTTGTGATGGTAGATTGATGACTTTTGAGGAGTTAATTAATAAATTTTCTCTCACTCATACACATTTTTTGCAATATTTTCAGGTTAGACATTTTTTACAACAATATTTACCTAAGTTTCCATATTTACAAGAATCTGATTTGTTGGATACGATTTTGAAAATGAATCCCTTAGTGAAAGGTTCAATTAGCAGAATTTATAATTTACTTTTGTTACAAAAAGAGAACCTATCACTAAAGATTAAACAAGATTGGGAGAGAGAACTAAATATGACCTTTGTTAATGAAGATTGGCTTTGAGTTTTGAAAAACGTAAATTCTTCTTCTGTATATGCCAACCATTGTTTAATTCAATTTAAAATTGTACACCGTTATTACTTAACAAAGGAGAGACTATCTAAAATATTTCCTAGTATAGATAACTATTGTGATAGATGTAAAACTGAAGTAGCTACTTTGTCACATATGTTCTGGTCATGTTCTTCTTTAAAATCGTTTTGGAAATCTTTATTTTCTACAATTTCTAAAGCTTTGAAAATTAATTTACAACCTAATAGATTGACTGTTCTATTTGGAATAGTTCTGCATCATATTCAGGGTATCTCATCTTCAGATCAACATGTAATTGCATTTGTTACACTGCTGGCAAGAAGGGCTATTTTATTAAAATGGAAAGATATCTCTTCCCCTATATTAATTGAATAGTTTTCTCAAGTGATGTTATGTCTTAGTTTGGAAAAAATCAGAAGTAGAACTTTTGATCCTCAATTTGATTTTGAGAGAAGATGGGGTTCTTTTGCCAAATATTATCATTTAATTTGAATTAAGTTATATGGGTTCCTTCCAAGTTTATTGTTTTTATAAATATGAAATGATGGTTGTTGACTTTTTAAAATATATTTAGATGATGGTCAAACATATTGCTCCGGGGGGGCTGATTCCTAATGGGTTTTTTTATATAGTTAGTGGGGGGTTTTTTTGTTAGATGGGGTTCTTTTTTTCCTTCTTTTTTCTATAAATAAAATTTTTATTTCTATTTATATATTTCAAGATCAGTTTTTTTCTTCAGCTTTATTAATTGTATGCATATTAATCTGTTAAAGTTTTGTATCATTTTATAGCTGTTGATGATGTATCAATAAAAAGATTCTAAAAAATGAATGAAAAACTTGGAGAGAACAAAAGAGGATGTCTGTGATAGAGTGGAGGCCACAGTTGCCAATTAACACAATGTTCCAGTAGCATCTAGTTAACAGATAATAAGTTTAGTTGAAACACACATGTTTTCTCACTCTTTACAGTTCTAATGGAGAGTTATTGACCTAAAACATCAACCCCGTGTCTCTTCCCACACAATTTGCCTCATGTGTTGACCTCTGGTTTTATTTTGGATTCCCAACTTTTGAAAGTTTTTCTTTTAATTTTAAATGAATACTGACGTTTGGGTGTAAGATTGTCCTAGTTCTCAAGCCCTTGACATTAATGAATAGAAAATTGTGGGAAGGCATTGTGCCCCCAAGTTTCCATATTTGCTTCCTGCAGAAAAAGGTTAACATTGTAACATGTTGTAAAACTCGCCCTCATATAGTTTGCTAGCTTCTCTAGAAAAGATAAATAAAGATGAACGTGTCTTGAGCTATTTAATAGAAGAAATTAATAACTGCACCAGTGACTCATATTGGCCAGATAATTCAATATTGCCCATTTTCCACTATGGTCAGAATCTAATTTACATACCAATATATTTTACATAAAACAGAAAAGTAATGAAAAAATACAGATCACAATGAAAGATTGCAAATAAATAACTGAACACTCTTTCAATTGTGACCCTTACCTTGATGGCCATTGTGTGATATTAGATCAGGAGTGAGCAATGCTTTTACCATTTCTCCATTCTGAGTTCCATTGTTAATCCTAAATGTTAACTTCAATACTCTTCTTCCATCTGCAAAAGCTTTGAACAGGAGTCTTACTCAGTGCCACCAAGAGAAATCAGACAGGGAAGAGAGACTTAAGGAAAGGTTGTAGCATCAAAATCTCTCCTCAACAAAATAAAGCCGGTTTATTTCTGTCCTTTTCAGCTATTTATACTATTTGAGCATTATGCCTCTATCTCCCCTCAGAAAAAAGGCAAAAGGAATAATTATGTTTGTCACACAAGTAACAATTAACTACGTGATCAGACAATGAAGAGGCAATTGAACAAGTCGGATGCATAACTACACCACTGGATGGAATGTTCACTTTCTATAATGGAAAAACCTGGTCCCTAATGGAAAAAGGGAAAATACTGGAAGCAGTCAAAAGATTAGGCAGCAATTGTAGAAAAGGAAATAGTGTCAATGTTTCTGATCGAAGAACATTCATCAGAACTGGGGAAACAGAGAAAATGAGTTTGTTTTAATTTACAGAGAGTTTAATGGAAGGAAGGTAGACAGGAAGTTCTCAGATAGGGTTCAGCTGGGTTTGCCATTGGAGATTAGTCGTACAAGTTGTCTGATCCATAAATTAATAAGAGTTGTTAGCAAGATAGGAAATGCACAAAAGGTATGAGATGATGGTAGGTAAAGTTTCAAAATGCAAAGCTGTGGCACTGACCTAGCAGACTATGCTATCGAGGGAGAACATCTGAGACAATACTACAGGTGGATGACTTACAGCAGAAAGTTCCTATACTTCGGGAAAATCATTGGATGACTACATTGTGGAGCACCTGCATTGAGTAGTCAGGGGTAACTCAAAGCTCTCTATGTCCTGCCACTTTAATTCTCCTTCACATTCCCACTCTGACCCATCTGCCATCTCCAGTGCTGTAACAAGGCCCAATCTAAGCTTATGGAAGGACACCTCATCTTCTGTGTGGACATGTTATAACATTCTGGAGTTAATGTCAAATCCTACAACTTCAGATAACTTGTTTTCTCTCTCTGTACACAAATGGACATTTCTGCTATGTCATCTATTTGTGAAGTGGGCTCAGATAACAATCATTCATACTGACCTGGTGGACTTGCAAAGTTCACCTGTATACTGACAATGAGTAAAATATGACTGTAGAAAAAACATTTGTCTCATGACATCTTTGTCATTCTTCCTCAGTATATTGCAGGTTAAAAAATCTGTAGAAACTTTAGCTTTAGACCAGCCAGGAAATCAAAGCTTTTCCTATTGTTATAGGAAGTCCAGGAATTCTGGCCATGTGAATTATGAGAGCAGAGATATGGAAATTAGGGAAGAGGGAAAGAACAAAACAAAATTTCTCTATGCTAGGGTGTAGGGAAGAAGAGATTCAATGACAAAGAGGACAAGATGCACTCGGATTGGGCAAATCAAGTTGGTCAAGTTACTCTTGAGGAAGACTTCATAGAATGCATCCATGATGGCTTTCTTGAACAGCATGTTACTGAACCTACAAGGGAACATCTTGGATCTTGTCCTCTACGATGAGACAGGTGATATTGATGATCTTGTAGTTATGGATCCTCTTGGAAAAATTATCACAAAATGATTAAATTTCTCATGGAAATTGAGAGTGCAATAGTTCTAAAACCAGTGTTTTAATACTAAAATACAGAGATGAGGGAGGAGCTGACTAGCACCACTGGGAACACAAGTTGCATGGTGGGGTGGTTGAGGAAAATTAGAAGACTTTCAAAGCAATTTTTCACTGTTCTCAACAAAGGTATATTCCAGTTTAAAAACAAGGGTGGTAAGGACGGGGAGAAACAGCCTTGGACAACTAAGGCAATAAGAGAACGCATCAAATGAAAAGCTCGTGCAGACAAAGTTGCCAAGAATTGTGGAAAACTGGGGAAACTTTAAAAAGCAAAAGAGAACAAGTAGGCAAGCAATAAGAAAAGAGAAGATAGGTGATAAAAGTAAACTAGCACAAAACATGAAGGCAAATAAGCAAAGTTTTTATAACTATATAAAATGGAAAAGGGTAGTTAAAGTGAACTCAGGTCCCTTGGGAGGTAAAAAGGGGGAATTAATGTAGGGTAATGTGGAAATGATCAAGCCCTTAAATGACTATTTTCTGTTTACCTTCATGACGGAGGACACATCTAATATGTTATGGAGTGATACAATTGCTGTCCCTAAAGAGGTAGTGATGAACAAACTAGTGGGACTAAAGGTAGACACGTCCCCTGATTCTGATGGGATGCATCCCAGGGTACTGAAAGGAATGCAGGAGTTATAGTTTACCAAAATTCACCAATCTCTAGGCAGCTCCTGATGGACTAGAAGACAATAGCTGTCACACCACTGTTTAAACAAAGGTTTAAAGTTCAAAGTTCAAATTAAAATTTATTATCAGACTACATTATGTCACCGCATACAATCCTAAGATTCTTTTTCTGTGGGCATACTTAGCAAATCTATAAAACAGCAACTGTAAACTGTAAACTTCAAGAACTGTTAACTGTAAATAAACTGCAAATGCGGATATAAATAAATAGCAATAAATAATGAGCATGAAATAACAATATAACAGAGTCCTTAAATGAGTGTAGCTATCCCCTTTTGTCCAAGAGCCTGATGGTTGAGGGGTAGTAACTGTTCTTGAACCTGGTGGTGTGAGTCCTGAGGCTCCTGTACCTTCTACCTGTTGGCAGCAATGAGGAAAGACCATGGCCTGGGTGGTGAGGATCTTTGATGATGGATGCTGCTTTTCTACAGCAGTGTTTCATGCAGATATGCTCAATGGTTGAGAGGGTTTTACCACAATGTATTGGGTCGAATCCATTACCTTTTGTTGGATTTTCCACTCAAAGGCTTTGGTGTTCCTATACCAGGCCATTATGCAGCCAGTCAGCACACTTTTCACCACACGTCTATAGAAGTTTGTCAAGGTTTTTGATGACATGCCGGAACATCCACAGACTGTGACTAAGTCACTGGAGAAGCTGTTGGACATGAAAGTCTTTATTCATCATGACAAACAGACATTCCTCTGGAGACCCTCTTGGTAGTCTCCCAAACTCTATGTACATTACATTCGCAAAGCCTTAAGATCAAAGGTAACAGCAGGTGATTCAATACAATTTTCATTGTTACAACGTCACCATTCACTTCAATATTTTCTGTCTGACAAATGGTTCCTTTGAAGTACATATTTAGAGTGGAAGCACATTATAACTGAAATGACACCGCTGAAGGTTCAAACAAAAGACAAGACAAAATAATTCATAAAGATCTTCTAAAATCTTCTGGAAACAGAGGCCCTGGACCCCAGAATTAATGCAGTGAGGGCTGATTGTGTACACAAATATCCCAACTATTGATGAATCAGCTATGGCTGATGTGCTAAGTGACAATATCTGTCTGTTCCACAAACTCAGTCACAATGGTACAAATATTTATCCCGCAGTTGCCTGATTTAATGTAGGGCAATTAACATAACCCCATTATCTTATGCTTCACTGAAGGATATGAGAATGTTGAATGGTCACCTCACATTATAAACCATTATCTCTTAGTAGCCAACCCCCAGTTGTGGGCCAGCGTATATTGTATAGACAGTACTGCTTGTTTGCAAAACTGTCTGTTTAACTTCGAACTGATCACTGCTTGCAATTTATATTAAGAACTGAAAATTGGTTCTCATTTGAATTAATAGCTGCTATATTCACATTCGTAATTCCTTAACAATTAATCACTAATGGGTAACTATAAACATCTGCAGATCTGCAGTAACGGGTAACTCTATTCTAGTTAGCTTTACATCTGTAGTCGGGAAAATGCTTGAAAACTATCACTATGAAAGAAATTTCAGGACATCTGGATAGAAGTTGTTCCATCAGGCACAGACATCATCGATTCTTGAAGTATAGGTCCTGTTTTACAAAGTTACTGGAGTTCTTTAAGGATACAATGAGTGCAGTGGATAAAGGAGAACAGGTGGATGTTGTATACTTAGATTTCCAGAAAGTGTTTAACAGGGTGCCGCATAAAAGACTTATTCAGAAGATAAGGAGTTGGGGTAATGATATTAGAATGGATAGAGGGTTGGTTAACCAATAGAAGGTAAAGTTTTGGGATAAACCAATGTTTCTGTGGTTGGCAGCTAGTGGTGAGCAGAATGCCAAGGGATTGGTGCTGGGCCCACAATTGTTCACAATGTGCATCAACAATTTGGAAGAACTGACTGAGTGTAGCATATCTAAACTGCCGATAACATTAAAGTGAGTGGAAAGGCAACTTGCACCGAGGATGCGGAATCTGCAAAGAGAATATAGATAGGATTCCGTGGTCAAGGATCTGGCAGATGGAGTTCAACATTGGTAACTACGAGATCGTCCACTTTGGAAGGAAAATTAGAAGATCATATTACTGTCTAAATGCTAGGAGCATTGTAAGAAAGGTGGATGAGCTTAGAGCATGGATTGATACCTGGAAATATGAGTGAAACCTGGTTGCAGGAGGGGTGTGATTGGCAACTAAATATTCTTGGATTTCATTGCTTCAGGTGTGATAGAATTGGAGGGGCAAGATGGAGAGGTGCTGCATTGCTTGGCAGAGAAAATATTACAGCGGTGCTTTGGCAGGGTAGATTAGAGGGCTCATCTAGGGAGGCTGTTTGGATGGAATTGAGGAATGGGAAAGGTGTAGTAACACTTAAAGGGGTGTATTATAGACCACCTAATGGGGAGCGAGAATTGGAGGAGCAGATTTGTAGAGAGATAGCAGATATTTGTAGCAGGCACAAGGTTGCGATTATGGGAGATTTTAATTTTTCACACATAGACTGGGAAGCCCATTCTGTAAAAGGGCTGGATGGTTTGCAGTTTGTAAAATGTGTGCAGGATAGTTTTGTGCAGCAATACAATAGAGGTACCAACTAGAGAAGGGGCAGTGTTGGATCTCCTGTTAGGGAATGAGATAGGTCAGGTGACGGAGGTATGTGTTGGGGAGCACTTCGGGTCCAGTGATCACAATACCATTAGTTTCAATATAATTACGGAGAAGGATAGGACTGGACCCAGGGTTGAAATTTTTGATCAGAGAAAGGCTAACTTTGAGGAGATGTGAAAGGATTTCGAAGGAGTGGATTGGGACAATTTGTTTTATGGGAAGGATGTAATAGAGAAATGGAGGTCATTAAAAGGTGAAATTTTGAGGGTACAGAATCTTTATGTTCCTGTTAGGTTGAAAGGAAAGGTTAAAAATTTGCGAGAGCCATGGTTTTCAAGGGATATTGGAAACTTGGTTTGGAAAAAGAGGGAGATCTACAATATATATAGGCAGCATGGAGTAAATGAAATACTCGAGGAATATAAAGAATGTAAAAGTATCTTAAGAAAGAAATTAGGAAAGCTAAAAGAAGATATGAGGTTGCTTTGGTAAGTAAGATGAAAATAAATCCAAAGGGTTTCTACAGTAAGATTAATAGCAAAAGGATAGTGAGGGATAAAATTGGCCCCTTAGAGAATCAGAGTGGACAGCTATGTGTGGAACCAAAAGAGATGGGGAGATTTTGAACAATTTCTTTTCTTCGGTATTCACTAAGGAGAATGATATTGAATTGTGTAAGGTAAGGGAAACAAGTAGGGTAGTTATGGAAACTATGATGATTAAAGAAGATGAAGTACTGGGGCTTTTAAAGAATATAAAAGTGGATAAGTCTCCAGGTCCTGACAGGATATTCCCTGGGACCTTGAGGGAAGTTAGTGTAGAAATAGCAGGGGCTCTGACAGAAATATTTCAAATGTCATTGGAGACGGGGATGGTGCCGGAGGATTGGTGTATTGTTCATGTGGTTCCATTGTTTAAAAAGGGTTCTAAGAGTAAACCTAGCAATTATAGGCCTGTCAGTTTGACGTCAGTGGTAGGTAATTTAATGGAAAGTATTCTTAGAGATGGTATATATAATTATCTAGATAGACAGGGTCTGATTAAGAACAGTCAACATGGATTTGTGTGTGGAAGGTCATGTTTGACAAATCTTATTGAATTTTTTGAAGAGGTTACTAGGAAAGTTGATGAGGGTAAAGCAGTGGATGTTGTCTATATGGACTTCAGTAAGGCCTTTGACAAGGTTCCACACAGAAGGTTAGTTAGGAAGGTTCAATCGTTAGGTATTAATATTGAAGTAGTAAAATGGATTCAACAGTGGCTAGATGGGAGATGCCAGAAAGTAATGGTGGATAACTGTTTGTCAGGTTGGAGGCCGGTGAATAGTGGTGTGCCTCAGGGATCTGTACTGGGTCCAATGTTGTTTGTCATATACATTAATGATCTGGATGATAGGGTGGTAAATTGGATTAGTAAGTATGCAGATGATACTAAGATAGGTGGCGTAGTGGATAATGAAGTAGGTCTTCAAAGCTTGAGAGAGATTTAGGCCAGTTAGAAGAGTGGGCTGAAAGATGGCAGATGGAGTTTAATGCTGATAAATGTGAGGTGCTACATTTTGGTAGGAATAATGAAAATAGGGCATACATGGTAAATGGTAGGGCATTGAGGAATGCAGTAGAACAGAGTGATCTAGGAATAATGGTGCATAGTTCCCTGAAGGTGGAATCTCATGTGGATAGGGTGGTGAAGAAAGCTTTTGGTATGCTGGCCTTTATAAATCAGAGTATTGAGTTTAGGAGTTGGGATGTAATTTTAAAATTGTAAAAGGCATTGGTGAGGCCAAATTTGGAGTATTGTTTACAGTTCTGGTCACCGAATTATAGGAAAGATGTCAACAAAATTGAGAGAGTACAAAGGAGATTTACTAGAATGTTACCTGGGTTTCAGCACCTAAGTTACAGAGAAAGGTTGAACAAGTTAGGTCTTTATTCTTTGGAGTGTAGAAGGTTGAGGGGGGACTTGATAGAGGTATTTAAAATTATGCGAGGATAGATAGAGTTGACGTGGATAGGCTTTTTCCATTGAGACTAGGGGAGATTTAAACAAGAGGACATGAGTTGAGAGTTAAGGGGCAGAAGTTTACAGGTAACACTAGGGGGAATTTCTTTACTCAGAGAGTGGTAGCCGTGTGGAATGAGCTTCCAGTAGAAGTGGTAGAGGCAGATTCGATTTTGTCATTAAAAAAAAATTGGACAGGTATATGGACAGGAAAGGAATGGAGGGTTATGGGCTGAGTGCAGGTAGGTGGGACTAGGTGAGAGTAAGCGTTCGGCACGGACTAGAAAGGCCGAGATGGCCTGTTTCAGTGCTGTAATTGTTATATGGTTATATGTTATATATAGTAAATGGTGAAAGATTGCAGTGTGCTGTTGTGCAGAGGGACTTCAGAGCACTTGTGCATGAATCACAAAAGATTATCTTTCAGATACACTAGGCTATCAAGAAGGAAAAATTAAATTTTGTGCTTCATTGCTAGAGGGATTGAATTTAAGAGCAGGGAAATTATGCTGCAACAGTCTGGGGTACTAGTGAGTACTGAATGCAGTTCTGGTCTCCTAACTTAAGGAAAGATATATTGGGTTTGGAAGTTGTGCAAAATAGGGTCCAATGATGAGGGGGGTTAGCCTATGAGTAGGGATAGTGTCACCTGGATGATACTCACTGGAACTCAGAGAATCAGAGGGGATCTTATAGAAAAATATAAAATTATGCAAGGCATAGATAAGATAGAGGCAGGAAAGTTAATTGCACTGGTAAGTGAGACTAAAACTAAGGGACCATAGTCTCGAGATTTGGGGGAATAAATTTCAGATGGAGATGAGGGGTAACTGCTTTTTCCAGAGGGTAGTGATACAGTGGAATTCTCTGCCCAGGGAAGCAGTAGAGGCTACCTCACTAAGTACATTTATAGTTAAGACACAATTAAATAGATTTTACATAGCAGAGAAATTTAAGGTGATGAAAAAGTTGGTAGGTGGCGCTGAATCCACAGACAAATCAAGTGATTGAATGCTATTTCCATTGTTACAAGGTCACCATTTACTTCAATATTTTCTGTCTGATAAATGGTTCCTTTGATAGCATTGGATGTCATCATTGTTAGAGTGAAGATAACAAGGAACATCTCCAAAATCAAAAGTCAGTGTGAAAAAGATTTGAAGATTATGGACGCAGAGGACAACAAGTGTGACTTCTTTAAACCAAGCATCACTCATTGTGGTTACAAGATTGACACACAAGTGTGCTGAGAAAATTCAAGCAGCAGTGGATGCCTCAAGGCCAAAGAACGTGTCACAGTTGTGGTCTTTTTTAGGATTTGTCGATTACTATATTAGGTTCCTGCCAAACCTGGATACTGTACTCCACCCCTTGAACTCACTCCTACAGATCAGGAAGCAATGGCAATAGGCGAAGCAGTGTGAGGTGGTTTTCCAAAAGGCAAAGGAAATGGTGACGTCAGACACTGTACTCACACATTCTGATCCACATTGTCCAGTGAAGCTTGCCTGTGACGCCTCACCTCATGGTACAGGTGCAGTCATGTCACATGTTATGAGTGATGGAAGTGAATGTCCCATTGTGTTTGCATCATATTCCCTTACTGCTGCAGAGAAAAAGTATGCGCAGTTTGATGGAGAGGACGAGTCTGGTTTGGGGTGTAAAACGTTTCAACTAGTACTTGTATGGGAGAGAGTTTACTCTTATTACTGACCATCAGCCACTGGTGTCCATTTTCAACCCACAGAATTATGTTCCACTAACAGCAGCAGCATAAATGCAGAAGTGGGCTCTGTTTCTTGCAGGACACAATTACAAGATTGAATTCAAGAGGATGGCTAGTTATGGAATTGTTGAAGCATTGTCTCGTTTACCTGTGATAAAGGAAATACTTGAAAAATTTACCCAAGAGGTCACTCCTCTTGCCATATTCTCCTTAATGTAGATCGAAAGTCTCCCTATTATGGCAGAGGTGATCCCCACACTGTCTCAGATCCACATGGCAATCTAAAATAGCTCAGATGTCCGACATAAATCCCAGTTCCTCCATGTTTACCAGTGCTGTGATGAACTTTCCCTTGAAAGGCGTTGCCTTATGTGGGGACGTTATGAGAGTCGTTATACCATCCAAGTTGAAAGCTAAAGTGTTGGAGGAGCTGCATGCCGGTCATCTGGGTGTGGTCAAAATGAAAAGATTGGCTCGAGGCTTTGTTTGGTGGCCTGGGACTGACCAGCAGATCGCGCAGCATGCCATGCACTGTTTGGGATGCCAACACATCCAGAAAATGCAAGAGCGGCGCCTTTCCATCCCTGAGAATTGCCTGCGTTGCCTGACAGAAGGTTCATGTGGATTTTGCCAGACCATTCAAGGCCACAAATTTCTTAGTAGCAGCGGATGCAGCTACAAAGTGGGCAGAAGTGTTTCTGATAGCCTCCAGTACAACCTCACGCACTGCTGATGTGTTGAGACGCCTCTTCTCAATGCATGGTGTTCCAGAACACTTAGTCAGTGACAATGGACCACAGTTTGTTGTGGAACAGTTTCAGTCATTCCTGAAAATGAATCTAATAAGACATATTACATCTTCACACCAGCTACAAATGACTTAGTGTAAGGGTTAGCCCAGAATGCAAAGCAAGCAATGTCAGCAGAATTCACTATTACTGACACTGAATCAGAGGTTCACTAATTTCTTCTTTGTATATCGTACTTCAGCACACTCCACAACCAACAACTCACCAGCTGTACTGTTCTTGGGTTGTTCCTTGAGTTCACGCTTGGATCTCCTCCAACCGGACCTCAGAAGGAGTTTGCAAGACGAGCAAGTGAGACTGATGTTTCACTTCTGAGCGAGCAGTCCTGGCAAGGGACTACAGGGATGATCAAAAGATGGTACTTGGAAAGACTAAGGACAGAGTTGGACCACTCTCCAACACAGTGGAGATTGTGTCTGATGTCATCTGGAGATGACTCATCGAATAATTGAGGACAGCAATTGTTAGAGAAGAAAGGTGCCCAGAGGTGTCAGAACCACTTCCTACAGTCCCAGAGTCAAATCCTACAACACCAACTCATTATGGGTTATATGTAAGAAGTATGTAATGGCATACGTCATTATATCACCACGTCACTAGAAACCGAAAATCTAAGCAGAGAAAACATGCTGACTTCTTGTGATTTGTTTCTGGAGTTGCAAAACATAACAGAATGAGGCAGTGTTTGCACTATAAAAATACTGCTAATAGTGGTATCAATACCAGCAACATCCTTGCGATCAGTATCTCAACCAATGGTGTTCTCCACAGATACTTGCATAGCAGTATCTAATGCTATTACAACACAAGCATCCACTGCACTCTGTGTGGAATTTGTGCAGTCACCCCATGATAGCATGGACTCTTCCTCTGGGTACTCCAGCTCTCTCCCACATTCCAAAGACATATGGCTTAGCAAGATAATTAGTCACATGAGTGCACTTGGGTGACACAAGCTTATTAGGCCTGGAGGAGGAGGAGTGGTGTGGTGTGGTGTGGTGTGTGTGTGTGTGTGTGTGTGTGTGTGTGTGTGTGTGTGTGTGTGTGTGTGTGTGTGTGTGTGTGTGTGTGTGTGTGTGTGTGTGTGTGTGTGTGTGTGTGTGTGTAACATTCAGAATGTTAGAAAATTCAATGCTGTATTTTCATGTTCATTATATGTTACTTCATTTTTTTTTCAAATAATTTAAATTCTTAAACTGCAATTAGGATTTGAACGCATATTGTTTGGATTATCAGAACAAGCATCCGGATTACTATTACATTTTTAATTATTACGTCAATATTGTATAAAGAGATATAGAAAAAGATTTAAAAATGGAGTATTTATTGAACAATATTCAGTGATTTATTTGTGTTATAGTAATTAAAATTTCATGTTGCAACTGCATTTATTTAAAAACTCTGTGCCAACTGCACATGTGTAGACAGATTCAATTATTTCCTAAAATCCACAAAAAATGACTTATTGCAAGAAAGAACTGATTAACAAGACTGTCATTATAATTGGAGACAGAATTCTGTTGTAATTGGCCTGATTATTTTTCAAGTGTTTGAGCTCATTTGGTCCTTTTTTCTGTGCAACGTTCCCGAAGTCAAAGGAGCAAATACAAAAGAATAAGGAATCTCAAGTGTAATTTCCATTCGGTATAAATTATGCTTGTGCAGCCTTGTGTCCTTCCTATTGATGACACTGCTCATAATGACACAGTTGGTAGTCTTACTGATAACAGTGATGCTGCAGGTAACGCTGCACTTGATATTGATAATGCTGTAAATGAGATTTCTCAGAGTGAGACTCCTGATAAAGGTCCACTGTTAGTGGTACCTCTTATGGTGATACTGTAGACATATTCAGTACCTCATTGTCAACAGATTTCTCCTTCCCTACACACTAATGCAAAAATTGTTTTGTTCTTACTCCCTTTTCTAATTTCACTGGCTCTGCTCTTTCTTACAATCTAGTACATTTTCTCACTTGATGAATGCTCACTAACTTGCGTTATTGGACCAACCTAATACATAAACAATGTGTTTGATTGGGTTTGATGACTTAATGTTTATTCAATAATCTTGGATTTTGCCACAGCTCATCTTCTAAAGCTCAGTTAAAGCCTTAGTTGTAAAAAAATGGGTGAAGCAAATTTGCCTTGGATTTCTTCTGCATTCCTGAATGGCCAATTTTCATAGACCTTGGGAAACACTGGAGTAAAAGGAACTACAGATGCATGAGAGCAGAGCTGGCTAAAATTGATTGGAAGGAGATACTAGCATGGATGATGGCAGAACAGCAATGGCAGGAGCTTCTGGGGGCAATTCAGAAGATGTAGGATAGATGCATCCCAAAGAAGAAGGAATATTCTAAAGGGGTGATGAGACAACCATGGCTGACAAGGGAAGTTAAAGATAGCATAAAAGCAAAAGAGATGGTATACAATATAGTAAAAATTAGTGGGAAGTTAGAGGATTGAGAAGCTTTTAAAAACCAGTGTAGCAAAATGTATGGTCATGCACTTTGGTAGAAGGAATAAAGACATAGACTATGTTCTAAATGGGGAGAAAATTCAGAAATCAGAGGTGCACAGAGACCTGGGAGTCCTCATGCAGAATTCCCTGGAGCTTAACTTGCTGGATGAGTTAGTGGAAAGGAAGTCAAATGCAATGTTAACATTAATTTTGAGAGGACTATAATATAAAAGCAATACTGAGGCTTCATAAGGTATTGATCAAACTGTACTTGGAGTATTGTGTGCAATTTTGAGCCCTTATCTAAGAAAGGATGTGCTGGTATTGGAGAGGGTCCAGAAGAGGTTCACGAGAATGATCCTAGGAACAAAAGGGTTAATATATGAGTAGCATTTGATGGCTCTGAGCTTGAACTCACTAAAGTTTAGAAGAATGAGGGGGGATTATTATTGAAACCTATCGAATACTGAGAGCCCTTAATAGAGTGGACATGGCGAGGATGTCTAGGACCAGATGGCACAGTCTCAGAATAGAACGATATCCATTTAAAACAGAGATGAGGAGAAATTTGTTTAGGCAGTGTGTGGGGAATCTGTGAATCCATTGCCGCAGTTGGCTGTGGAGACCAAGTCATTGGGCATATTTAATGCAGATGTTGATCGATTTTTTTTATTAGCAAGAGTATCAAAGGTTATGGGGAGAAAGTGGGAGATCGGAGTTGAGAGGGATAATAATTCAACTATCATTAAATAGCAGAGCAGACTTGAAGGGCCAAATGGCCTTATTCTGCTCCTATGTCTTATGATCTCATGAAACCAAACAGTTAAAGTGAAAGAAAGATAGTTCCATGGAAAGAGAAACATATTTTCCAGGACCACATGAGGACTCAATCTTGTCCACCATTACCAATCTGTTCCTACATGACTCTGGGCTGTGGTTTTCTTCTGAAAGTTCCCCATCTAGCAGGGACCTATCTGTTGCTTCAACTACCTTAGAGTTTCAGAGCCAGCTAGTTTAAAATTCCTCTTCATTTTAATGTTTTAATCAAAACTTATCATTATGTACAATACCCTGTCAACATCTAGGCTATTAATTCTGTTTCTCTCCAGATATGTTGTCTGACCTGTTCAATATTTACAGCAATCATTTTGTTTTTTTTTTTTTTACAAATTTGGACCTTTTGGCATTGGTACAATTAACAATGCAGGTCTACACAGCCCTGTGACGTAGTACCGAGGAAGATAGCAGTCCTGATGCTGGAGTGTTGGGTTTAGATTTGAGACATATCATCAGGACTGCTATCTTCCTAGGTAGTACAGTCCCACGTACCTCCAGACACTAAACTCTACGACCCTATCTCCTTCAGCCCTACATGTACACCCCCAAACCTAAACCTAATGTCCAAGGGCCTAAAAACCCCATCTAACCCAGATCGCAACCTGACTAACCCTGGTCACACCCCAACTAACTCTGGCTACACAGACAGACAGACAGACTTTATTGATCCTGAGGGAAATTGGGTTTTGTTACAGCCACACCAACCAAGAATAGTGAAGAAATATAGCAATATAAAACCATAAATAATTAAATAATAATATGTTAATCATGCCCAGTGGAAATAAGTCCAGGACCAGCCTATTGGCTCAGGGTGTCTGACACTCCGAGGGAGGAGTTGTAAAGTTTGATGGCCACAGGTAGGAATGACTTCCTGTGATGCTCAGTGTTACAAACTCACCCTCACAAACAAGCTGGCTTGTTTAAAGAGGAGAAAGATAAAATAAACGCAAATATTGGACCTGGTTAATGAAGGCATGGGCCAGAGCAAAGAGGCAGGGTTGTGTGATACGAATATCGAGTGATGAAATCAAGAAGGCACAAGAGGGATGATCTTACCACTTGCCACATAATCACATCCTAACACGTCAGCATTTTGTGTGTGTTAGTCGAGCATAGATAAAGGAAATTGTCTGATGCCAGCCTAAAACAGATATATTGTCACCACTGAACCAAAATCCTAATACACATTGTCATGTTCTCAAGGGCAATAGGGCAAATACATTATGACTAGGCAATAGATGTAGCTTTGGTGATGGTGCCCAAGGCACGAAGATTATGCAAAATGTAATTTGATGCTTCTGTGAGAGGGAGTACACTGTCCGTCACTTTACACTACACAATAGCCCATATGACAAACAGACAAATCTAGTTTCCTATCCAGAAACCTATAGCTCCACCTCATTAATAACTCCTTATAAAGTTTTAAAACTGAATAAAAAGTAAAATATGGTTTATTGCTACACTTTAAAAAGTTTTGGATTGGTTAGCTTGATTGAACATGGTACTTCAGCAATCATTTGGTGCTCAGGAGCAGTCAATGATCATTTAACATTTAATCAATGTGATATTTCACTTAAATCATTTTAGTAAGTATCTGGTATAAAAATGAAGTAATCATTGTATCTGGTATTGGACAAAACTTGCAGGAGCAGTCACTTGGAACTTAACCAGTTAGTTTGATTTTCTGACAATCAGCTCTGGCGCATCTCAGGGATGGGTGCTTAGCCCATTGCTCTACTCTCTGGAGACCAGGGATTCTCAACCAGGATTCTACGAGAAATCGTAATAAAAAAAATAAACGTTGTTTTTGAACTTCGCACAACATGCGATGCTGGCGCACACAGTGGTGGGCAGACTGTGCAACCCTGTTAGCAACCTTGCTAGAGGTCTCACAGCCCGGTAAAGCAGTGCGCACTAGGACCGTGTTTACTCTCAGTTTTTTTCACGTGAGATAGGGGAAGCCGTGGGTAACTGGTGAGCGCTATATTGCACAGAGGGGAGGATGGAAGGCTGATAATTGGCGAACGCTGTATTGCACAGAGGGAAGGACAGTAGGCTGGTGAGGAACGTGAAGAGCATTTTCCACGCATTGAATGGACTTGCCCAAGCGCTGTGATATCAGCCGCTTCCTCCCAAATTACCTCACCCCCTACCCCCAACTTCCCCTGATGCACTGTGGCTGATTTACAGGAGCAGACAAACTACCAATGTGGGAGAAAATTGGAGGGACATTTTCATTATGAAGATGGTTCAGTGGTGATTTTTGAAGAGGAGTTGTGAGATGGAAGAGGAGGATTCTAGGCCTGGGCCTCCAGACAATTCTGATAATGTTAATGACGAAGAATTACAATCTTCTGAGACATATCACTGCATTAGTGCAACAACAAACACAGAAAAGTCCTTTTTTGACAAAACTATAAAAGTTAATTTATGCAAAAAATACACAAAGTTCAAATATTACAGTGAATAAATTCCAATTAAAATGATTACTACTGTCTATAAAACAGTCAATTCCCTGGAGTGACCACCACTCTCAGAAATCCCCCACTGTACCTGTTGTGACCACACGCTCCCTCTTTAGGGACAGGTGGGCACTGACGTATCCTCAGAAGGGGCGGGCAGTCAGCCCTGGTAAAGCCCTTGACTTTCCGTCACCTACGGAGGCAAAGACAAGACAAGACAGATTCCCCCACAGGGCAACAGCAGAGCGGCCTGACTTACCCCAAGGAGGCAAGGACAAGACAGATTATCCCGCAGGGCAATGGCGGGACGGTCCGACTTACCCCACGGGGCGAGGACAGGAAGAGACAAACACAGAAGAATGACAGATATTTCCACCTCTGCATCAGGGCTGCTCTGAGTAGCCATTACAGCCGGCAGCCTTGGCTGGCTATGGAAACAACCGGATCACTACCTAGCTCAGAGTGGCTGATGGCCACCCAGCTGGCCCGGGAAACGGCTGAATCCATACCGCAATGACCACTCCGACTACTACCAGCAAGGCTCCAAGAAGCAATGGTTCTCCAATGCAGCCTAAAGATGGCAAGTGGCCGTACCAGCCTTCCACCAGCCATTTGCTCCATGAGAATCATGCCAGGGAAGCTTGACAAGACAACCCCCCAACCACACTCAATCCCAAGACCACTTATATTCCCAGCCAACAAAATAAGCATCAGGTGTTTATGGTTTAGTCCAACCGAAAGACAGACAGACATACTTTATTGATCCTGAGGGAAACTGGGTTTCATTACAGTCACACCAACCTAGAATAGTGTAGAAATATAGCAATATAAAACCATAAATAATTAAATAATAATAATAAGTAAATTATGCCAAGTGGAAATAAGTCCAGGACCAGCCTATTGCCTCAGAGTGTCTAACACTCCGAGGGAGGAGTTGTAAAGTTTGATGGCCACAGGCAGGAATGATTTCCTATGACGCTCAGTGTTGCATCTCGGTGGAATGAGTCTCTGGCTGAATGTACTCCTGTGCCTAACCAGTACATTATGGAGTGGATGGGAGACATTGTCCAAGATGGCATGCAACTTGGACAGCATCCTCTTTTCAGACACCACCATCAGAGAGTCCAGTTCCACCCCCACAACATCACTGGCCTTACAAATGAGTTTGTTGATTCTGTTGGTGTCTGCTACCCTCAGCCTGCTGCCCCAGCACACAACAGCAAACATGATAGCACTGACCACCACAGACTCGTAGAACATCCTCAGCATTGTCCGGCAGATGTTAAAGGACTTCAGTCTCCTCAGGAAATAGAGACAGCTCTGACCCTTCTTGTAGCCAGCCTCAGTGTTCTTTGACCAGTTTAGTTTATTATCAATTCGTATCTCCAGGTATTTGTAATCCTCCACCATGTCCATACTGACCCCTTGGATGGAAACAGGGGTCACCGGTGCCTTAGCCCTCCTCAGGTCCACCACCAGCTCCTTAGTCTTTTTCACATTAAGCTGCAGATGATTCTGCTCGCACCATGTGACAAAGTTTCCCACCGTAGCCCTGTACTCAGCCTCATCTCCCTTGCTGATGCATCCAACTATGGTCAAGTCATCAGAAAACTTCTGAAGGTGGCAAGACTCTGTACAGTAGTTGAAGTCCGAGGTGTAGATGGTGAAGAGAAAGGGAGACAGGACAGTCCCCTGTGGAGCCCCAAGGGACAAAGGAGAGCTGGAGCCCGCGGACCCCGGACCAGACCACGACAATAGAGGGATCGGAGGTGATATTGACATCAATTTCCTAGGTGTCAATACCTCTGGGGATCTACGCTGGACCCAACATACTGATGCAGCTACAATGAAGGCATGACAGCAACTATATTTCATTAGGAGTTTGAGGAGGTTTGGTATGTCACCAAGAACACTAACAAATTCCTACAGATGTATCATGCAGAGCATTACAGGAAGGATACTAGCATGGATAGAGCATTAGGTGATTGGCAGGGGGCAAATAGCAGGAATAAAAGGAGCCTTTTATGGTTTGCTGCTGGTAACTAGTGGTGTTCCACAGGGGTCAGTATTGCGATCACTTGTTTTTACATTGTATCAATGAATTGGAACTGATGGCTTTGTGGCCAAGTTTGCAGACAATATGAAGGTATGTGGAGGGGCAGGTAGTGCTCAGAAAGCAGCTCAGAAATGGCAGATGGAATACAGTGTTGTGAAGTGTTAGTAGAAGGAATAAAAGCATAACACTATTTCCTAAACGGAGAGAAATTCAAAAAATCTGAGGTGCAAAGGGTCTTCAGAGTCATCAGGATTCCTGAAAGGTTAATTTGCAGGTTGAGTCAGTGGTAAGGAAGGCAAATGCCATGTTAGCATTCATTATGATAGGACTAGAATATAAAAGCAAGGATGTAATGCTGAGAGTTTATAAGGCACTAGTGAGTAAAGCCTCACTTGGAATATTGTGGGCAGTCTTGGGTCCCTTATTTAAGAAAAAGGACGACCTGACGTTGAAGAGGGTTCAGAGCAGGTTCATGAGAATGACTCCAGGAATGAAAGGCTTATCATGTGAAGAGCAACTGATGGCTCTGGGCCTGTACTTGCTGGAATTTAGAAGAATGAGAGGGGTATCTCATTGAAACCTATTGAATGTTGAAAGGCCTCGATAGAGTGAATGTGGAGAAGATGTTTCCTGTGGTGGGGGAGAGTCTAGGACCAGAGAGCACAGCCTCAGAATAGAGGGACATCCATTTAGAATGGAGATGAGGAGGAATGTCTTTGGCCAGAGAGGGTGGTGAATTGCTACAGGCAACTGTGGAGGCCAGGTCATTGAGTGTATTTAAGGCAGAGGTTCTTAGGTTCTTGATTAGTCAGGGCATGAAAATATACAAGGAATAGCCTAATTCTGCTCCTCTGTCTTATGGTCTTAAATGAAGGCAACGAACATCCATGTAATTGTGAATAATAGACATCACCACTTTAAAAGTGGTATAATGTAACTAACTGATCTCTGAGATGAAAGAATAGTTAAAGAATGTTCTGTGAACAAAACACTTGAATAAACTTCACACTTTTGTTCGAGCTCCTTGTGCTTCAAGTGTGTAAGTCCGTGTATTCTTGAATTGATTTAGCTACAGTTTAATAAATCACTGAGTATATATACTCTACAACAACATCAGAGATACACAACATAAATTTTATTTCCCAGTCATGCACCCTAACCTCTGTGCAAGAATATCAGAGCACATTGGCCATTTCTTGTGAAGGGCTAATGAGGGCAATGCACATTGTTTCTTCAGGGCATTTTCTGAGAATGCAGAAGATCAGGGGGCTGTTATGGTATTTCCCTCTATTGGTAAGCTGTAAATATAACAAAATTGTGTTTCAGAAGAATAGGGAAAGAGGGTTTCCGGTTATATATTCAGTTAAATAGACACAATAAAGTCATGAACAAAGCTGTTCATCATTCCTAGTGTCAACCCGCTTGCCACTCACAATTGAAAAGTCATTTTCTGGTAGAGAGCTCCTACAATTTGGGTCTTGCTTTCTTCCTTGAAGAAAACATCTATTTCACCCATGGTTGAGGCAGAAATGGAAAGAGGCCTTGAGATGATTCCCTTGAGATACTCTGAAACACAATATATGCAGTCAGCTGTGTAGCTTGGTTATAAATCTGTCTTTAGAACAAGTCATATTTTATAATACATGCCAGCTATAAGAACAAGGTTGATCCATTCAATGGAGCATATTTCTATGATCAGAACAGAATAATTCACTGATACAGAAATGCCTCCTAAAGTCCAGAATAAGATGTATTATGATCAGTTATTTCATGATTTTCTGCAGTCATCACTTATTTGAATTCAATCTACATTTAAACCAACTTTCAATAAAATTAGAATTTTTCTTCAAAATCATCTGTTTTAATTTTGTTAATTGCCATGTGTTTATTGGTTCACTGTTATAATCAATATATATTTCACCCAGCTATATTAACACAGTAATTTTCCTTCAAATGGTATTGATTTTAGATGGAATATTTGCATAACTTTTGGCATTTCCATGCACACAGCTGAGTTTAATCCCATGCTGGACACCGAGTGAAGTTCTTCCCAGGAGAAGGAACTTGGCAGAACTGCCTACAGTTAAGCTGCTGAAGAATCACGTCACAAAAGGAGTGTCTAATCTTTTCTCTTTGAACTGACATGAAAGAAACAGCTTCGTGAGCACCAGAATAGTGTTTCTTTAAACAAACACTAAAAAGACTTTTACAAACGGTATATTAGGAACACAAGTGATTCTGCAGATGCTGGAAATATTGAGTAACACATACAAAGTGCTGGACTTGCTAAGTTTCTCCAGAATTTTGTGTGTGTTACTTTTATATCAGCCTTGGTAAAATATTTCCATTAACATTTTTGGTTTTAATTCATGATAGTTTAGCTTTTTAAATTCAATTATATTATATTTAATGTATTTAAAGATGTATATAAAAGTAATATATTTAAACAATATTCTATGTATATTTCTAAACTTTGTTGGTCTTTGTTTGTCAATTTTTAGGCTTTAAAAACAACCAAAGAACTTTTTAAATGTTGAATTTCTCCACAATGCTTCATGTATTTGATAGCTTTGGCAGTTCTAATTTAGGAGAGAGGCTGGCTGCCAAGATTTTTAACTTTCCTGTAGTCCCCTGAACAAATTAAGGTGTGGGAGTTTCTATTAAGAAGAGACTGCAAGCACTAATTTATTGCATATGCCTGTGGCAATCCCAAGTAATAGGACATTGCTAGAAATTTTTGCACTGTCTTATTTCATAGTAAATGGCATTAAAATATTCAAATGATGCCATGAATGTTGAGGTTTTCAACATTCTATCCCCATTGGATAAAATTCACTTTGTTTCAGACCAAATCACTACGAACTTCATTATTCTTGCGATTAATACAGTACAATAGTTCTTGAATGGAAGAATAAATTTCCATTCATATAACGTCTTTAATTGCCCAAGGATGTCTTAAATTGTTTAACAGCCAATCATCTCCTTTCATTCATGAGGTGTAAAATCTGTAATAGTGGAGGGAAATGCAACCGTTAATTTGTGCCTAACAAATGTCAACACATAGATCATGGCCATCAAATCTGTTTTAGTGATATTGGTTATGGGTTAAATTTTGGTCAAAATAGCAGAAGAACTCTATTGCTCTTGTCTGATTAGTAACATGGGATCTTTTACTTTCACCTGAGAGGGAACATAGGTATAGGTTTAATTTCTCTTTCAAACAATCTACCTTGCAGAGTGTAGTATTCCCCAAGTTATGCAATGAAATGTCAGATAAATTGATTTGAAATTTGCAATAATAATATCATTGACTTTCTTGTGAATACCCTGGTCAGGCCAACATTTATTGCTCATCCCAAAATACCTTTGAATGTACTTCTGTGGCTTGCAAAATCAATCCAAATGTTAGTTAAAAGTTGACCATATCACTATTTCAAAGATCTGTCCTGGGAGCAGCATGCAAGTGCGATTACAAAGAAAGCATGGCAGCACCTTAACTCTTTTAGAAGTTTGCAAAGACCAGGCATGTCATCTAACACTTTGACAAACTTCTATAGATGCATGGAGGAGAGTGTACTGACTGGTTGTACCAATCGACTTCCCAGCTCTTTACATCATCACTTCCCCCCTCCTGGTTTCACCTGTCAACTACTATTTTGTCTTTCTTCCTCCCCTTCCCCCACCTTCTCACTCTGACTTCTCATCATTTTTCTCCAATTCTGAGGTCTCGGCCCAAGACATTAACTGTTTACTCTTTTCCATAGATGCTGCCTGGCCTGCTGAGTTCCTCCAGCATGTTGGGTGTGTTGGTTGTATCATGGCCTGGTACGGAAACACCAATGCTCTTGAATGGAAAAGGCTACAAAAGGTAATGGATATAGCCTGTTATTTTATTGGGTTTGCTGACCGTGAAGTTCTGAACTCAAACAAAGACCCTTTTAGTTACCATAATAGTAACTAATAGATAGTTACCATAATCCTCATTAAAGGGAGTTTCTACTGTAGCTACCTACTCATGAAAGACTAGTTCACTTCCCTGTTTAACCACCATGGCACGATTAGCTGCCAATATCCACTATGTGAGTAGTGGGTCCCCCCTTCTTACCAAGGGGGAGATACTTCCAGCTGACAAAGTAGTTTAAACTTTCGTTTATTTTTAGTGAAACATGTTTAAATCCAGACAAAATTGTTAAAGCACATTTAAAACTCACAGAGGTTTTCTATCTTCAAAAGATTTCCAAATCATTAACAATTTTTACAACACAAACGATTTCCAAAATACAGTTACAATTCCTCTAAGCTAAAAAGGCATACGAATGATTTATCTGTCGCAGAAATCAAAGGGAAAGGAATTGATTGTAGTTCACCCTGTCTTTCTGCCTTTCATCTTGATGTTCTTGAATCACACCTAAGAATCTACACTCTACATTTATAATTTTTTTGCCACTTGGGTGACTTAACACATATATAATATTTTTTCATTTACATTCTTATATGAACAATCTAAAAACTTCTAGAGACAGAGTTCCCGTTTTCCTACAATTACTCCTATGAAGCTGACGCTCTGAGTGCACAAACCTTCCAACTATTGACAAATCAGCTATTTGATGTGCTAAGTAATATTATCAATTTGGTCTGCAGGCTTCCTTGATCTAAATAACTTAGCCAGTGTTGTCTGCTTTGAAACAAGCCCAATTTAATAATCCCATTGTTTTACACTGCAAATCTTAAGATAACAACCCCGGTGTTGTGTTCAATAGACAGTGCTTATTTGCAAAGCTCTTCTTTTAATTTCAGACTGATTATTGCTTGCCATTTAAATTTAAAAAACTGAAGACTGGAACCCAAGAAGCTAAACAAAGAACATTGGTTGGAAGTTTATCTTACTCAAAACAACCCTTTGATCTCCAGAAGTTTTAACTGCTGTTAGAAAGCTGTTAAGGTTTAAGTCTGTCCTGAGCCATATAGGCTCACCAGGCTGGTACTTATGCTGGTTCCGTGGTGTGGAGACCAAGTGTACCAGACATCCCCTCCTCCCCCTCTGGATAGGACACCAGTCTATTGCGAGGTTAACCCCCAGCATTTTGACTGGAGCAATGTGTGGCTAAGTGCCTTGCTCAAGGACGTAACACATTGCTTTGGCTGGGGCTCGAACTCACAACCTTCAGTTCGCTAGTCCAACGCATTAACCACTTGGCCACACGCCACACTTCGAAAGCTGAGCTTGGCAAAAAAAAAGCCCCCTAGCCAAGAATGGTGAATATGCATCATACTCTACTCTTGCTAAATGAAGATTTCTACCCAGTTTCTCCTTATAGAAATCTGTTTTGAGATCAAACTCCTCTTGGGAGCAGGCTATTACTCCATCAACCATTCCAGTAGGTTACCTGTACGAGAAGTACTCTCCTCAATCCAATGCTCAAATAACTCATTGAGTGCTTCCCAATGTAGGGTTTCCCATTACAGTATTCATTTCCTAAATTTCAGCTGTACACATTTCTAAAACCTCAAAGGATTGTTACCACTATTATTTTTCCATAAACAGACAACAACAACGCATCTTTTCAATACATTTCACCTCCCTTCCTGTCAGGGTGTGGGGCTTCCACAGTGGATCCATGTATTTTTCTAATGTAAGGGTTCCAACTAATTCTGGTGGATAAATCCTGCTGGGGCAGGCTTGGTGTTATCTATAGATCCAGTTTTACTTAGTCTTCTACTTACCCCCCCCCCCCCACCCGCCTCCCCACTCCATGGTCTCAATTACCACAGTCCTATTGTTAACTTGAATGGACAAGGCTTCCATTTAGGAGAGAATCTAGGGTTGGAATTGTTTTTATGGAATTTATTTTCTAGAGCCCAGACCCCTTTTTGTGGTATCCAAATTTTCTTGTCAGATACATTTGATTTCTCTTGAATTCCCATACACTCTCTCAATTCCTTGAGAATTGTATTGAGTGCAGGCGATTGTTGGCCAGTGTTAACAATTAGGGGTGAATTTAGGTGGACATTATACATTAAGAGAAAAGGTGTAATATTCATGTGTATTCCTGTCTTCACAAATGGTATTTTGTTTACTGACAGTTGTACTTCAGGGACACGTACAACCCACTTTTGGCCTCTAGGGTAGACCAGTTTTCCCGAGCCTCGCTTAATCTCCTGATTCCTTCACTCCATCATGCCATTTGAATGTGTGTGGAATGGAGTGCTGTACTGCACTTGTTTGCCAGAAAGCCTTCACCAATGAAGGGAGACCCTCGGTTGGCAGGTATGCAGACGGGGGTGTATGAAGTTTTGTAGTGCTGTGATGGTTGTGGTGGAAATACAAGTCGATGTGGAAACTAACCGCGTATATCCTGTAAAAAGATCGATTATCACAGGAATATACCTGTTAGCTTTTTGACAAGACGGGTTGCCTTGGGATGCAGGAAATAGGCCGATAGGCCAAATAGCCACACCTGCATTGGTGCATTTGCTCCTTCATCACAGGCCAGTGTGACAGCTCCTTCATTTTAAATTATGATTCTTTATAATTCACAGTGAATTTCTTACAGTCACTCAACGTAGCAAATTTTGTATGAGTGGCTGGTCTGCTACCATGATTGTGTCTGTCTCCTTCGTGTGCTTCTTGAATCGGTGCTTCCTGTTTGTGGGCAAGACGTATTTGTTTCTCATCTTCCTAAAGGGGCACACCCAAACCTTACCTTCACCATTAGCTTCACTTTTGCACCATGTCCAAAATCTTTTGGGATTGGTTTTAGTCGTATCCAGGAGAATTCTTAAAACATCGTCCTGGTTATTTCTAATTTGTTACTTAGTTACTATCAAAACCTGGCCTCCCTTCTTGTAGTAAGGTCCATCATGACAACTTATTTTGTTTGCTTATCAGTTAGTTTATTACCAAGAGGGCTGCAAAGTGTCCTGGGATGTGTAATACCTGTACTAATGGTCAAGGTGATAATAATTCATAAATATTCTTTCATGTGGACAAATGTGGAAGTAGCCTACCTTGGTGTGTTCTGACTGATGGGAAGCTGACTGATGGGAAGATCTATTTCTACCACATTCTTAACATGATTAGGGTCAGTACGTATCAAGACTGGTTCTGTTGCATTTGCTTGTTTTAGACCTAATTCTTGGGCTTTAGCCTCCGCAAATTGAGCTGTACGATTCCCTAAAGGATGTGCTTGGAACTCACGTGGTTTAAATTCAATTGCTGATAAAGTGTTTCTTTTATAATCGCTGGTCCTGCTTGCAACTGAGTGGATCCATCTTCCTGGATTTTCATTGCTGCTCCATCACAGTACCATATTTGAGAATGGTGCTCTAAAGGATGCTCCACAATGGGTTGTGGAGAAGATGATTCTGCATCTCCCATGACAGGTAAGAATTGTAAGTCATAGTTCTCAGGAACATATCCCCACTTTAAGGAGTCATCTTAGAAAGTATTTGCCATTTCCCATGGGCAAACACGAGGAAATCTGCAGATGCTGGAAATTCAAACAACACACACAAAATGCTGGTGGAACGCAGCAGGCTAGGCAGCATCTATAGGGAGAAGCACTGTCGATGTTTCGGGCCGAGACCCTTCGTCAGAACTAACTGAAAGGAAAGATAGTAAGAGAGTTGAAAGAGAGTTGAAAAAGAGTTGTAAGAGAGTTGAAAGTAGGAGGGGGAGGGGAAAATGTAAAATGATAGGAGAAGACTGGAGGGGGTGGGGTGAAGCTAGAGCCGGAAAGGTGATTGGCAAAAGGGATACAGAGCTAGAGAAGGGAAAGGATCATGGGACAGGAGGCTTACGAGAAAGTAAGGGGGAGAAATGTGTGGACGCAGACTGGGAAACCGTTTTGCTGAACACCTACGCTCTGTCCGCCAGAGAAAGCAGGATCTCCCAGTGGCCACACATTTTAATTCCACGTCCCATTCCCAATCTGATTTGTCTATCCATGGCCTATTCTATTGTCAAGATGAAGCCACACTCAGGTTAGAGGAACAACACCTTATATACCGGCTGGGTAGCCTCCAACCTGATGGCATGAACATTGACTTCTGTAACTTCCGTTAATGCCCCTCCTCCCCTTCTTACCCCATCCCTGATATATTTAGCTTTCCCCCCTCCTTTTTTTCTTCTTTCTTTCTGCCCATCACTCTGCCTGTTCTCCAGCTCCCTCTGGTGCTCCCCTCCCCCTTTCTTTCTCCATAGGCCTCCCATCCCATGATCCTTTCCCTTCTCTAGCTCTGTATCACTTTTGCCAATCACCTTTCCAGCTCTTAGCTTCACCCCACCCCTTCCAGTCTTCTCCCATCATTTCGCATCTTCCCCTCTCCCTCCTACTTTCAAATCTCTTACTATCTTTCCTTTCAGTTAGTCCTGATGAAGGGTCTCAGCCCGAAACGTCGACAGTGATTCTCCCTATAGATGCTGCTGCGTTCCACCAGCATTTTGTGTGTGTTGCCATTTCCCATATTTAGTTTTTGCAGCTCTCTGCTCATTTGATGGTCATTCATCCACCTTTTTCAAAGCCACAATCTCTGTTTGTGTCATAGTTGGATTGTCACCTTGCAGTGGTCTTACTGCAATAATTTTATGGAATACCACAGTAAGGCATTGTTCTAAGGCAGTAAATTTCTGTTCTGTGGGGGTTCAATTATATAAGGCATCGTGTAGATGGGCTTGTGTTTTTTTCTCCCTCACTGTGGCTATAAAGTTTTTTGGAGAAACACAAATTCACAGAACAAGATATTTTGTTAAGTCTATTGTGTGGAGGTCTATTGCTTATTGAACAGCAATCATCAATTTCTCTAGTGCCTCATAATCCTCTGGGTAAAAACAAAAGGCTTTTCATTTTTTGGTGTATAATGGTTTTAACAATTGCGCATTGCCAGGTATGAAAACTCTAGCATAATTAAATAGGCCTAGGGTTGATTGCAAGGCTTTTAGGGCCTTTGTATATGCTACTTGAGCAATATTTTTGTCTAAGTTCAGGGGTTAAACCATACCCCTGATTGGTAATTGTCATGCTGAGGAAATTTGCTTCTGTATGACAGAGTTGACAGTTTTTAATGCTAATTCCATAGCCTCTGTTTGTCAACCTTACAATGACAGCCTCAATGTTAAATGCTCATCCAGTGTGTCAGCTTTGTCATGAAAGTAGCACAAATATCTGGTATTCCTTGTAGAGTCTGAATGACTGCAGAAAAAAATCTGTGGACTATTCCAAATCCCTTGTGGAAGTCTGATCCACTGATATTGTGAGCAATCTGGTACTGTAAAGGCTGTATAGTGTCTGTTACTTTCAAAAATTCAGTGTGAGCAGAAGCCATTGGCCAGAGCTCTACAACGTTTATACTTTTTATGAATCTATTTTTGCAGCATTTGTTGAAGTGACTGTTGCTGGGCTGAATTAGGTGCTTTATTCAGGATGATGTAGTCGACGACCAATCACCATCGACCATCAAGCTTTGCTATGCGAATATGCTCAAGTTAAATTGAGATGGCTCTTTTATCAAAACTCCTTGTCTACAGAGGGAGTCTACAGCTTCCTGTCAGGATTGGTTTCCTTTACGGTCATGAATATGCCACTGTTTCTGGTGTGGGAAAGTAGTGTATCCTCATTTAGTGGGTTCAATATCAATTATCCCACAGTGATTAAGATGTTGTTGTAGCTGGTCACATAATATTTGTACAATATGTTTCAATTTCACTCTGATCGTGATGACAGTCTACCTGTTTCTGAATACGTATGCCTTGATCATTCGGTGTGGTCACATTGGTTGTTGGTCTGTTTATGGTACCAATCCAACAGGAACCATCCAGTGTTCCTTTTAGAAGTGCTAGTTTAGTGCAATCTGGGGCAAGCTGCTGTAAAGACTTTATGACTACTTCTATAGTTTGTTTAATCCCATATACATAACTCCACAGGAACTTTATAAACAAGGGGAAATCTGCAGATGCTGGAAATCCAAACAACATGCACAAAATGCAGGAGGAACTCAGCAGACCAGGCAGCATCAATGGAAAAAAAAAGTACAGTTGATGTTTGGAGGCGAGACCCTACCGAAGGTCTCGGTCCAATTGTCAACTGTGCTTATTCCCATAGGAGCTTTATTAGTTGGGCACACTTCCTCATTTCCATGAATGCCTGCAATTTTAGTTTCCCCTGTTGGCCCCCCTTGAGTATTATCATTTAGAATTGAAATGTCTGCACCTGTAACAACATGACAGGATCGTACAGCTGGGTTTGGTCTGTCTAATCTGCATCCTACTCTATGTTCTATAGCTTCATCATTCCAGTCACTGAATACAATATTCATCATGTTCAATCTGAGGAGTATCAGGGGTTTTATCCAATATTTTTGCTATATTAGTAACAGTTCCATAACATAGACCAGCATTTGCCTGCGCAACTGCTGGAAACCAGGATGTTGGCCTTTTTATAGTACTAGGTGAAGCGCTGTAGCACTTGTCAAGAGCTCTCTGAGCTGGACTACCACTAAGTAATAATTCTTTCTAAAATAATACTTCTGGTATAACATGAACGCTTAGGGCACCAACTGTGATGGTATTGGCTTCAATTACCCTGAAGTTCTAAGCCCAGACCTTAAGCACTATCTGATATAGATAGTTATGGATGCCCTCAATAAAGGGAGGTTATGCTATAGCTACGCAACCTTCAAAGACTAGATCTCTTCCCTGTTTAACCTCTACAGCATGTTTAACAGCCAATATTCACTATTTGAGAGTTTGTCCCCCTCTTTATTAAGGAGGAGATTCTTCCAGCTGACAAAGTAGTTCAAACACAGTTCATTTATTTTTAGTGATACATGTTTAAATCCAGACAAAATTCTTAAAGCACATTTAAAACTTACAGAGGATTTCCACCTTATAGAAGATTTACAAATTATAAACAATTTCTAAAGCACAAAGGACTTCCAAAACACATAAGGTAAAAATACATACCGACAAGTTGCAGAAATTGAAGGCAGAGGAATGGCTTCTCATTCACCCTATCTTTCTGTCATCCTTCCTGCTGTTCTTTGATTATTTCTAATAAGTCTGACTGCTCTCTACATTTACAATGTTTTTATGTGACTTTGGAGACTTCATACACAAGTGATACTCTTTCAAATATCTTTTCACACAGGTGGTCTAAAAGCTGCTGGGAACAGATTTGCCAGATTCTCACAATTAATGCTGTGAGGCTGACTTTCTGAGCACATAAACCTTCCAACTATTAACAGATCAGCTACAGTTTCTTATTTATTTATTGAGTTACAGCGCAGAATAGGCTCTTCGAGCAGTGCTGCCCAGCAATACCCCAATTTAAACCTAGCCGAATCATGTGACATTTAACCAGGACCAACTATAATACTAATGTGCTCAATGATCATTATCAATCTGGTTTGCAAACTTCCTTGAACTAAATAATTTAGCCATGTTGTCTGGTTTGAAACAAGCCCGATTAATAACCCCATTTCCTTACACTGGAAATCGCAAGATGTCAGTGCAGGTGCTGTGGTCCAGCACCTTGTATAAACACTGCTTGTTTGCAAAGCTGTCCTTTTAACTTCAGACTAATTACTGATTACTGCTTGATGTTTACATTAAGAACTGAAGACTAGCTCCCTTTTATGACAAGAAGCTGAACAAAGAACATTGGTTGGAAGTTTAACTTACTCAAGAAGCAACTCTTTGCTCTCTGTAAGTTTCAGCTGATATGTTAAAAAGCTAAACTTGGGGAAAAAAGAAAGACCCCTGGCCCTGGACAGTGAATATCCATCACAGGTAAAGCCCACACTACCATCGAGCACAACTCCAAGGAACACTGTCAAAGGAAAACAGCATCGACCATCAAGGACTCCACCATCCACCATCTCTTCTTGCCGCTGTCATCAAAAGGAGGTACAGGACCCTTAGGTCCTACACCATCAGGTTCAGGAACTGTTATTGCCCCTCCATTATCAGGCTCCTGAATCAGAGTGGATAACTTCGCTCAGTCCAATACTGAACTGATTCCACAGCCTATTGACTCACTTTCAAGGTTTCTGTAACTCCTGTTCTCAATATGATTTATTACTCAGATAGCTATTATTACTTTGTTTTTCTTTTTGTATTTGCACAATTTGTTGCCTTTTGCACATTGGTTGTTTGTCTTTGTGTTTAGTTTTTCATTGAGTTTCTCTGTATTTATTGTGAATTCCCTCAAGAAAATGTGTCACGTATGTAAGTTGATAATAAATTTACTTTGAACTTTGAAAATACGGATTATATTTAAGGCACACTGGTGAAGGATGACTGTTTTCCTTACTGGAAGGCCATTATTTTGCTCTCAATGTTGTTAAAAAGTAAATTCAGCCATAATTTTGTAATTATGCATGCATAATCAAGAAGCTTCTGTCAAGAGATACTCCACTACTATTGAACCTGAACAGTACTGATATTTTGCTCACAGGCTTGCCAATAAATCATTTTAAATGTATTTACTTGTAATACTTACTCTTGTCAGAATATATTAGGACATTCTCTCTAATAGCTGAATATTCACTTCAGGAAGAGGAAACTGGAGGTCCATGAGCCAATCCTCTTTGCAGGATCAGAGGTGGAGAAGATCATCTGCTTTAAATTCCTCAGTGTTGTCATTTCAGAGGGCCTGTCCTGAGCCCAGCATGTAAGTGCATGGCAGTGCCTTTACTTCCTTAGAAGTTTGTGAAGATGTGGCATGACAGCTAAAACTTTGAGAAACTTCTATAGATGTGTAATGTAGATATTATTGACTGGCTGCATCACAGCCTGGAATTGTCACACCAGTAGAAAATCCTACAAGAAGTACTAGATATTGCCCAGTCCATCACAGTTAAAGCCCTCCCCACCATTGAGCACATCTACATGGAGCATTGTTGCAGGAAACTGCATCCATCACCAGCGACTCCCACCACCCAGTTCATGTTCTCTTCTTGCTGCTGCCATCAGGAAGAAGGTTTAGATCCTCAGGACTCACACCACCAGGTTCAGGAACAGTTTTTACCCCTCAACCATCAGGCTTGTGAACCAAAGGGGATAACTTCACTCAACTTCACTTGCCCCATCGTTGAAATGTTCCCACAACCTATGGACTCACTTCAGGGACTCTTCATCTCATGTACTCAATATTTATCGTTTATTTATTTATTCTTAGTATTACTTCTTTTTTATTCATTTGTATTTACAAAGTTTGTTGTCTTTTGCACACTGGTTGTCCACCCTGTTA
Organism: Hemitrygon akajei; assembly: GCF_048418815.1. NCBI lineage: Eukaryota > Metazoa > Chordata > Chondrichthyes > Myliobatiformes > Dasyatidae > Hemitrygon > Hemitrygon akajei. The sequence continues at coordinate 125,833,686 of NC_133127.1, forward strand.
GGTGCGGTCCTTCCCTGATTCTATTATGGCTATTGGATTTAATGAGTATGCCTGTAAGAAGTCGAAACTCAGGGTAGTATATAGTGACATATCTTGATAATAAATTTACTTTAATCTTTGAAGTAAAGGTGATTACTAATGGCATATTGTGTCTTAGTTGTACCTAATCAATCTCCTTGGCCCTCAAAATTAAACCCTTAAAAATAAGAAATCACATTACTTGTAATGGTAACGCTTATTTGAGATTTTAGCACATTTTTCATTTCTTATATCTTTTTCCTCTTTGTTATTTCTTTTGAATCTTACCTTCCTTTTTCTTCTGAAAAATTCATTGTCAGCTATTTACAAGAAAATAGGAGGAGGAGTAGGCCATTCAGCCCCTTAAGTCTACTCTTCAATTTGATTATGGCTGATTTGTGCTGGCCCTCATCTACTCTTCAGTGTCTAAATTCTCAGACTTTCCAAAAGCGTATCTATTTTCTCTTTAAATTTCCCCATTGATCTAACCTCCACAACCATCTGCCATAGAAAAGAAGAGAAGCAAAGGGGAAGAGGCAGCAGCTTTGTTTATTTTAATGCTGTTTCTGATTGCCACAACTCACTCAACCAATGGTAGGGTAAAGCAGCATGACTATTATGGAATGGTTATTGCGAGACTGGGCCAGTGTAAGAGTGGGGAAACTGAGGCTTTGGTAAGGGCAGAGAATATAAGGATTTTATTTTTATGTTAATCTGTGACCATTGACTTAGCGAAGACAAAATGGCAGTCAAGGCAGTGGGGTGCTCCTTCTGCGAGATGTAGGAAGTCAGGGAAACTCATGGTATCCCTGATAACTTCATCTTTGGAGAGCCTACTCAGCTGCAGGTCCTGACAGACCAGCTCAAGGAGTTGGAGGTGCAGTTCGATGTACTCTGGATTATCTGGGGTTCTGAGGATATCGTAGATGAAGATTTTGGTTAGGTGGCCACACCTAGGGTGCAGGCTATGCACAGATGATAACCAGTAAGGGGAGTAGGCAGTGTTCCCTTCTCTTTGGATGCTGTTTGGGAGTGACCTCTCAGAGTCCAGCATCAGTAACTGGGTCATTGGTGCCATACCTAACTCTGATGCAAAGAAGGGATGGGTGATATCAGGCAAAACAATAGAGATAGGGGACGATAGTAAGGGGTGCAGGTAAGTGCTTCTGTCACTGCAATTGGGACTCCAGGATGGTGCACTGTCTCACAGAGTATAAGTACCGGGAGGTGGAGGATCAGATATGTGGACAGATTATGGAAAGCAGCAGAAACAATAGGTGTTGTGGAAACACTAACTAAGAACACCAGAGTGACTTCAAGTTTTGTTTTAAGAGTTCATGAACATGATATCGTGGAGAGTCTGTGATGCACCATCAATAACTCACGCCGAGACTTAGGAAGTGAGATATCGGCTTTTATTGACTGAAGGACAACACTACATCCTGGGGAAAATGAGGGAGAGCAGCAGGCCACAGTCGCCTTTATACAGGGGTCTGTGGGAGGAGCCACAGGGGTAGTCAGCAGGGTCTTGGGAGGAGCCACAGGAGCAGTCAGACAGGTATATCTAGTTCACCACATTCACCCCCCCTTTGTTTAAAAAAATTCCCAAGCATATTTACAGGTTAAGTCGATCAGGTGGTCGAATCGTTCGCTGCGATCTACGTAGCTCCGGCTGCAATTGCACAGGAGCCGGAGGTGATGACGGCACAGGTGCCGGAGGTGGTGTGTGCTCCGAAGGCGGAGAGTGGGTTAATTCTGTCCCAACAGGAGGTGTCAGGGACCCCTCGCGTGTGAGCGAGGGCCCTGGAACAGACGCATACGGAGTCTGTGTGGGGCACGGGGCGTGCGGAGTCACCTCGGGTACAGGGTGCATAGTTACCGTGGAGTGCTCGGGGTAGTGGTCTGCTGCTCCGGCGGGCGCCAGGTCGCGGACAGAGACCGTGTCCTCCCGCCCATCAGGCAAGACCACGTAGGCATACTGGGGATTAGCATGCAGGAGGTGAACCTTCTCGACCAGTGGTGAGTACTTATTACTCCTCGCATGTTTACGCAGCAGCACTGGCCCCGGGGACGTCAGCCAAATTGGCAGGGTGGTCCCAGTGACAGACTTCCTGGGAAAAAAGAATAAGCGTTCGTGAGGGGTGGCATTAGTGGACGTACACAACAGGGAGCGGATAGAGTGGAGTGCCTCAGGGAGGACCTCCTGCCATCGGGAGACCGGCAACCCTTGTGACTTAAGGGCTAAAAGTATGGCCTTCCACACTGTGGCATTCTCCCTCTCCACCTGGCCATTCCCCCGGGGATTATAACTCGTGGTGCGACTAGTAGCTATGCCCCTAGCAAGCAGGAACCGGCGCAACTCGTCACTCATAAAGGAGGACCCTCTATCACTGTGGACATAGCAGGGATATCCGAACAGGGTGAAGAGCTGGCGCAGGACTTTGATGACCGACGTGGTAGTAGTGTCGGGGCAGGGAACGGCAAAGGGGAATCGCGAGTACTCGTCAATAATACTGAGAAAGTAGACATTGCGGTCGGTGGAGGGAAGGGGGCCCTTAAAGTCAATACTCAGTCGCTCAAAAGGGCGGGTGGCCTTGACAAGCTGCGCAGTGTCAGGACGGTAGAAGTGCGGTTTGCACTCAGCGCAGATCTGGCAGTCCCTGGTCATCGTCCTGATGTCCTCCAGGGAGTACGGCAGGTTCCGGGCTTTAATGAAGTGATAAAACCGGGTGACCCCCGGGTGGCAAAGTTGGGCATGAAGGGCATACAGTTGGTCGAGCTGGGCACTAGCACACGGTCCCCGGGATAGGGCATCAGACGGTTCATTGAGCCTGCCAGGCCGGTACAGGATATCGTAAGTATAGGTGGAGAGTTCTATTCTCCATCGCAAAATTTTATCATTTTTGATTTTGCCCCGCTGTTGGCTGCTGAACATGAACGCAACCGAGCGCTGGTCGGTCAGCAAGGTGAACCTTCTGCCGGCGAGATAGTGCCTCCAGTGCCGAATAGCTTCCACTATGGCTTGGGCTTCTTTCTCCACCGTGGAGTGCCGAAGTTCAGAGCCTTGAAGGGTACGAGAAAAAAACGCCACTGGCCTGCCTTCTTGATTGAGGGTAGCAGCCAGCGCGACGTCAGAGGCGTCACTCTCTACTTGGAAGGGAATGGTCTCGTCTACCGCATGCATCGTTGCTTTGGCAATGTCCCCTTTAATGCAGCTGAAGGCCGCTCGGGCCTCGGCAGAGAGGGGAAAGGTGGTAGACTTGACCAGGGGGCGGGCCTTGTCTGCGTAATGGGGAACCCATTGGGCGTAATAGGAAAAAAAACCCAGGCACCGCCGGAGGGCCTTGAGAGTAGTGGGAAGAGGGAGTTCTAACAGGGGGCGCATACGGTCGGGGTCAGGGCCAATGACCCCGTTCTCCACGACATACCCAAGGATAGCGAGCCGTGTGGTTCTGAACACACACTTGTCCTTGTTATAAGTGAGGTTCAAAGCATCGGCCACCTGGAAAAAACGCTGGAGGTTGGCGTCATGGTCCGACCAGTCGCGACCACAGATGGTGATGTTATCTAGATAGGGAAATGTGGCCGTCAGTTTGTACTGGTCCACCATCCGGTCCATCTCCCTCTGGAAGACTGAGACCCCATTTGTGACACCAAATGGGACGCGCAGAAAGTGATAGAGCCTGCCACCTGCCTCGAAGGCGGTGTAGGGGCGGTCCTCTGGGCGGATGGGGAGCTGGTGATAAGCGGATTTCAGATCAATTGTCGAGTACACCTTGTACTGAGCTATCTGGTTGACCATATCCGCGATGCGGGGTAGGGGGTACGCGTCAAGCTGCGTGAATCTATTGATGGTCTGGCTGTAGTCCACAACCATCCTATTTTTCTGCCCAGTCCGAACAACGACCACCTGGGACCGCCATGGGCTTGTGCTTGGCTCAATGATCCCCTCCCTGAGCAGCCGCTGCACCTCTGAATGAATAAAGGCCCTGTCCCCCGCACTGTACCTCCTACTTTTAGTTGCCACAGGTTTACAGTCGGGGGTCAGGTTGGTGAACAGCGATGGGGGAGGGATCTTGAGGGTGGAGAGGTTGCAAATAGTGTCAGCAGCACAGCTATCGGCATGGTGCTGGGCGGGATGTGGGGTTCGGGGTGTATGTGCGTGTGGTAACGGAGTATATGGCGAAGTCCCACCAAACTGAGGATTCCTGACAGTGAGTGGTGGGAGGGGCCCGTCATATGCCATAGTCACACTTTTGAGATGGCTCTGGAAGTCCAGCCCCAATAGCACAGGTGCGCACAGCCGAGGCATGACCAGGAACGCAAAGTTCCGATATTCTGTGCCCTGCACCACCAATGTCGCTACACAACACCCCCGGATGTCTGTGGAATGCGACCCTGAAGCCAAGGTGATCTTCTGACGGACCGGCCGTGTCACGAGTCCGCAGCGTTTCACTGTGGCCGGGTCAATAAAACTCTCAGTGCTGCCCGTGTCAAACAGGCAGCGAGTCCTGTGCCCCTCCACCAGGATGTCCATCATCGACCTTGCGAGCTGGTGCGGGGCGCTTTGATCGAGGGTCACGGAAGCCAGCGTTGAACGGGGCGTGTCGAGGGCGGGGCCTGGTGACGCCGGCAAAGATGGCCGCTCACATCCGGGCATGCAAGATGGCGAGGCGGGGGCGGGGCCTGGTGACGCCGGCAAAGATGGCCGCTCACATCCGGGCATGCAAGAGGGCGGCTCCCAGGTCGCACACGGGTAGGTAGGGGCGGGGCCAGGTGACGCCGGCAAAGATGGTTGTCCACATCCGGTCATGCAAAATGGCGGCCCCCAGGTCTCAGACGCGGCGCTGCTCGACCCCGGGCGCGGTTTAGATTTACAGACCTTGGCGAAATGGCCCTTCTTCCCACAGCGGGAACAAGTCGCTCCGCGCGCCGGACAGAGTTCTCGTGCATGTTTCCGAAGCCCACAAAAGTAACAGAGTCTCATACCTGGCGAATTCGTGGGGTTTGAGATACCGCGACTGGCTGCGGCGTTGGCGAATTCGCTCGGAACCGGGGAATGGCTCGGTTGGACTTCTTCGGCGTACAGTTGCGCAGCCTCTATCGAATCGGCCGACTCTATCGCAGAGCGTAAGGTAAGATCAGCTTTTTCCAGCAGCCGCTGGCGGATACACACTGACCGAACCCCAGTCACAAAAGCGTCTCGGACCAAGAGTTCCTTATGCTGTTCCGCTGAGAGCGCTTTGCAGTCACAGTCCCGCGCGAGTACCAGTAACTCGCGAAGAAATTCAGCAGTCGACTCCGTAGGCCGCTGTTTTCGCGTGGCCAAGCGGTGCCGTGCATAAACTGGATTTACTGGCCGCAGGTACTGTCTTCGGAGGGCGGCAAGCGCCTCCTCGTAGGTGGATATGTCCCTGATGAACGAATAAACTTTTGGGGCGACCCTCGAGAAGAGAAGTTTGTGCCGAACAGCCGAATCGGTGGCACGAACCTCCTCTAAGTACGATTGGAAGCACACCAGCCAGTGTTCAAAGGCAAGAGCTGCTCCCGGGTCTCGGGGGTCCAAGTCTAGGCGTTCTGGGCGTAAAGCGGTTTCCATGTTGTAACTTTCAGTCAATAAAATTGATGCACCATCAATAACTCACGCCGAGACTTAGGAAGTGAGATATCGGCTTTTATTGACTGAAGGACAACACTACATCCTGGGGAAAATGAGGGAGAGCAGCAGGCCACAGTCGCCTTTATACAGGGGTCTGTGGGAGGAGCCACAGGGGTAGTCAGCAGGGTCTTGGGAGGAGCCACAGGAGCAGTCAGACAGGTATATCTAGTTCACCACAGTCTGCAGCAGTCTCCACTGCCACCAGAATTCCAATTTTAGGTTGTACGGAGTTTATATTTATACAGCAAGACAAACAACTTCACATAACTTTGTCTGGCATCCCACAGTCAGTACATGATCAATCATTTAAAAGACATGTCAATTATCTCTCAGTGCGAGTCTAACAGTTCTTCCTGCTTCCTGTTATCAGGACTTATAATTTACCCCCAGAGGCAACCTCCCTCCTGGTTTCAGGGGCCTAGTATCTTAGTTATTGCAGTTCCAAGTACTGTGTTTATCATCCAAGGTTATTTCTCAACACACACCAGAAGTCTTAAGCCCAGCTGTCCCAGAATGGTCAAGTATCCCATCATACACTAGTTTTAACCATTTCTAACACAATAGGGTTGTCAGAGTGCGGGACTTTAACTTCCCTGGTATTGATTTGGAATGTCCTTAGTACAAGAGGCTTAAATGGGCTGGGTTTCATCTGCGCATCCAAAAGCAGTTCTTGAAATAGTATATCTAGAGGGAAAAATATTCTCAGCCTAGTTTGGGAAATAAACCAGGCCAGGTGACAGACCGTACAGTGTGTGAACATTTAGTGACCACATCTCATTGTCTCAAAATAGTAATAGGCCCCAGTAAAATCGTATCTTGCAGGAAGGTATTCAACTGGGGAACAGTATATTACAACAGGATAATACAGGAGCTAAGGGACACTGATTGAGGCAGCTGCTGTCAGGATTTGCTTAAAGATCAGCTGTTCAAAGTTCAAGGTCAACATTTTTTCAGTAAGAACTTAAGAACATAACAAATAGGAGTAGGAGTAGGCCATCTGACACTTCGACCCTGCCCCAGCATTCAATAAGATCATGGCTGATTTGGCCATGGGTTCATCTCCACCTACCTGCCCTTTCCCCCATAACCCTTAATTCCCCTACTGTGCAAATATCTGTCCAACCTTGTCTTAAATATATTTACTGAGGTAGCCTCCACTGCTTCATTGGGCAGAGAAGTCCACAGATTCACACTCTTTGGGAAAGCAGTTCCTCTGTCCTAAATCTAATCCCCTGAATCTTGAGGCTATGTCCTCTAGTTCTAGTCTAACCAATCACTGGAAACAACTTTCCTGCCTCTATCTTATCTGTCCCTTTCGTAATTTTATGTTTCTACAAGATCTCCTCTCATTCTTCTGAACTCCAGCGAGTGCAGTCCCAGATGACTCATCCTCTCCTCATCATCTAATCCACTCATCTCTGGTATCAACCTGGTGAACCTCCTTTGCACCGCCTCCAAAGCCAGTATATCCTTCTTCAAGTAAGGAGACCAGAACGGCAAGTAGCAGTCCAGATGCGGCCTCACCAGTACCCTGTACAGTTGCAGCATAACCTCCTGCTCTTAAATTCAATCCCTCTAGCAATGAAGGCCAACATTCCATTTGCCTTCTTGATAGCCTGCTGCACCTGCAAACCAACCTTTTGTGATTCATGCACAAGTACTCCCAAGTCCTTCTGCACAGCAGCATGTTGCAATCTTTTACCATTTAAATAATAATCTGATCTTCCTTTATTCCTTCCGAAGAGGATGACCTCACATTTACCAACATTGTACTCGATCTGCCAGACCCTTGTCCACTCACATAACCTATCTATATCTCTCTACAGATTTTCTGTATCTTCTGCACAACTTGTTTTTTCACTCAATTTAGTATCATCAACAAACTTAGATACACTACACTCGCTCCCCTCTTCCAGATCGTTAATGTATATTATGAACAGTTGCGGTTCTACCACTGATCTATGCGGCACACAGTAAGGAGAAGGGACAAGGATATTAATGGAAAGGACCCTTAGGTGACCTGAGGTCCTAAATTTAGGAAGGAAAAAGCACAAGCTAAAATGGGACTGACCCACTGTAAAATATAAAGAAAGTGCTCAAGCAGGTGATTAGGAAGGCAAAAAGAGGCCAGAAATGTCATTGGTGAGTATGGTCAAGGATAAATCCCAAGGCATTAGTACTCGAACTAAGAAAGAGGACAACTAAGGAGATGGTAGGTCCCTTCCAGAATAAAAGATGAAAGTGGTACTTGAAGTCAGAGCAAGTGCTGAGGTATTAAATAAGCACTTTGTGTTGGTATTTACAGAGGAGAAAGACTTGGAGGATAGTGAAAACAGTCGGGCATGTTGATATACTGAGACATGTTGAGATAAAGGTGGAGGTCATTCTGGGTCTTCTGAAAGCAGAAGGTGGATAAATTCTGATAGTGTATATGTTAGAAAATTGAAAAAAAAACAAGTGAGGAGATTGATGGGGATTTTAAAAGTATTAAATTGTGGCATAAGTTAGACAATGGGAATCCTTCTCCAGAGTAGAAGTGTTGAATTCCAAAGGACATGTGTTTAAGGTTAATGAGGGGAAGCATAAAGGTGACCTGCAGTTGTTTTAACAGAGTGCTAAGGTGCCTGGAATAGGTTACCAGGGCAGCAGTGGAAGCAGGAAGTTTGGAGTCTGCCGTTTAGATAGACACATGCATATAAAGGGAGTGGAGGAATATGGATGAAGCACAGGAGAAAGACATTTAGTATAAGTTGGCATCAAGATCGGCACAACATTTTGGACCGAGTGACCTGTCCAGTGCAGAACTGTTCTATGTAAGTGACTGTGAGCCTCACCTCCACTTTTTTTAAACTTGGACAATCTTGTTACTCCTCCACAGCTCTGAACTTCTGATCAGCTTGCTTGATTTCAAGTGGATAATGTTATATTTGCCTGCACTGATCACCTGCCCAAGGAATTAATAATTCATTGGGGTTACTTTATGGTCCTACCTTACCACTCAATTAGCCACACAATGTTATCAGCAAATTTAGATATGTAGCACTTACGGTCATGTATACATGTAGCCGCAAAACCAGCTGTCCAGTACAAATCCCTGGAAACAGCTCTGATCACATCTTGCCAAATGGCTTACCTTACCCATTATCCCCATTCTTGGTTTGAGTGCAAACCTCCACTTTAATGCACTCTATTTTTGTTAATAACGTGTGGGTTTTCAGTTGCCTCCTGCTATTCATTTAAATGGCGTTTTTGATGCAATATGTTAACTACCTCAACTACCAGCAAAATCTGTCCCAGCCACATCTGTCCCAGATTCACACTGCAGCCCTGCAGGACCAGGCAAATTCTGCCAGACACTCCTACTCCTTCTCCGAATACCAGCAAAATTCAACCCAGAACCACACTGTAGGTCCACAACACCCAGCAAATTCTACCTCTGAAACTTCTGACTAGGTTTGCAGGATCTGTTGATGTTATATAAATGCAAGTTTCTTTTATCACTGAATTGGGCAGCTCCATATTAACAATACAGGGTAGAGAATCCTGGGTGTGCAGACATCACTTTTCCATTGCCATCAAAGTTTACTTTAGGGTGCTAGCATAAGAGAAGGGCACTTTGATCTTTTTTTAATCTTCTATAGTTATGATCTAAATGGTTTTATCTTTTAATGGGTAGGGGCAGAAGTGTCAATTTTCAAGCTGAAGTCAATGTATCCCTCATGCAAAGAAATTTTAATCCCACACAATGAGACTTTCACCTGGTAGTTGGCCTGTATAACTGCCTTGGCTTTCAATTATGTATAGAACACACCAGAGAAAGCTACGAGAGCAGGTGAGTGTTTGCACTTGCCAGTTCCTGGAGATCCTTGGAAGCTGGCCAGATATGGAGACTGAGGAAGCTTGCATGTTTCTCCTGGCCCACATGGTACTTACCTTGTCTCCACCAGCATCCTGGCCTCCCTTCAGGCACCAAGTGTCCTGAGCTAATAAAATCAGAAGCTGCCAGCCTCAAAAGAATGTTTAAATTATCCTTACTTAGGAAAATGTTGACAGCATGCCCTTGCTTGTATCTGTTATGGGGAGATATAGGAGGGTTAAGGCTGAAGTGATGTGAAACTTCTTTCTTAAATTAGAGTTGTGGACATGAAGAACAGTTTTCTAGAGAATGAACCTGCAGGCAGCATCTAGCGCAGATGTCCTTGGATCCTGTACAGATCAGCTGGGGGGTATTTGCATATATTTTTAGCCTCTCCTGGATTCAAACTGAGATTTCCACCTGCTTTAAGAAATCAACTATCATTGAATTGAATTGACTTTATTTCTTACATCCTTCACATGCATGGAGTAAAAATCCTTACATTACGCCTCCATCTAAATGTGCCATGTGCAATCATAGTAATATATAATAATTTATTGTAAGTAGAACAGTCAATGTAATATACTCTCAAATCAGCGTGAGTTCATCAGTCTGATGGCCTGGTGGATAAAGTTGTCCTGGAGCCTGTTGGTCCTGGCTTTTATGCTGTGGTACTGCTTCCTGGATGGTAGCAACTGGAATAGATTGTGGTTGGGGTGACTTAGGTCCCCAGTGATCCTACGGGACCTTTTTACACACCTATCCTTGTAAATGTCCTGAATCATGGGAAGTTCACATCTACAGAGTCCTGCGAATAAGGGAGGTACAGTTCCCATACCAGGCAGTGATGCAGCCATTCAGGATACTCTCAATTGTGCCCCTGTAGAAAATTCTTAGGATTTGGGGGCCCATACCAAACTTCCTCAACCATCAGAGGTGAAAGAGGCGATGTTATGCTTTTTTCATCACACAGCTGGTGTGTACAGACCTCATGAGATCCTTAGTGATGTAGATGCCGAGGAACTTGAAGCTGTTTACTCTCTCAACCCCAGATCCATTGATGTCAATAGGGGTTAGCCCGTCTCCATTCCTCCTGTAATCCACAACCAGCTCCTTTGTTTTTGATACATTGAGGGAGAGGTTGTTTTCTTGATACCACTGTGTCAGAGATGACTTCTTCCCTATAGGCCACCTTGTTATTGTTTGAGATAAGGCCAATCAATGTAGTGTCGGCAAATTGGGTAAAGGAGGGGACTCACTATGCAGCCCTGAGGGGCTCCTGAATTGAGACTCAGAGGGTTGGGGGTGAGGGAGCCCACTCTTACACCTGCTGGTAATCTGACAGGAAGTCCAGGATCCAGCTGCACAAGGCAGGGTGAAGGCCGAGGTCTCTGAGCTTCTTGTCGAGCCTGGATGGAACTATGGTGTTGAATGCTGAACTATAGTCCGAGAACAGCATTCTCTCATAAGCATCCTTCTTCTCCAGATGTGTAAAGATGGTATGTAGAGCAGTGGCTATTGTGTCTTCTGTCGATCGGTTGTGTTGGTAGGCAAATTGTAGGGGGCCCAGTTTGGGTGGTAGCAAGCTGCAGATGTAATCCTTGACCAGCCTCTCAAAGCATTTGCTTATTATTGAGGTGAGTGCAACAGGACGCCAGTTGTTCAGGCATGTTGCCTTGGTCTTTTTTGGTACGGGGACAATGGTGGATAATTTGAAGCAGGAGGCACTCTACACTGGGAGAGGGAGAGATTAAAAATATCAGTAAACACACCTGCCAGTTGTGCTGCGCACACCCTGAGTATCTAAGCAAAACAAGGTTAAATGAATACTGCCCAGTGCCTCTGACATCCATCACCATGAACAGCTTTCAGAAGCTGGTCATGTCCTGTACTAAACCCAGCCTCCCAGAAAACCTCAGCTACTGTAATGTGCCTGCTGCCAAAACAGGCAGATACCATCCATTTGACCCTACACTCATCTCTGGGGCATCTGGGCAGTAAAGACACTTGTGTTAAGATTTGTTTATTGACTACAGCCCTGAATTCAGTACTGTAATTCCAAACCCCTGAACTCAACACCTCCATATGCAACTGGTTCTTTGACTTCTTGACCGGCAGATTGAAATCAGTAAGGACAGTCACCAACACGCCTACCATGATTATCTTCAACACTAGTGCACCACAGCCCCTACTTTATTCCCTTTACACTATAGACTATGCAATCAGATCCGGCTCTAATTACAACTATAGGTTTGCAGATGGTGCAACTATGTTTGGCTGTATCTTAAATAATGATGAGTTGGAGTACAGGAAGGGAATGGAATCTATTGACATAATGCCATGATAACAACCTTTCCCTCTGGCTTCTGTCCCCTTCCTTTCCAGTCCTGATGATGGGTCTTGGCCCAAAATGACGACTGTTTTATTTCCCTTTATAGATGCATCCTGAATGGTTGAGTTCTTCCAGCATTTTGTGTGTGTTGGACAGAATGCAAGGTGAGTTTTACATTGTATTTCTGCACATGTGGCAATACTAAACTGATATACCAACTCTAATTGATAAACTCCATATCTCCTAGTGCCTTCTCAAATGGCAGACAATTCATTTCAAGGCAATGAAGAATCAATAATACACGCTGGCAAGTGTCACACCAGACTGGCAAAAGAATGAATAGGCAAAATTACATTCTGAAATACATGTTGAAATGTAATGCATGAAATACTCATAAATATCACTGAAAACATCCTTACGGATGTTCATGATCAGCCACTATAGTCAAGAAAGGCACAAATCAAATTTAAAATTCAGCATTTCATAGAATTAAGGCAGATTAGGAAATCATTCCGCCCATGAAGTCTAAGCTGAATCCATGCAAAACAATCTCATCAGTTTTTGCCACCATTCATCGCTCCATTTTCCCCATTACCCATTCTCTCAAGTAATCAAACAATTTATTTTTGAAGCACCGATTACTTCTCTTTTTGCTGTCTTATAGGGAGTGAATTCCATGTTCTCGCTGCTTTGATTAAAAAAAACATGGTTCTGAAGATTCCATTTGTACTTTTTGCCCTAAGTTTTAAATGTGCCCCGGCTTCTTGAATCATTTACTGATGGAAATATGTTTCCACTGCCTTATCCAACGAGGTCATGCTCTTCCACACTTCTATTAAAACTTCTTCGGATCTGCCTTTCTCCAAGGAGAACAATCCTAGCCCCTCCAGCCCAACCTTGCTGCTGAAATCCATCATCTCCATCATCCCTGGAACTAGACCTTGATGTCTCTTTCACATCATGTCCAGGACGTCAGATCTTAACTGATATTAATGTGTTCAGACTTGGACACAATGCTCCACTGTTTCGTACATATTCAATGTAACTTCTCAGCTGTAAATCAAAATGCTCTTTATGCTTTACTATCAATTTTCTCAACATACTCTCTTTCAAGAATTTATGCGCGTGCACACTCAAGTTTCTTTCTCCCTTTTAGAATGGTCTATATTGTCTTTCCTCATTATTTATTGATTTATTTAGCAATACAATGTGGACTAGGCCTCTCCAGCCCTTCAAGCAACGCTATCCCAGCAACCCTACAACCCCAATTAACCCTGACCTAATCACATGACCATTTACAATGATCAATTAACCTATATCTTTAGACGCATTACATGGGCAGGATGTATAGAGACTCCTTACAGAGTGAACTCCGGAATGCTCTGAGATGGTATTAGCATCACATTAACCACTACACTACCTTGGCACCCAACTTTTTCTGCCAAAGTGTACCACTTCATACATTTCTGCATGAAATTCTATCTGCTACTTGTCTGCCCTTCTAGAGCCTATTACAACGGTTTACACATGTCCCTAAGGATTTTGTCATCTGCTTATTTAGAAATGTTATTCTGCAGACATACGGGATTCATGAACTTAATCAATGTTCATGAATAAATGTTAATCCTAACACTAGCTCCAACTCAATACCAATATCGATCACAGTCCAAGCAGAAAGCAAACAATTGCCTACCTATAATCTCTGTTTTCTGCTTTTAAGCCACTGTCTCATTTATGCAGCTATTTATCTGTTTTGCCTTTCTAACCTTCTGATGTGCTCTTTGCAACCTAATGATTTGCCTATCCTTGTGTCTGAACTGTAAAAAGTTCAAGTGCCAACATTGATCCCTGACGCTCACATCTTGCCCACAAGAGAGCCCTACTCTCTGCTGATGTTAGATAATGAATCTTCACCCATGCCAGTATGCTATGTCCTGTACCTGATCTTATTTGCTGCTATAACCATTGATGCGGCATCTCAGAAAATGCCTTCAGGAAATCATAGTAATCCACCAGTTTTTGTTTATCCATGGCACATCATATGAATTCATAAAATATCCAATAAATTGGCCAAAGATGATTTCTCTTTCACAATATATGTTGACTTTACCTGATAGCTTCATTGACCTCTAGCATTTTCCCTAGGACAGAGCTTCTGAAAATTCTTTCTGAATAGCAGTATTGTTTTTTAATCAGAAAAATTAGGTTTAAGTCAAGATTCTTAGTGTGAGCAGCCAGCTTTGTTGCATCAAGGTAAAGAGCCAACCTTCATAGTTAATTATGTAAAATACAAGAGAATGAGGTAACTCAGGTTTTCATGTATTTTTCACTGATTTGAAATCTAATCTTAAGAATCAACCAATTGTATCTCAAAACTGTCTTGTAAAATAATTGACTCAGTATTGCAATTTTCAGAAATCTTTAAAGTTCATCTAATCCCGAGAGTATGCTTTCAGATATGCAGAGGAGCAGATAACAACCAATTTAATTTCCTTCACAGTGGTGAGAGGTGCAGGTCAATCTCACGCCAGGTTTCCTCAGCAGCCCTCAAACAAAAGGGAAGATTCTGAAATGTCCTCCTTTTTAAAAGAAAGGGACTTCTCTTCCTCACCATCAAGGAGATGTCCTCCTTTTTCAAAGAAAGGGGTTTCTCTTCCTCTAGCTTCAACGTTGCCCTCAACCACTTTTCATGCACATCTGCTCTTACCCCATCCTGCTGCCACCCTACCAGGGATAGGGTTCCTCTTATCCTCACAAACCACCCCACCAGCCTCCACCTCCAGCACATAATTCTCTGGAACTTCCGCCATCTCCAATGGGATCCCACCACCAAGCACATCTTTTTCTTGCTCCCCCACTTTCTGCTTTCCACAGGGATCGCTCCCTACGCGATTCCCTTGTCCATTTGTCCCTCCCCACTGATCTCCCACCTGGCACTTATCATTGCAAGCCGAACAAGTGCTGCACCTGTCCCTACACCTTCTCTCTCACTACCATTCAGGGCCCTAAACAGTCCTTCAAGGTGAGGTGACACTTCACCTGTGAGTCTTTTGGGGTCACATACTGTGTCCAGTACCTCGGGTGGACTGATGTAGATTTGGAGACAACTTCACCGAGCACTTACACTTGGTCTGCCAGAAGAAGTGGGATCTCCGAGTGGCCACCCACTTTAATTCCACTTCCTACTCACATGTCAATGTGATATGTCAATCCATGGCTTCCTCTACTGTCGCAATGAGGCCACACTCAGGTTAGAGGAACACCTTGTATTCCATCTGGATTGCTTCCAACCTGATGACATGAACACTCTAACTTCCAGTAATGCCCCTTCCCTTCACCATTCCCCATCCGTTTTTCCCTTTCTCACCTCGTCTCCTTGCCTACCCATTGCCTCCTCTGGTGCTCCTCCCCCTTTTATTTCTTCCATGGCCTTCTGTCTTCGATTAGATTCCCCCTTCTCCAACCCGGCATCTCTTTCACCAAATTCCCAGCTCTTTACTCCATCCCTGCCCCTCTCAGTTTTACCCATCACCTTGTGCCCTCCCCCCACCTTTTAAATCCACTCCTCATTTTTTTTTTCTCCAGCCCTGTTGAAGGGTCTTGGCCTGAAACGTCGACTGTACTTTTTTTCCATAGAAGCTGCCTGGACTGCTGAGTTCCTCCAGCATTCTGTGTGTTTGGCTTGGATTTCCAGCATCTGCAGATTTTCTCGTTTGTGGAAAGATTCTGAAGATGTTTTCTGTTAAAACTTTTCCAATGGAGCTAGGAATTCTACCTAACTTCAGTAATATTGCAATATTATACCTGTTGCCAGCTTAAACCCACTCCAATGACCAACGAAGTCATTGGTCCATAACTAGCTTTTGTAAGATATAAACCGCCTATGCCTGTGAAATGCCTCTTGAAGAATAAGTGAACCCAGAGAATAGTCTGATTTTATTTTGGTGAATCCTGCTCTAGACCTCCCCTGTGGGTACTGAACTCAATCTGGTAACTATTTGCATAGGTGATCACAAAATTTCTGCCATTGTACTCTAATACAGCAGCACCCATGAGAAACTTCAACTTACAGGGTGTCAGGGAGTTATTTAAATAAGAGCCAGTGTTTAGTTTAGTTTGTGTCCTTGTGCCCACCCCTCCGCAGCAGTTTAAAAACAGAATTCAGGCCTGAGAAATTTATAAAGACATCTTCAATCCTCACTTGAGCTGCTCTATAAGTAACTTAGAATTCAGAGTAACATGGCTGATCCTCTGAATTGCCTAACAAACCATTCAGGGCAACTTGCAACTGTCCTTCCCTTTTCACCCATTTTGTACAAATTAATATCTTAAAATAATATGTATTCCTTCCAAATAATCCAAAATAAATGGGCATGCTGAGTCAATCTACAATATTTTGAAAGCTTGTGTTAGCCTTCTCTTTCTGCTCTGTTAGGGTGTAAATCAGCGTTCCTCGGAATACTGTAGGTTGAACAGGACCAGTTTGTTTAGTCTTTGTGAAGATCTTCTGCACTATGCAGCAAGGACTCCATCTTGTGGTCCAGACAAATGTTCTCCTGAAACGTGAACCATAGCTCAATTCTGCATATTATTGGAGCAGACAGACCACTCACTAAGTAGTTTTAATGTAGCTTTTAAAACGGGGAATCAATAGCCACTCCTTGCCATTACTATATTTCACCGATGTCATCTTGAATCTAAAGGGCTCAGTAAATTACTAAGTTTTCTAGAAGTAGTTCTGCCCTAAAGGTGATTTCAATTGGAATTTCTCTGTGCAAGTGATTTGAAATAGCAGGAGAAATGCTTGCTGATTTATGGATAAACAGAAGCTGTCATCTATTACTTTTGCCCAGTGACACTCATTTAACAGCTGAAGTGAGATAAATAAATCTTATTCCACAAATTGTTAAATTCAGCCATTACTGTACAGTTTTCTTCAGTGCAGTAATAATAACATTTAAATGATTTAGATTCCCAAATCCTATACCGATCAGAAGCACCCTGGTGTGGAATAATTAGAATAATGATTTCTAATAAGCAGAATAAAACCTATGAAAATAGAAATGTAAATCTGAGGTTGATTTATAGGCCCTCTATGAGTTTGAGCTTCATTGTTTACTGAAAGGGATCTGATGCATGCCAATATTAGGCTTAAGACAAAGCCACAAGAATGCTAATTTTAAATGACCTTCTGCAAATGATGATGGGAAAAAATACCAAGATCATTTTCAAGCCATCCACTCTTTAGATATTTTGTTTACTGATATACAGCATACTCCCCCCGCTGTCTGTAAGGAGTTTGCTCATTCTCCTCCTGACCGAATGGGTTTCCTCCGGGTGCTCTGGTTTCCTCCCACGTCTCAAAGATATACAAGTTAGTAGGTTAATTGGTCACCTGGGTGGTGCAGGCACATTGGGCTGGAAGGGCCAGTTGCCAAGCTGTAAATAAATAAAAAATACTGTTACCAAATAACCCACCATCCTTCAAGAAATGTGGAGCTTCATTTTACTTAATCAGTTTTGGTCACGATTTTCACAATAGCCTCATATCTTTGGGTAATAACTTTGGTTTCTTTGTTTTTTACCTTTATACAAAGTGTAGAAATCCTGACTTCCCCAGACATACCCTGAAAAAGGCTGCTATAATGGCAATCTCAAAATAGAAATTGGCAGATTTTATTAAGCAAAAATATCAAAAGATATAACCAACATGAATAAATAAATACAATACAGATTAGACATTATATTTCTTTGTTCTAAATTAATTTCATATAGATAACTTTCATTTTAGTATTAACATTTACCATATGCACAAAATACATCCAACCAAGCACTGAATGGAGAGGAAGAGGCACGATGCAGTTCCTTCTGCTCTATTTCAATTGCCTGTCAATAGTAAGCTGTCCTGCATGTTGCTGACCTACTAAATAGCTTTACTTTCAGCAGATCTCCAAAGCAGTAACTTGTTAGCCAAGCCATCTCCAGCTGGGCTACCCAAATGTGAATCCAATCTCCTGGCAAAAAATGTATCAAAATTTCAAAAGACGGCAAAGCCGCATATCCCAGCTTAACTGGCTATTAAAAGGTAGGAAAGATTTGGATCTTTCTGAAATATTTTAAATGAATCATACTATTAGAAATACTTAAGACATTTTCAAATAATTCATGATCAGAGTCATACAGCAATATAGCACGGATATAGACCTTCTAACTCTACAACTCCATCCTGACCACATTGTCCACCAAGCTAGTTCCAATATCCAGCATCAGTCCAGAATCCTCCCTTCAATGTATCCAAGCAAGTGTTTCCTACCTGATACTATTGCATCTGCCTCAAACACTTCTTCTGATTGTTCATTCCAATGGATTCTGGGCCATCAGTTAATCGGGGCAGCTGCTTATTTGGATCAACTCTTAAAGAGCAAAAACTAATCAAGAAAATAGCCAGGATTTCCTTCATTTATTTGGGAAACTATGCTGCTTAATTGGGACAGGAGACTGTTGCCAAGTGTTTTCTACCTAGCAGTAAGGCAATTCAGAACTGTTTTGTTCACTGTGGTTTCTAGCATTCAGGCTTGGAGAAGCAGGAAAATGAAATGATTTCAATACTTCAACAAGTTAGGAACTATGAAGAATTTGAAGGTATCAACAAATATCTTGAATGTTACAATGAAAATGAAACTGTGGAGGATGCAGTCTGCAGAAGTATTGAATCAAAACACCAAGGTGGGAAATATGTAGACAAGGAAGGTGATGTAGATGACAAATCTGAACTTGAGCTAGTGATTACACAGGATGCCATGAAAAATTTATTGTTGGACTATGATACTACTCCATGCAGGAAGACAATGAAGGCTGACTATTTTTTATAAGTTTGTAGCTATTTCCATGAAACCTCAGCTAATTAGGGCAGTTAATTGGGTCAAAATTTACTGGTCCCGATGTGTTCCAATTAATTGGAACCCACTTCTGTACTGACAACATTCCATGTGGAAAATGTTACCCCTCAGTTCCCTTAAATCTTTTCCGTTCACTTTATCTACAGTTCTCAATTTTAAAAAAATGTTCTATAAGGCCATCCTCATTCTCCTATGTCCCAAGGAATAAAGTCCTAACCTGGCCAATCTCTCCCTATAACTCATTCACTCTAGTCCTGACAACATCCTCAAATCTTTTTTGCACTTTTTACAGTTTAATTACATCTTTCCTCTAACACGGTGGCCATTACTGTACACAATATTTCAAACGCAGCTTCAGAAATGCAACATGTTGCTCGAACCGCTATACTCAGTTTAACCCTATACTGATAAAAGCCAGCATGTTAAATACCTTTTTCACCATCTTGTCTACCAGTGAAGCTACTTTCAATGAGCTATGCACGTGTGCTTCCCAGTCCCTATTTTGCATTACACTCACTAGTGCCCTACCTTTCATGGTATACTAAGTCTTTTGGTTTGGTTTTCTGAAATTTATCACCTCACACTTATCTGTATTGAAATTCATCTGCCACTCCTCAGCCCACTGCAATAACCTTCCTCAGTCACAACCACAGACTCTTCCGCGGGGTCCGGGTGGGTTGTGGAATAGGTTCAGCATTCACGCTCATGAGTATGCACGTTCAAGCTAATCCGTTTTTCAGTGTGGTGGTATTTAACTCCCTTCCTCTCGTTCCAGTCTTGTCGAGACTTAACTAAAAGCACATCAACATCTATGCTCCTTATTTACCTTGGTCTTTGTCGAAGACTACTGTTTCAATTGACGATGTAAAGGAGCACTATTCATTTAGTATTTAATCACTGCTTCCAGCCACAGTGTTAGTGCTAACTTTTAGTTAACAGCCCTGTTGTCCAGCGTTTATTGGTTTTTTTCTGTAATTTTACACAGTTGTCGTTAAAGTCAGTGAGCTGTTGATCTGTTTTGGTGTCTCTCTCCACACTTGGGGCAAACTGCACATCCTGTCAGCAAGTTTCGACCATGAAAACGGACCCATCTGACCTTTGCTTTCGCATTCATTGGCCAGATTAGAGGTACTGTGTGTTACAGTCAGTTGAAGCTGCATTGGGAGAAGTAACTGCTGCAGTGCGACAGATACTGTCAGAATGACAAGCCCAGTGCAGATCGAAGTTTATACAGGAGAGACTAAAATCAGTAGACGCTGGATCGGCTGATGCCTGTCACTCAGTGTGTCAGCTCTTTCAGAGTGGCGAGCCCAGTCCCAGCTGAAACACAGGTGTCAGACCTCACAGTGACAGTTCAGCAGCAGCTCACCACAGACAACCGGGACCACATGGTAGTCATTACTGCTCTCACAGACGTGGTTCAGCAGCTTACAGCTGACAGCCAGAATCAGGTGACATCCATTACCACTCTCGCAAATGAAATTCAGCAGCCTCTGGCCACGTCAGTCCCATTCCCAGTATCTCCCAGATCCTCCTCTTCAATAGCCTTAGCAACCCTGGCCGCTAATGTCCCGACTCCCACATCTGGATCAGAACCGAGCATTCCTCCACCAGACAGATACTCCAGTGACCCCAGTGGCTGCAGATATCTCATTACCCAGCGTGAGCTGACTTTCCAAGCCCAGCCTGGTCAGTTCAGTGATGATGCGCGTAAACTGCTTTACGTGGTGAACCTCTTAGATGGACCCCCACTCAGCCTGTTCAAAGCTCTACAGGAACAAGGCTCCCCCACAGGCCAGTCATTTTGGTGATCTGTTCCCGTGTTTAAGAGAATTATTGACCTTCCAGAATGGGGACAGGAGGCTGCCCATGACTCCTGGCCCTGCGCCAAGGTAGAGGGACACTGAGGGTCTATGCAGTAAAGTTCTGTACACTCGCCATGGAGATGGGGTAGAATGAGAAATCCCTCATCATGCCTTCCAGCGAGGACTGAGGCCAGGCACCTGGCATGAGATCACTGTGCATTAAGAGCAGGACAGCCTGGGTGATCTGATTAATCTGACTTTGAGTTGACAACTGGGCAACTGAGTAGTGCAGGGAAAGGTCTCGAGTTTCCTGCTCTTTGGAACTCCATCTGTCATCACCCAGCACCCAGCCCACGGAGGAGTCTAGGCAGGTGGGATGTATGCGCCTATCTGGGGGGGAATGGGATCCATGCAGGAAAACCGGTGGCGATCCAGGACACTGCTGGGCTCCATGTCTCAAGCACCCAGTAAAAGAAGATGCCTGTCAGCAGGTAGGGGAGATCAGATGGGTCAGTTCTCCCTGAAAAGGGCTTCCTTCAGTTGTGTGATACTCCCAGCTTTCTTGTCGTGGGGGTCTCAGACTCATGAACTTCAGGCATTTATTGACTCCCGGGCAGTCAGGAATTTTATGGACATCTCTCTGGCTCAAAATGGAGAGTTCTGACTCAGAAATTAAGAGAAAACATCAACATCAAGGCCCTGAATGGTCAACTGCTGGGCACCAGCAAGATCCACCTTTCCACAGATCCCCTCCAACTTGTGCCTGAAGGCAATCATAGGGAAAATCTTTCCTTCTATCTGGTTGATTCTCCTGAACTGCTGCTGGTGCATGGCCTTCTCTGGTTATCTCAACACAACCCATGGATTGATTGGTCCTAAAGACACTCCAAGAGTGGGGGACCAGCATGCCTGCCTACCTGTCTGGGTCCAGCTCCAGCTCCAGTCTGCAAAACCCCTCCTGTGTCAGCTGCTAATGTTGACCTGTCTAGCAGCTGAAACTGCTGATCTTGAGGTCTTCAGTCAATAGAAGGACACCTCTTTGTCTCCACACTGGCCATACAACAGCGATATTGAGCTCTTACCCAGTATTAGCCCCACCCGGGGCCAGCTCTTTTCCCTCTCTCGTCCAGAAGCAATGCCCATGGAAGAGTACATCAAGGAGGCATTGGCGTTGGGACTTATCAATCTGTTAAGCTCACCATCAGAAGTGGGCTTGTTATTTTGTGAGCAAGCTCTGTCACTGCATTGATTATCGGCCCCTAAACAATGTCTCTGTGAAGAACCACTGCCTTCTTCTCCTGCTTGCCTCTGTGTTCGAACATCTCCAAGGAGAAATCATATTTCCCAAGATAGGTCTACGTAATGCTTATAACCTTGTTCATATCAGAGAAAGAGATGAGTGGAAGACAGCATTTCACACCTCCACTGGCCACAATTCATAACTTGTCTGGCCAACACCCCTGTTGTTTTTCAAGCCCTGGTCAAAAATGTGCTCAGGGACATGTTGAATCGGTTTGCTTTCATGAAGTTGGACTTCTATTCCCACTCTTGCCAGGAACAACATGTCCAGCTTGTTCTCAGACAGCTCCTTGAGAATAATCTTTATGCCAAGCCAGGGAAGTGTGAGTTCCATGAAGAACAGATGTCATTTTTGGGTTATATACTTACCCTTTCCAGTATTCAAGTGGACCCATGTAAAGTTCAGGCAGTCACAGAGTGGCATAAACCATCTACAGTCAAACAGATGCTGTGCTTCACGGAGTTTGCAAACTTTCATCATCACATCATCAGAAGCTTCAGTTGTCTAGGGGCCTTCATAAATGCACTCACCAGGAAGATCTCTACAGGATTCCATTGGACGACTGAAGCAGGCCAAGCATTCTCGGAAGTAAAATGACATCTTACTACTGCCACATTCCTGCAACCGACCCATCTCAGCCATTCATCATCGAGGTGGATGCATCAGAAGTCAGCATTGGAACTCTCAGCGCTCTTCTGCAGATAACCAGCTAGCTGCACCCCTGTGCCTTTCTTTCCTGTCATTTGACTGCAACCGAATGTAACTATGATGTCAGGAACCAAGAACTTCTGACTGTCGAGGAGGCCCTGGAAACATGGCGACACTGGCTGGAGGGGGCAGTGCATCCCTTTTTGGTTTGGCTAAATCACAGAAACCTCTCCTACATTCAGGACACTCAAGGGACTCAACTCCCGTCAAGCCTGTTGGGCTCCCTTCTTCACCCAGTTTAATTTCATCCTCACCTACCGTCCTAGCACCAGGAGTACCTAGACCAATGCTTTCTCTTGGCAGTTTAACTTGTCTGAAGACAATGTCAATCTAGAACACATCCTTCTTCACTCATCCAATGCTGCTCTGGTCATTTTGGGAATAGGGGAGAAGAGGGCTGCACAACAGACAGATCCAGGCCCAGCTGGGGTACCTCCCAACTGGCTGTTTGTCCCTGCCATGATGCATCCCAGACTGTTGTAATGGGGTCCCGCCTCCCATCTGGTAGGCTATCCAGGAATTCCATAGACTCTTGAATAAATCAAAAGACAATTTTGGTGGCTATCTATGTCCCAGGATATTCAAGACTTCGTCACTGCCTGTCCCACGTGCCCAGAACAAGACATCATGTCAGCACCCTACGGGTCTGCCTTATCCGCTGCTGTTTCTCAATGTCCCTGTCCCACCTCTCAATGGATTTCATCACTGGCTTGCCCCTCCATCTAATGGAAGCACTACCATTCTGGTAGTTGTGGATTGATTCTCCAAGGCTACCCACATCATTGCTCTCCCTAAGCTCCCGTCAACTCAGAAACTGTCACCTTCAGAGTTCAGCATATGTTGCGGATGCACGGCTTCCCTCGGGACTGATCAAGGACTACAGTTCATGTCCTGTTTTTGGAAGGCATTCTATTCTCTTGTGGAAGCCACTGCCAGCCTCTCATCTGGACAACTCCTTGTGCTGGAGCTCCCAACCGATTTGGGTAGAGATTGCCTACAATAACCTCCAGTCACCCTCCACTGGTATCCCCCCCTTTGAATGTCAGAAGGGATTCCAGCCACTGCTCTTCCCTGATTAGGAGGTTGATATAGGAGTTCCTGCTGCTGAACAGTTGGTCCAATGCTACAAGCGCACAGGCCAGGGTTTCTCCATTGCATGCTCAATATCAACATGTCCAGCAGATGATTGTCTCTACCAATATGTGAAGCCTCTCAAGCCAGAAGAAAAAAATCTGGCTGGCATCTATGGATCTTCCCTTGAAAGTCAAGAGCCCCTAGTTAGCTTCATGCTAGGTGGGACCATTCATAGTAGAGAAGGCTATCAACAAAGCCTTGTATAGATTGCTCATAAATCATCAATGAAGATCCACCCAGTGTTCCATGTTTCCCAGCACAAGCCAGTGACCCTCCCCCCACCGCCTCCAGTCAACCCCCGCCCCCGCTCCTCTCACTCGGTGGAGGATTCCCTGGTCTATACTGTGTGATGCTTCCTGGTATCTCACCAGGTCTATTACCTTGTGGATTGGGAGAGGTATGGCCCTGAGGAACATTCTTGGTTTCTGGCCAAGGACATCCTGGACAAGTCTCTCATCCAGGACTTCCAGTGGGTACAGATTTCTGGCACCTCGGGAGCTGCACCTAGGGAGGTGGGCCTTGTTACAACCACTGATCTGCTGCAGGGTCTGCACGCTCTTGCAGGTGGGCTGCAGAACAGTATTTGGTAATTGTGCTTGTGAGTATGCACGCTCCAGCTAATAAGTGTCCATTGTGGTGGTATTTATCTTTCTTCCTCTTGTTCCAGTCTTGTCAAGACTTGACCAAAAGCACAGAAGAGTCTACACTCCCTGCTTTGTCCAGGAAAGAAGACTACCATTTTGATTGACGGTGTGAAGAAGCGGTATTTATTTAACATTTCGTCATTGCTTCTGGCTGCAATGTTGGCATTAACTTTCAGTTTGAGAGTTTTAGTTAATGGCTCTGTTGGCCTAGCATTTTATTGCTTTTTCTTTAACTCTACACAGTTCTCATTAAAATCGATGAACTGTTGATCTGCTTCAGTGTTTCTCTCCGCACTTGGGCCATAGCCACAAATTCTTGTCATCTTCACTATCAACAAGACCTAATTTCCTGAGCTGTAGCATGCTGATCAAGCTTTGTGCATTTACATTTAAATCTTTTATATAAATAGTGAACAATGAGGGTCCCAACACCAACCCTCACAGCATACCAAGAAATAAACTGCAACCAACACATTCTGCTTCTGACTTCCATGCCAATTTTAAATCCACCAAACTGGCTGTCCCTGGATTCTATGGTAGATCAGCCTACCATGCAGGACTTTGAAGGCTTTGCTAAATCCAAGCAGACTTGCAATGCCCCGCCCTTATCTACCCTTCCAGTTATACAAAGCCATGCTGACTCCTACTAATCAGACTCTGTCTATTCAAATGCTGGTAGATCAGAATCAGAATGTTTATGATTACCGGCATGTGACGCGAAATTTGTTCACCAGCTTGTAGTTCCGTGGCTTGTCCTTGCAACCCTTAAACGAACAGGATGATGTTGGCCATTCTCCTGTCACGAGTGAATTAATTACAAAGAGATCTTGATCAGTTAGGGAAATGGACAGATGAATAGCAAATGGGTTTTAACTTAGAAAAAGATGCAGTGATGCATTTTGGACATTCAAACCAGGGTAGGACATATACAGTGTTGGAATAGAGTCTAAATTGTTATTTTTCTTGTAGTTTGACTTCCTTATGCTTGGTTATACTCTATGTTTATATAATCATCTGTTTGTGTAATTGTTCAGGGAATTTCCAGTGATTGTGGTACAGCTATTTCTGTATTTTGCTATAGTTTCTATGCAGCCTGTGTCAAGCCATTGAACCTGACTGTCTCATTATTTTCTCATTTTCAATGGGATATCTCTTATCTGTCTAGTTTGAAGTACTGTCGTTTTCAGTAGAAGACAACCATGGCTTCTTTGTTCTTGCCTTCTTTGTTCTATGTTCTTGTTTCACTTCACCCTCTCTCCCTATAGTAGACTGAGTTATTGTTATTTCTTAATTATGAACACCTAATAAAACAACCATAAGCCCATTTTGCCTTATTCTGGACTTCCAAAGGCCTTTTTTGGATCAAAGCATCTCCAGATCGAACAACAGTAAATGGCAGTGCACTGACAAGTGTGGAACAGAGAAACCTGGGAGTACAAGTGCACAGTTCCCTAAAAATGGACATGCAAGAAGTTAGGGTAAAGAGGAAGGCATTTAGTATGCAGGCCTTCATCAGTCAGGGCTCTGAGTTTAGAACATAGAACAATACAGCACAGTACAGGCCATTCGACCCACAATATTGTGCCGACTCTTAAACCCTGCCTCCCATAGAACCCTCCACCTTAAATTCCTCCATATACCTGTCTAGTAGTCTCTTCAATTTCACTAGTGTATTTGCCTCCACCACTGACAGTACATTCCATGCACCAACCACTCCCTGAGTAAAAAACCTTCCTCTAATATCCCCCTTGAACTTTCCTCCCTTTACCTTAAAGCCATGTCCTCTTGTATTGAGCAATGGCGCCCTGGGGAAGAGGCACTGGCTGTCCACTCTATCTATTCCTCTTAATATCTTGTATACCTTTATCATGTCTCCTCACATCCTGCTCTCTCTCCAGAGAGTAAAGCCCTAGCTCCCTTAATCTCTGATCATAATGCATACTCTCTAAACCAGGCAGCATCCTGGTAAATCTCCTCTGTACCCTTTCCAATGCTTCCACATCCTTCCTATAATGAGGCAACCAGAACTGGACACAGTACTCCAAGTGTGGCCTAACCAGAGTTTTATAGAGCTGCATCATTACATCGCGTCTCTTAAACTCTATCCCTCAATTTATGAAAGCTAACACTCCGTATAAGCTTTCTTAACTACCCTATCTACCTGTGAGGCAACTTTCAGGGATCTGTGGACATATACCCCCAAATCCCTCTGCTCCTCCACGCTCCCAAGTATCCTGCCATTTACTTTGTACTCTGCCTTGGAGTTTGTCCTTCCAGAGTGTACCACCTCACACTTCTCCGGGTTGAATTCCAACTGCCACTTCTCAGCCCACTTCTGCATCCTATCAATGTCTCTCTGCAATCTTTGACAATCCTCAACACTATCCACAACACCACCAACCTTTATGTCGTCTGCAAACTCGTCTCCACCCTTCTACCCCCACATCCAGGTCATTAATAAAAATCACGAAAAGTAGAGGTTCCAGAACCGATCCTTGTGGGACGCCACTAGTCACAACCCTCCAATCCGAATGTATTCCCTCCACCACGACCCTCTGCTTTCTGCTGGCAAGCCAATTCTGAATCCACCTGGCCAAACTTCCCTGGATCCCATGCCTTCTGACTTTCTGAATAAGTCTACCGTGTGGTACCTTGTCAGGAGTAGGGACATTATGTTGCAGTTACATAAGCTGTTGGTGAGACCACACTTGGAGTGTTGAGAACAGCTTTGGTCACCCTGTTATAGAAAAACAAAACATGGTCAAGCTATAAAGGGTGCAGAAGAGAGTTACAAGGATGCTGTCTGAATGAAAGGGTCTGAGTTATAGGGAGAGGATGGCCACACGAGATTTTTTATTCCATAGAGTGCAGGAGAAGGAGAGGTGACCTCATAGAAGTTTATAAAATCTTGAGGGGTATAAGTAAAGTGGATGGTCACATTCTATTTTTCCAGGGTTGAGTAGTCCAAAGCTAAGAGGTGAGCAGATATAAAAGAGGCCTGAGAAGTAACTTCTTTACACACAGGATAACAGAGACTGGAATGAGCTGCCAGGGTAAGTGGTCAATGTGGGTGCGAATGCAACATTTAAGAGGCACTTGGATAGGTACATGAATGGAGGGGCTTGGAGGGATACGGGCCAAACTCGGGTATCTGGGACTAGCAGCAATGATGTTATGGCTGTCGTGCATCAGTTGCACTGAAAGGCCTGTATCTGTATGAAACAGGCTTCTGGATTCTCTTAGTGGAAGTGGTATAGATTGGTACTGGTTATCAGTATAGACAGGATAAATGAGGAAATGCAGTTAATTTCATACACAGTATGGAACATACTACAATACTACATATTACCTTCCTATCCCTCCGATACAACATGTAATCTTGGACATTCAGCTCCCAATGACAACCATCCTTTAGCGACGATTCAATGTGGCCACAACATCATACCTGACAATCTCTCATAGTACAAGATCATCCACCATATTTCTTTTACTCTGTGCATTGAGATATAACACTCTGAGTACTGTATTTGTTACCCTTTATGATTCTGCATCCCTAATGCACTGATACTCACCCTGCTGGCTGCAATTATGTCCTATTCTCTGCCTGCCCTTCCTGACAGTCTGACTGCATGCTATCTTTGATGTTTTACCATCTGTCCTACCCTGACTTCCTTCACTCTGGTTTCCAACTCCTGCCAAATTAGTTTAAACCACTCCCAACAGCTCTAACAAGCCTGCTTGGGAGAATATTGGTTCCCCTCGGGTTCAGGTGCAACCTGTCACTTTTGAACAGGTCATACATCCCCCTGAAGAGATCCCAATGATCCAATAACCTAAAGCCCTGCCCCCTGCAAACACTTCTTAGCCACGCATTAATTTGTCAGATCATCGTGTTTCTACCCTCACTGGCATGTGGCACAGGTAGCAATCCAGATATTACTAGCCTGGAGGTCCTGCTTCTCAGCTTTCTACCTAGCTCTCTAAATTCTCTTTTCAGAACCTCATTGCTTTTCCTTCCTATTTCATTGGTACCAATATGTACCAAGACATCTGGTTACTCACCCTCCCTCTCTAAAATGTTGTGGACATGCTCCAAGACACCCCGGACCCTAGCACCTGGGAGGCAACATACCATCCAGTTGTCCATTCACACCCACAGAACCTCCTGTCTGTTCCCCTAACTGTTGAATCCCTTATCACTACTGCACCCTCTTCTCCCTCTTTCCCTTCTGCACTATGGGCCCATGCTCAGTGCCAGTAACCCAGTCTCCCTGGCATTCCCCTAGGAGGTCATCCCACACAACAGTATCCAAAGCGGTATACTTATTAGTGAGGGGAATGGCCACAGGGGTGCTCTGTGCTAACTGCCTATTCACATTTCCATTTCTCCTACAGTCATCCAGATTTAGATTAAAATTTCAAATACTGTAATATAGAAATTATAAGTAAGATACTTGATTATGACTCGCAAATCTTTCAGTCTACCAGCAAGTGGTAGTGACTGCACAGAACATAGTACATAGAACAGTACAGCACATTGTTGTGCCAAAGCAGCTAAAAAGCAAATCAAAAACACCCAAACACTAATCCCTCCTACCCACACCATGTCCATATCCCTCCATCTTCCTCACATCCATGTGCCTGTCCAAACGTCTCTTAAAAGCCTCTAATGTATTTACCTCTACCACCATACCAGGCAGCACATTCCAGGAATCCACCACTCTGAGTAAAAAAACTTACCCCTCACATCCCCCTTGAACCCACCCCCCTCTCACCCTCTAGTACTAGACATTTCTACCCTGCAAAATAGATGCTCTTTGTCCACTCTATCTATGCCTCACATAATCTTGTAAACCTCTGTCAGATCTCCCCTCAGCTTCCACCACTCCAGAGAAAACAGCCCAAGTTTATCTAGCCTCTCATATCAAATGCCCTCTAAACCAGGTAGCATCCTGCTAGACCTCTTCTGCACCCTCTCCGAAACCTCGACATCCTTCCCATAGTGGGATGACCAGAACTGTCTGCAATACTCCAGATGTGGCCTAACCAGAGTTTTATAAAGTTGCAACATAACCTCTTGACTTTTGAACTCAGTGCTTTGACTAATAAAAGCAAGCATTCTAGATGCCTTATCAACCTGTGAGGCCACTTTCGAGGAGCTATGAACTTGGATCCCAAGATCTCTCTGCTCAGCAACACTGTTAAGGTCCTTTTGCTTAACAGTGTACTTTCTCCTTGCATTTGTCCTATCAAGGTGAAACACTTCACATTTATCTGGTTTAAACTCCATCTGCCATTTCTCTGCCCATATCTGCAAATGATCTATACCTTGCTGTATTCTTTGCCAGTCTTCTACACCATACACAACTCCACCAATCTCCACAAACTTACTAACCCACTCATCTACATTTTCATACAGGTCTTTTATATACGTCACAAACAGCAGTGGTCCCAGTATGAATTCTTGCGGAACTCCACTAATTACAGGGCTCAAAACATGTCCCTTCAACCACTACCCTCTGTTTTGTTTGCACAAGCCAGTTCTGAATCCAAACAGCCAATTTGCCATGGACCCCATGCATCCTAATCTTGTGGATTAGCCTCCCATGAGGGACTTTGTCAAACACTTCACTAACATTTGTGTAGACAACATTAACTGCCCTACTCTCTCGTCACTTTATCAAAAACTCAATCAAGTTGGTAAGGCATGTCTATGAATTTCTGGTAATCGATGTCTTGAGTAATCTGCATGCAATTCTTGTTAGCCATGAAAGAAGTGATTTAACACACAACATTCATTGCTTTGTATCTGATTTCATTTGAACTCCAGTTTAAGATGAGAAACTTATTTGTACACGAATAATATACCTAAATTAAAAATTCATGGTCATCAACGTTAAACACTGTTAGCTGCAATGTTAAACAATGTTGTTCACCGTTTGTTTAACAATTACAAGGAATGTGGGGGAGAGTAGGATGAAGTAATTCTATCTGGCCCTGGGGACTGGGAGCTGAAGGTAGTGCCAGTTCATGGGAGACTTACTCTCATTTTGATTAAGGCTTTGGAGAGCAATATTTCTAATATAATGTTGTGAAATACATCTTGTGTGTTAAAATGTGGATTTTGGACCTGTATGTATGAAGTACAGGGCAAACTCAAAGTCAAGCAAGAGGAATTCAATTACCTCTGCATTCTACTTCTATGGTGAGAGTTCTTAAAAGTGACCTGTTTCTGTTAGGGAAGCTTTAAGGCCTATGCTCTAGAATGTGCATGTAGAAAGGGAGTGTCTAATAAGCAAAGAGATCTGGCTGTGTACGGTAGGTACTCAGAGGTGCATTAGTGAAAGTCAGGCAGACTGTGGAAAAAAATGAATGAAGTCCAATGCCTTTTCCAAAATGACACAGCCAGTTCCCTCTCTCTCCAGCCTCCAGGTCTCATTATTTTTAGTTACACCATGTCTCACCTTAAAACTACCACATTCAAATATAAAACCACATGTACTTCCATTGTCAAAAAGTAAGGTTTCTGCACTCAGCAAAGTCTGGAAACACAGAAGACCACAGCTGTTGGAATCTGGACCAAAAAAGCATTGAAGGAGCTCAGTTGGCTATGTAGCATCTGTGGAGGGAAATGAGAGGAGATAGTCAGTATCCAAATTGTCCATTTTGTTTTAATGTTTACAACTATTGAAAATCCTGACTCACAAAAATATGTTGTTGCAAATGGAATTTAAGCTCCTGTAGCTCAGTTTACCAGACGATGATGGGCTTCTCTCAAGGAACACCAGAATTCTTCAAGGCTGTTTGAGTTAAACTCTAACTGAGCCATAAATTGTAGTAAGCTTTTTGATCTAGCGAATGAGTTTATCGTTGGCTAGATCAACATCGATAAGGTTTATATCAGAAAGAAAAGGATTGTGGATCCATGGCTCAACCTAAATGTCATCAAGATGGAAATAACTTTTGAAAAATTAATGAAGTGTTCCCAAGATGTGAACACTTGATGTGTCTCTTCAAAGAAGTTGAAAGAGAATTTTGTATCTCAACTGAATCTTGGTAAAGCACTTCCTCCGGCATTTGAAAGTTTGCAAAGATGTCAGCCTCTAATCTCTTCTTTCATATCGGCAGCATACCTAAGAAACCTTGTAATTTTTCAGCAGCATCCACAGTGGTGACTTCAGGATGCTGAATTGAAAGATTTATTTCATTCATATGATTTTAAAAAATTTGTCAGGTAAGCCAACCGATGGATACATTTTTTTTCAAACTGCTCCAAGCATGTTTTTTTTCAATCAGAACAAAAGTGAAACTTCTGTCTTTAGTTTGAAGAAATGGTTCGAGACTTGTCCTCTTGAAAGCCAGCAAACTTCTGTGTGGTAGCGAAGCACTTCATATTTTGCACTCATTTCTTGACAAGGTCTTATAAAATGTGATTATTCATGACCTGCTTCTAATAAAATTGATGACTTTTATGGCTTTCAGTCTTTGTTGCTAGTTTACATCTGTATAAAAAGCAATGAGTGATGACGCGAGGAGCTTCCTTTAGAGTAGCAAAACCAGACGTATTACCAAGCAACTGTGAAAAGAGTATGATTTTTTATTGAAGTTTGAAGCTGAAATAAATGAATATTTTATTTTTATTCAAGGAGATTAAGAATGAACTTGTAATTCAGCAACAGTATGAAATTTAAAGGAACAATATTAATTTCCTATATTAGAACAATAATATGATGTATGCACACAATTCACACATTATTACACTGTGGCTTATATCTAGATAAATATTAAAATCACCAAGTCATAATATTCCATTTAAATGTGACCTGATGGATTCTATAGCAGTTCAGTGTCCTGGCAAAAACAATTGTAGTTATCAATATCTACCTGTAGTATTATTAACATCTGAAGGTGGGCAATATTGCTAAAAAAGGCCCTCTGACATTGACTGAGGAATGAACTATTGCAGATGCAACATGATGCCTTATCAATTATTCTGCTTTAATTTTCCTCTAACCCGCTCTGTCCCCTAATGTGAGTCATTCTCCTGCACTTAGAACATTGAGCAAAACAGTAGAGTGCAGACCCTTTGGCCCTGCTTTATGTTGGGCATCTTTTCCAATTTTATCTAGTACTTTCAGTACTCGGGGTGTGGTCTCTTCTACACGGAGTGACTGTCTTACTGAACACCGCCATTCAATAGGAAAAGAAAGCCTGTCATTTTAATTCTCCATGCCTGTCCAACTCCGACCACCCGTCTTTGGCTTACGACTCTCATGTAAGCCCAAGAAGCAGCATTCCATCTCTATATAGACATTCCACTGCCTTGGCATGCAATATTACATCTAATAATTTGAGATTGCTATGCTTTCCTGTTTATGAGTTCAGATGAGTCACAATCTATAATATTGAGCGGTTTTCTCTCTTCAGCTACTACCTGATCTGCTAAGTATTCCCTTATTTCCAGAAACTAACATGTTCCAGTGTTGTTTACTTTCTATTGTTTTGCTTATCTCCTTTTCCCTGTACTCATCCTGACAGATCAGTTATGATGGCCACTCATTCATCACTTCACAGAGCACCAACAAAATTTTATGCCATATTGACACCTATTGGATGCACAGACATCTACCCCACATTCTAACATGAAACCCTCAAGTTTGGTTTTGGTTTGAAGGTTATCGAACTAGATTGTTAAATCTGTTTCTCCTTCTTGAGAGCTCCCTAGCCCAATGGGAGGTTGTGCAGGTTTGTTACCTTTGAGCTTGAGTTATGACGAGGACTGCACACAGCAGGAAGGTGAACATCCTTTCACTGATCACTTGCCATACCCACCTCATGGCAATGTCATGACTGCCTGCCCGTCCATGCCATGTGTTTTCGAGAGGGGTAGCGAGATGTCAGGCACAGTCACTTCACTATGATTTTCAAAATTATGGAGGAAGCAGGGGCGGCTTCGAACTGAACAAACATGTATGCACTTGGTACATGGATGTTGTGGATTTTTCCTTAATGAGATAACCAGGGAGCGTGGGTGAACTTACAGCAGCAGGCATTGCTAATGGTGCAAAACTGCAGATCAGCAGCCCTAAATACTGCCGCACTGTGGTTCTGCCGATAGCAATGATAGACCGGAAGACATTGGAGCGGAATTAGCCTGTTAGTTTTGCGTTGTTTTGCTCAGACTTCTATTATCTGCTGCAGAAAGACTACTTGATATTTTTAGTAACTTCAATTCACAATTTCAACAGGAACTACATGATATGACTGACTGACATCCTAGCGTCTAGTATACCTCGTTGTGCAACATGGAGGTATTAGTTAATGTATGTTTTGCTTGCTTCGGGGTATGAAATGGGCATGGCTACCATATTAGTCCTAATTTCATATATTTTTCCATCATTACAAATGCCTCATCACTACCACTGCTTATTTTCATCTCTAACATTGCCCAAAACCCTTATTCATGTCTCCATCACCTCTGGATATATTAAAATGCGCTCTCAAATGGCATACTTGACTCTACATCCTATAAAATTGCTACCCAGAGCTCTACCAGCAACGTTATACTTCAGTTTTTATTCACCCCTCTTCATAGCTATTAGTTGAGCAATGCCACAATTTTAAAATGCTCATCCTTTAATAAAATTCAATATATCCAAAATATCACTTTTGCTTGTTAACATTTTTCTCTGTTTTGCAACCACCTGAGGTGTCAGTGCTCCTCTAGTCTGGATTCTTGGTTAGTTAGTTCCTAATGTAATAGTGCTGCTTTTAAGCACTATTAATATTAAGCATTTGATTTTGGAGTTTCTTCTCAAAAGCCCTTTGTTCTCTCTTTATTCAAGGTACTTTAAAAAAAAAATGAAGGTATGGTCAAGGTGTTTTGACCTAAATCAACCCCTCAGATATAAAATTTCATGAGGGGGCTTAATGTCAATTATGAAGAGAAAACACCCAAGAGTAAGTTTATAATGAGGTGAAGGAAAGAGTTAAAATAACACAATCGGTAAACAGCAGATGATAGAGTACCTGTAATGAAATAAACTGAAGATGGGTCTACAGGAACTGAATGGGAACAAGAGGTGTGTCAGTAACAACTGGCACCCAAAGCAGTCGGAGGTGTTATTTAGCTCTGAAATCATTAAATCTGTGACTGAATCCAGAAGGTTTAAGTTTGTATAAAGTCACAAAATGCTTCGGGATGAACTGATGTAATGCGTTCTTTCCATGAAACTTGTGTTGATTTGGCACATAATATTCACATTTTAGATTGTGATCCACGTGAACCCTGAAGGGGTATTGATACCCAGCGTAAGCTTGATGAACAGCCTCTCATCTTCCATCTACACCTGTTGCAGTCCACAATCCTCAATAATGTACTGAACAATTTTAGATATCCGGTTTTCTGTCCAATTTGTTTTCTCTCTGCAGCTGCTGTATCATCTACTCATAGAGCACTACAGTGCAGGAACAGCCCTTCGGCCAATCTAGTTCATGCTAACCTATTATACTGCCTAGTCCCATCAATCTGCATCTGCACCATAGCACTCCATTCCCTTTCCCATCCGTGTACTGAACCAAACATCTGCGATGCTGAAATCTGACCTGCATCCATGGCATTCGCTGTTGGCTCATTCTACACTCTCACCACCCTCTGAGTGAAGAATTTCCCCTTAAATATTTCACCTTTCGTCCTTAACTTATGACTTCTAGTTCAAGTCTCACCTAATGCACTGCTGGTGGGTTAATTGGTCATTGTAAATCATTAGGCTAAGATTGCTGGGTGACACAGTTCAAAGGGCCCATTCTGCACTGTGTCTCAACAAACAAACACATAACTCCTACAATTAAGCACTGAGAGTCCAGCATGAGGCCTTTAAGTACAGACTTTCCATGAAGGAATGTGGCAGGCAATAATTGGCAGTCTGAGTTTTAAAGGGACGCTGGCAGCCGATCATACTCCAGGGAATTGGAGTGAAATAACTTGGATGCCTGCCACTGTTCAGTCAGGACCATGACACAAGGCTTGAAATAGAGTACCACATCAAGGGTAATCTGTCATGGATAAAGGTTTAGCAGGCTAACAGGGAACAGACACAAGTGTACCCTTTACTGGTGACATAAAGTTGGCTAGGAAGGTAAGTTGTGAAGGGTGCAATGCGAAGCTACAAACAGATAGATTTGAGTGACTAAAACATCTGGCAAACTGAATATATTTGAGGAAAAGTCCATTCTGGTAAGGAAAATTGGGAAGCAACTTCACATGACATGGAAACTGATTGGAAAGCATTCTAGTATCAAGCATTTTTGAATTTGTATAGCTTTGTACAAGCTGTAGTTGTGTTTGTTTAGCAGAACTCAGGGGTGAACTTGAACTACAGTTATGAGCCTGTGCATACACCTGATGCAGCTTCTTCATTCAGGATCATTTAAATTACCCTGTCAGCTTTCATCAAGCGCTGTCGGATGGTGCTTGGAATAAATGCATCATTTCAGTTTGTGCAGCTTACCTGTGCAAACATTGCCGCAGGCAGTGAAGTGTTGAGTTTTCACATCGAAGGACTGATAGATGAGCACTTGCCTGTCATGTTGCACCAAGCCGTCTAGTTTCATATCAGAGCAGCTGGGTCCCTTTTCATAAATCAACTTCATAACAACAAAGTAAAAAATAGAATCTTAGAATCAGGGCCAGTGAAAAGCTATACCAGCATTTAAAATAAAGCTTATCTATATTCACTCAGTAGCTACTTCATTAGGGACAGGAATGGAACCCAGTGTGATCTTCTGCTGCTGTAGCCCATCCACTTCAAGTTTTGACATGCTGGGCATTCAACACACCACTGTTGTAATGCATGGTTATACAAGTTACCGTCACCTTCCTGTCAGCTTGAACCAGGCTGATCATTCTCTCATTCACAAGGTGTTTTCACCCACAGCACTGTTACTCACTGGATGTTGTTATTGTTTCTGGCACCATTCTCTGTTAACTCTAAAGAATGTTGTGTGTGAAAATCACATGAAAACAGCATTTTCTGAGATACTCAAACCACCCCGTCTGGCACCAACAATCATTCCAGAGTCAAAGTCACTTAGATCACATTTCTTCCCCATTCTGATGTTTGGTCTGTATAACAACTGAGCCTCTTGACCGTGCCTACATGCTTTATTGCATTCAGTTGCTGTCCGAAGATTGGCTGATTAGAGAATTGCATTAACTACTTTCAGTTGTACAGGTGTACCTAATGACGTGGCCACTGTGCACTGAGTGTGTGTCAGAACTACAAGATCTAAATATCCATCCATCTTTCAACACCAGAATGCTGGCCAGTTTGTCAATTCAAATGACGTGCGGCAATAGTAATCTAGTTTCACAGAGGAGGCAGTGTTCATTCAGTTCACCCCATACAAGGCTAACATGATTTGTATTTTCAGATACTGAATGAAGATCTGAAAATACAGTATGTCACAGAAGTGAAATGGTAACAGACTGATGAAGGGTCTCAGCCTGAAACGTCAGCTGTTTATTCATTTCCATCGATGCTGCCTGACCTGCTGAGTTCCTCCAGCATTTTGAATGTGTTGCTTTCGATTTCCACCATCTGCAGAATGTCTTGTGTTTATAGTAACAGGCTGCTAATTCGTATATTTGCACTTTTAAAATGTGTGCTTAAGGCAAAGAATTGACTGTGGCATCCATTTTGGATGTATTGAAAAGTGGTATAGAATTAGGCCTTGTGTGTTAATTCCATCTGTTGCAAACTGAAAGCAACATAATGATTATCGGTTTATTGTTGTCACATGTACCAAGATACTGGGTGGCGGGAGGCAGGGTAGATTCACGTCTCTACCAAGGAAGGTGCAAGGTGTAGCACCTGCTTAGCCCCCTGATCAGGGTCACATGAAACCATAGGAGCAGGTGGTGGATGGTCATATGAGCAGCTGGTGTATACCACAAGTCCTGGTTATGTGGTCACAGACACCAGGGTGACAATCTCTGAAGAGCATTGATAATGTCTGGGGTCACCTGTCTTTTAAAGACACTGCCCAGAAGAAGGCAATGGCAGACCAATTCTGCAGAAAAATTTTCCAAGAACAATCATGGTCCTGGATATGTTACCTATGACATACAACACGGCACATAACGATGGTAACCCAAGATACAGTGAAAAGCTCGGCCTACATACAGTTTGTAGATTCAAATTATTATATAGTGCAAGATGTAGAACAACATAAAACAATAACAATGCAGAATAAAGTGTAAAAGCAAGATCATATTGAGGTAGTTTGTGACGTCAAGGATTCATATCATTGTACAAGAATCTGATGACAGTGGGGTAGAAGCTGTCCTTAAACCTGGTGGTATGTGCTTTCAGGCTTTTGTATCTTCTGCCCGATGGGTGAGGGGTGAAGAGAGGACATTTGGGTGGAGTGGGGTCTTTGATTATGCTGGCTGCTTTATTTAAACGCTGAGAAGTACAGACAGAGTCCATAGAGCGGCAGTTCATTTCCATAACATGCTGGGTTGTGTCCAGAACTCTCTGCAGTTCATTGCGGTCACATGCAGAGCAGTTACCATACCAAGCTGTTCTACATATAGACAGAACGCACTATCAATAAAAACTGATAAGGGTTGACAGGGATGTGATAAATTTCTTTAGCTTCCTAAGGAATTAGAAGAATTGTAGAGCTTCCAGAAACTTTCTTTTGATCACCTGGGTTATGATTTCTGCAAGAAAAATCTGCTCATTTATTTTGTACAGTCATATCTTAAAAATTAAGCTACATACACTCCAGATCAATTTCCTATAACACATCCCAATATGGCAGTTTAAAATTGGGGAAAAAGGACTGATTAGCTTCTTCAGACTCCAAACAAAAATCATTAAATCAGGATTTGCTAAGGGTGCACACGTTAGTTGGAACAGACACATCTGACCAACTGACTTCAGAAAAAGTATAGAAAGCAATTCCTGACCAACTTTCTTCAGAAGTACGGAAAGCAACTCCTACTGCTGAATGGACAAATACTGACAAATTATTGGTCTATTGTTACTAATAAAGTAACTAGTTACTAGTAAAGTAATATTGTTACTAATAATTGGACAAAAAGAAATCAGAGACAGCAAGAAAAAGCAGCACATGGAAAGCAACTCAAAATGGTACCCGTGATTCAGTGAAGTATTTGGTGTCACCTTCAGATGTTAAAAAGATGAAACAATGAAGTTAACATTTAGTGAGAATGCCTAAAAGGCAAAATCTCTATTATCAACTCTTGAATTGTCCTCCAATAACATAAAATAAATAACAAAAATTTCTTACAGTATGGAATCGTCAATTAAAAGGTACATAGAAGCTGGAACTTCACTCAACGTTGCAGACCCCAGTTTGCTCTGAACCTACTCTAGAATCTGCACTCACGGGGTTTGAAACCATTTCATACTGGAGTAATGATAGCTGTTTATCCTTTGCTCATTATTCAGATGCACAGTGGCTATCTGTGTCATCTTGGCATGAAAGTTCCATCTTGAATATGCATCCAGAAACACAAATTTCACAGTTACTGTTTCTGCTTGCCTCAAGAGCAAAAAAACAGATTCAGAACTTGGAATCACTGGTTAATAGCAAATTTAAAGCCATTTGTTTGCCAAGCACACGTCTGCTACTCAAGGGAGGAAACTAACGGCACCAGAGTGTGAACAAACTATCAAATTTGTGAAGTCAAGTAACAAAAAGGAATCCTGCCTGTGATTGCTTGCCTTAAATTAGAACATAAAGATAAATTAGATATGTGTTTAATTAAGCAGCTTCTGGATATAAAATTGAACTCGCAATCAAACCAAATAGATCCCAAATAGAAAGTGTGTCAATGAAAACTGCTTTTCTTGGTGAAGATCTGAGGGGTAAATTAGAAATGCACATAATTAAAAATAAACTTCAGCAAAATTGGGACTTACCTTTTCATTATCAGAACTTGGTGCAAACATTCATTCCACCTGCTCGAAAACTGGTTCCATCACAGTTCAAGCCACAAGTTGATTTCTTGGTGCAGAATATGCCATATGAACTATCATTTGTCGATGCTGAAATTAGTAAAAACTAGAGTTAAATATAAAGAAAAAGATCATCAATCAAAGACAGGGACTTCCAAACTTGATTCAATTGTCATTAAGACATTTTATGGGTCCTGCACCACCTGTGAATATCGTTAAGTCATCAGAAGCTATGACAAGTGAGAAGAAAAATAACGTAGAAATCAGAGTGACTTGTGAAACTAAAAATCTACAGAAACCGTTTGTGCAACTAAATACAATGAAGTTGACCTCAGCAGAAATGATAAAAGAGAACAATAAAACAATCACTCAATCAGGAAGAGAATTTATTTCCGCTTACCTTAAAGAAGATAAAGGTAAACTAGGTATTTCCTTGATAAAACAGTGTATAGAGATTCACAAAGACACTTTGTCAGAAAGGGTGATGAAGTTCTATGAAATCACATCAAAGAGATTATTTCCACAGTCTGTTCTAGCTAGAAATAGACTTAAAAAACCAAGACCATTATATCTATCATTTAATGAACAATATATTGTAGATCAATTGGAGTTTAATACACAAACAGAGTAATCATCTCTGGAGACCTGCAACTCTGTATGAGATTTATTTACAAGAATTTTTGGAACAATTGTCTGCAGCCCACAGAACATTGCTGATGATCACCAGCAGCACCTTGTAAATCCACGTGTTTTTGTGTGATTCTCTGTTACAACTTTATCAAAATATATCCAAAAATATACTTTCATTCATAAGATGTACAACAGGGCATTAATATCTCACCATTCATGTAAAAGAACATGTTCAAATTGACTACAAGATGTATGTCCTTTCAGGATAACATCAATTTCCTTTCCCATTATGATAATTTCAATAAATATTTACCCAGGTTTTAGCCATTCAAAGTACAATGGCAAGATGGTTTCTCCTTCTCCCATGGAGTGATGTTTAATCCTCTACACATGAAGTACATCGGAATGTGTCAATGTTCTAGATTTGGTTGATAACTTCACCTAGCACTGGAAAACATGCAAGTTTTAGGCATAACAAAGTGCATCTTTAATTGATCTTATAATCTCTGTGTCTATCCATAGGATCAACTCAGAGGGCACACAGTCCTATGTGGAATAAACCTTGGCGAAGACCACTGCATTTCCCTTTATACCTTGGCTAGTGCACATCCTAGAAGGAAGCAAATTATAGTCTTTCTTATCCCTACCATAGCTGCTTTAAGACCACTGTGTGGGGGTTTTGGTGCTTGTTTGAAAGTTCTAGTGATGAGGCGTTGCGCCAGGAAATTTTACAGTGACACAAATGCACCTTGATGAGAGCCATGGCTATGTGCAATTTCAAATTAGCAAAAGAGCTGCCAACCTCAGAGCCTGATGGCCTGAAATACTTGGTGCAATGAATTTCCGTTGCTGCGTTTTGATGACAAAATAATAGAAATCTTTAACTTGGGTCTATTTTATGTTATAGATGCGTTCTTTGCTAAGTTCAGGTTGTCTGAACTCACATTGTGGATTATCTCTTCAAATAGAAGAACGTAATTTTTGTCTAAATACATTAGGCCACATTTAAGGTAACACCATAAAGCAAACATCAGCAATGCCCCAGTAAATCTGGGATTTGTCTGGTTTCATGAATTTTCTATACTGTTTAATACTCAGTATGTTAATATAAACAGTACTTACACGTGGTAACAAAGAACAATAATATAATAATGTGAGTTGCCTTTGTCCAGTTGTTTGAGAGGAAGGAATTTCAAACAGAGTCACAAGAAGTGGTCATTCAGCCCCTGCCCCTGTCCGTGTTTAAACTCTATACAGCATTTTAGATCCAATATAGAGCTTGTATATTACTTACCCTGTGCATTTTTGTGTGTGCAACAACTCTACTCTCTGCGAGACAATATTAATTAAAATATGGTGCCAAAATGAAATGCATTTTAAATTGCTATTGTGCTGAAATGTTGTGTAATTTATATTGCAGATCTGAAAAGGATCTTTTTCACATAAATAGTGATAACTACTTGAAACTCATTGCCTGAGAGAGTGATAGTATTTAGGAAGTATCCAGGTGAGTAACTGAATCATCTGGGCACAAAAGGCTAGGGTCAAATACTGGAAGGTGGAATTAATTCAGATGAGACCCTACTGGTTGGCAAGGATGTGGTGAGCCAAACAACCAGCTTCCATACTGTATGGTCCTA
Source organism: Hemitrygon akajei (assembly GCF_048418815.1). Taxonomy (NCBI): domain Eukaryota; kingdom Metazoa; phylum Chordata; class Chondrichthyes; order Myliobatiformes; family Dasyatidae; genus Hemitrygon; species Hemitrygon akajei. Next base: position 125,875,301 of record NC_133127.1, read on the forward strand.
TCACTCTACATGTCCCAGCTCTGCAGATCTTACTTTGATAAACAAATATATATCTTAATCAATTTTGACATTGTCAAATCACCTAACTTCAGTTGATTTTTGGGGAGAGTGCTGCCAATTTCCACTCTTCTATTTTTTCATGAAATGCTTTTTAATATCACCCCTGAACAGCCAAGTTCTAAGTTCCGATCTTCCCAGCAGAGAACAAATGTTCTGATAGTCATAAATCTTAGTGAGATTGAGAAAATCTACAGATGCTGAATATCTGATATAAAGACAAAGAATCTTAGAAACTCTGCATTTTGTGGAAAAAATAGTTATTAATTTAGGTCCACGAGCCTTGAAAATGAGGTAATATAATAACACTAACTTTTTCTTTGGAGGAAGAAAGAGTTTTCAACTACAGAGAAAATAAGGAAACAGTAGAATATCTCTGAAACTGTGAGACCAAATAACATAAGTAGCAGGTTGTGTTTTTTATGGTAAACAACAGAATGACGGGTGACCCAATGAAACTTATTGAAAGTTGGGAGGCTTCGATAGAGTGGATGTGAACAGGATGTTTCCTGTGGTGGGAGGGTCTAGGAACAAAGGACACAGCCTCAGAATAGAGGGTTGTCCTTTTAGAATGGAGGTGAGGAATTTCTTTAGCCAGAGAGTGGCGAATCTGTAGAATTCGTTGCCACAAGTGGCTGTGGAAGCTAAGTCTTTACGTATGTTTAAGGGAGTGATAAATTCTCATTGGTCAGGGCATGAAGAGATACAGGAGAAGTATGGTCTTATGGTCTAAACCATTCCTAATAACAAGGTTGTGGGGCGTGTCCAGCAGGACACACTATACAGATAGAACAAAATGAGCACAATCTGAATCAGTATTATTATCACTGGCATGTGTCATTTTTAAATTTTGTACAGTGCAAGACATACAGTAAATATTACTATAATTTGCAAAATTAAATAAACAATGCAAAAGAGGAATATCAAGGTTGTCTTCATTGACCATTCATCTGATGGTAGAGGGGAAGAATCTATTCGTAAAACATTTGGTGTAGGTCTTCAGTCTCCTGTATGTCTTACCTGATGGTAGTAATAAGAAGAGGGGATGTCCTGAAAGGTGAGGGTCGTTAATGATGGATGTTGCCTTCTTCAGGCACTGTCTTTCGTGCTGGAGCTGGCAGAGTTAGTCATCAAGTAAATGCTGCTGCTTCTACCTTTACCCAATTTCACATCTGGTCTATGCAGTTGAAGATGAAGCCTTCAGGCTGAAGTGTTTGTCCAGAGTGCTAGGGTGAGTCATGTCTCTGTGAAGCAGAATACACAACAGTTGCTGAGCCAATGTGATTACAAGCAGATATGACAGAGCTTCCTGTTGCTAACCCTATTGATTCACCACTCCATTCCCAGGATGACATTACTGTCTATGGCACACTCCTGCACTGTTACAATGAGGTCCAAGGAAGGACTGAGGAGCAAAACCCCATTGTCTATCAGTGCAAATTGCAGTCTACAGATCTAGCACTGAGTTGTCCAAGTTTAGGTATGAAAACTGGCCATTTCTTCCTGTCATCATTTGTTCTCTTTGTATAGCTGGCTTGAGTGTTTCTAGCATTTTCTGTTTCATACCCCAGTTAGATTACACTCTCAGCTTCCATATTTAAGCACAGCCAAAGCAACTTGCTTTGTCCAAATAACTTCACCCTCCTAATTTTAGCTCTGCCACATCCAAACCCAATATATTGTATCTTTCTTAAGGTGAGGTCTAGAAAACAATGCAATACTCCAAAATGTTTCCAAACATACCCCATGTGACATAATATCCATCTATTTGTACTTTATACATTTTAAGATAAAGGTTAATATTGAATGACTGTTTCTCCTACACATTAGCTTTTATTTTTGGAGATCAATGGAAACAAAAATCTTTCTTCTCATCCAAACTTTCACACCATCTTAACAATAATATGATTTACCTAGCCTTGATTTAAATTTGATAACTACATTACTATATTATTAAATCCTATTTCTCAGCCACTTAGCTAATCTATTAAGTAAGGCTTTGCAATTTTTTGCTCCCATATATACCAGAGATTATGTCAAGTCAGTATTAAAGAGTGCAAAATGGAAATGTTGAATACTTTGGCTTACATTATTTGTGGCATGAATGCTGGAATCATTTGAATGTGGTAATAGTGCACTTAGAAAATCATAATACAGTATTATAAAGATTAATATTGTTTGTATCAAGGACAATTGCTTTTGACAAAGCTAGTAAGAGTTTTGCAAAGATGTAACTAACAGAATAAATGTTGGGGAACAGGAGATAACTTGCATCTTGATCTTCATATAAATCATTTGTTATGGTGCCACATAAAAGGCTTCTATAAAATATAATGGCTAATGGATAAATGGTCACATTTAATCAGGTGAAGGAATGCTTAAATAGAAATCAGAGTACAGCAATAAATCGTTCTTGAGATTTGCATAGTAGTGCTTGTTTGGGTTAAGAGTGACGTGCTTATTTTAAATTAATAACAGATGAAAAACATGGTCAAGTTGATGTTACAAATCTAGGACAAAGGTGTGATGATATCATATGCAATGATGTAGCAGTACCTGATTGGTGAGCACTGAGCATGCGCGGGTTTGCCAGAATGTATCAGCATGTGGCGGAGTTAAGATATGTTTGTTTACTTCTATAAATAAAAGTTCTCTAATTCTTCCAGAATATCATTGTTTATTGTAAACCCATGGTATGTTTAAATAGAAGTAACATAACATGGTGTCAGAAGTGCTGTTGGAAGAATAATATGGGAGAATCGAGAATCGAAGATTATTTTAAAAAATGAAGAAAAAAGTTCAAATGGTAATCGGTGAAATGAAAGGTTTACAACTTGCGCAAAAACTTCAGCTGACTGGGAATGTAGCTGAAAATTGAAGGATATTCAAGCAACAATTTGAACTGTACTTATCGGCCATCAATTATGAAGAAAAATCAGAAAGATCAAAGCGGCCCTTTTGCTCCATGTAATCGGAAATGACGCAGTAGAGGTATATAATAATTTTGTCTTTGAAGATGGAGATAATTTCAATTTAAAGTCAATAATGCACAGATTTTAAGTATTTTGTATACCGAAATGTAACGTGACGTATGAGCGCTATAAATTTTTCAAATGTCGGCAGAGACCTGGTCAAACAATTGATCAATTTGTTACGGAGTTGAAACACCACAATAAAAGATGCGAGTTTGCAGAACTCACAGAATCTCTCATTAAAGATAAACTGGTTTGTGGCATTCGAGATAATACTCTAAGCAAAAAGCTTTTGCATAAGCAATATTTAAATTTTGACCAAGCTTTCGCACTCTGCAAAGCTTCTAAGACCGTAATGTCTCAGGCTGAAGAGCTTTTTGTTGAAAACTGCAATGTAAATGCGTAAAAAAAGCACAAATATATCAAGAAATATAATAATGTTGACAAAACCAACGGAGAGCAAGACGGCATTTTTTTAAAAAGTCATGTGATCACTGTGCGCGGGAACACCGTCCAAATCAGAGTTTCTCATATGGCAAAATTTGCTACAGCTGTGGTAAGATTAATCATTTTTCATGCTATTGTAGAAGTAGAAAGAAGGAAAATGAAATGAAACAAGTAAAAGCAGTGACTGAAGATGAACATGAAGAATTTTATCTAGATGCGCTTTATGAAAATGATGACATGGAGAATATAAAAGCAGTAGCTACAGTGTCTGAGATGACCAAACAGGAGGCAATTGTTGATGTGAAAGAGCAATGGCAGAAAGGGGTTGCTTCAATGCAAGTTATAATGAAAGAGGTACTGAGAGAATATGAGATTCTGTCTAATCACCGGCTGGTGCAAGAATGCTCACAGTGGGCACAGTACAAGGAAGAAGTGAAAGCACAAGTGAAGGAATTGAGAAGTTTTATTGAAATGATGAAGTCTCAGCATAAAAAAGAGATTACACAGTTAATGAATGACTTAGATGAAGAAGATTTGTATTTCATTACAAATGGAAGTGGAAGAAATTAGGAAAGATACAGTCCAAACAGAAGCAGAGAAGCAGATTGCTGAGGAGGATAGCGTGAACCGCTTACCTGAAATTCCAGATTCTAACTGACTGTGACTTTATTTTCAAAAGCTTTAATCAGTTTGTTTTGAGATACCGATAGTCATTTAAAATAATCAGCACTTTTACATGTCATATGGCTGTGATTTGTAGTTAAGTGTCTTTTTGATTTTGCTAGAGCCATTACTACATTTGTAAACTGTTTGCCACAGACTGGGCACAATGGCATAGGACAACTTGGATCACCTGTAAAACCCATTGATAAGTAGCTTTCATTGTAAAGAGATGGTAACAGTGATTAGTTTAGTCCCGGGTGAGAGGTTGCAGCCCGTTTGAATATCTGAAAGGGCTGCTCGGGTTCTGGTTGCCCTTCACTCCTGGACTCCTTGTATACGGGCACCCAGTACGGGAGGGGCGGGTTGGCAGGAGGATCTACTAGGGGGCTTGCTCCTGGGTCTGCCTGGGACAGCCATTCACAGGTTGAGGTGGTGGAAGGTGGAGGGCTCTACCAGGGCCCACTGCCCGCCCCTCTTCCAAGGATACGTCCGTGCCTGGCTGTCCTTGAGAAGGAGCGTGCGGTCACAGTGGGGGAATTCCGAGGGCGGTGTCCCTCCCGTGGTATATACTGTTTTATAGATGGTAGTTACCATATAGTAATTTGAGTGTAACTACTGTCTTGTAAATATTGATTGTCTAATGTCTATGTGTTGTAAATAAACTTTTTTTTTGAAAAAAATCCGAGAGCGGTGGGCCCCCAGGCATATTGTCTGTTTTATAGACAGTAGCAATCATATTATAATTTGAATTTATTCACTGTCTTGTAAATATTTAATGTTTGTACTTTGTGTAAATAAACCTTTATAGCTTTGTAAAAAAGACGGACTTTTTGGAGTCCATTGTTGCATTAGCACAATGAAACGTCTCAGAAGATTGTAATTCTTAATCATTAACCATATCAGAATTGTCCGGAGGCTCAGGCCTAGAATCCTCCTCTTCCATCTCACATCTCCTCTTCAAAAATCGCCACTGCTCCCGTAAATCAATCACGGTGCGTCCAGGGAAGTTGGGAGGGGGTGGGGGGAGGTAACTAGGGAGGGAGAGGCTGACGTTACAGCACAAGTTGGGAGAGTTTCAGACATCCCACCCTGCAAAAACTCATTTCAGGGAGGTAGCACCACCACCCCCGCCCCCCGCAACCCCATATTCCCCCTAGTCGACCTCCAAGGGTGTACGTATACGGGACATTTGATTATGAAAGAACACAACAATTTATTTGATCACGTATTGAAACTATTTACACACATATATACTAGACAACAGGGTAACTTGTTGGGGCACCCTTTGAGAGAAGGGTAGTGCAGTCTGATGTGACCAGAATGAACATTAAATTTTCCTGAATGCTACTCGTATTGCTTTGCTTTGGAAATTGAAGAAGAAAAAACAGTTTATTGAAGAAGAAAGATGTGTAGCAAGGCAAATATAGCTCCTCCTCGTTTAACGAAGGACACTTCTGATGGCATCATTTCTGGTTGATCTGCCACCCTTGTGTCTCTCGTTGTCATTCTGGAGATGTGCAGTCCATTCACCCCCCCCTACCCCCCCGTCTCTTCATCTCTTCTGCTGTTTGTTCTTTGTCTCTGATCTTGGAGACGTGCATTTCTCAGCTCCTTTGTCTCTTCCTCTCTCCTCCTCCTGTGCCTGTTGTTGTCATTTTGGAGACATGCATGCCTCTCCTCTTCGGTCTCTTCTTCTCTCATCTTTTTTGTCCTGACTCTTTGACCCTGGAGTCGTGCAGCCCTGGCCTCATCCGATTCTTGTTCTCTCCCTCTCCTTGCCGCTTCCCGACGACGTTTAGCGTTATCTCTTGAACATTGTGTTTCTCTGTCTTTCTCACTCTCACTCTCTCTCTCAAAAATCGATTTCCGGGATATTGTATATCATTTGTGGGCATCAGGGAGCCGCTATCAATATGGGGGAGACTCACGGAACTTCCAGGAGAGGTGGAATGTCTGCAGTTTATTCAATGCTTGGAAAACACACTTCACGCTCCCCATCAGTCTACCATCCTCCCCTCCGTGCAATTCAGCACTCACCAATTATCAACAGTCTCTTGCGTCTAAATCTGAGAATATACTGGGCTGTGAGACCTGTAACGAGATTGCTAATGGGGCGCTTGGTCATGGCTCACCACTGCGAGCGCTGACATTGCATGTTGCGCGAAGTTCAAAAACCATGTTTATTTTTTTTAATCACGGTCTCTTGCAGAACCCCAGTTGAGAAACCTTGCCCTACTCTGTCTGCACTCAGTTCTGCTGATATCATTTTGCCACAACTGGGTGCTACTGTCGATATCTTTACGGTTGTCCGTCACGAGGCGGCACTGCTGCTTCCTCTGAGTATTCTTTAACAACAAAGCAATGTTGCTGAATTCCTTTCCAGACTTTTCCAATGCCAGCCCATGTTCCATACTGATTTTAAAACTATTTCTGCTGCCTATGTTGTATTTAAATGCTATAGTCTGCTGCCAACTTTACACACCACTTTTTCTCCTAATACTCTCCTTTACAAAAAGATACATTCAGTCTCAGGTTTGAGACTATCAATTTACCCAGTGTGAAAGAGACAGATGGAAGGATGTTGAGGGAGTTGGGGGAAAGAATCATCAAATCTGAACCGGGATGGCAATGTGTTGCTAAGAATGGTCAAACACATCTGCCATTGTTTGCCCTCCACGATACATTTCCTCCTAAAGGGAAAGCGTGAAACACAACAGGGCCAGTCTCATCAGTTTTAGTTACACCACAGTCTTACCTTAAAACTGTCACCTTCAAATACAAAATTTGGCAAAAAAAGTCCACATGAACTTCCTCAGTGTAAGTGCATGGTTGTTAGATTCAGCAAGTCTGGAAACACAAGCAACTGGGATCCAGACCAAAAAACAAAACATCAGAGGAGCTCAGCTGGCCATATAGCACCTGTGGAGAGAAATGAGAGTCGTTTTTTTGGGATGAGACCCTTCACCCGGACTGTAAGAGTAGAGAAGAGATATGCAGTATCCAAACAAGAGAAAGTCTGCAGATGCTGGAAATCCAAGCAACACACACAAAATGCCGGAGAAGCTCAGAAGGTCAGGCAGCATCTATGGAAAAGAGCACAGTTGACGGTACAGGCCAAAACCCTTCGACAAACCCACCTTTTCCTCTGCAGTGGTGAAGAATTAACTCCATACATCCCGAGTGAAACAGGGATGATCTTTCTCTCCCAGTGTGCTTGGCCAACACCGATTCAGCTCTGCTTACCTACCCTGTACAATCAGGTCTCTTTGCTCATCAGACGCACAATATGCCCATTCCCTTACCACCTGCACACTCAAGCCCCACTAGCTCACACATTGGTAGCATAGCAGTTAGTGCTTCAATATTACAGCTAACCAGTAATGAATTATTTAAACAAATAAAGAATGCTTACTCAAACAATATTTCTATTATTACTGAAATATTAAGTGCATAATGCTCCTCCCTGCTTAGCTATAAACTCCAAATCAATATCAAAGTTCAAAGTAAAATGTATTATCAGAGTTCATTCATGTCACCATATACAACCTTGAGATTCTTTTTCCAGTGGGCATACTTAGCAAATCTATAGAACAGTAAATGTAAACAGGATCAATGGACAACAAACTGTACAAATGCAGATACTGTATAGAAAAATAGCAATAAATAAATAGTATGGAATAACATGAAATGAAAGAGCATGAAATAACAAGGTAAAGAGCCCTTAAAGTGAGGCCATCCGTTATGGGACACCAGAAATAGAATGAGTGTAGTTATCCCCTTTTGTTCAAGAGCCTGACGGTTGAGTGGTAGTAACTGTTCTTGAGCCTGGTGGTGTGAGTCCTGAGGCTCTTGTAACTTCTACCTGATGCCAGCGTAAGAAAAGTTCATGACCTGGGTGGTGAGGATCTTTGATGATGGATGCTGCTTTTCTCTGGCAATGTTTCATGTAGATGTGCTCAATGGTTGGGAGGTTTTTACACATGACGTACTGGGTTAAGTCCACTACCTTTTGTAGGGTTTTCCACTCAAAGGCATTGGTGTTCCCCTAACAAGCCATAATGCAGCCAGTCAGCACATTTTCTACCACACATCTATAGAAGCTTGCCAAGGTTTTTGATGGCATGCTGAATTGTAGAGGCACTGTTGTATAGCATACAGAATACATCTCAACTATATATACAGTATACAGTATAGTTGTTGTTCAGTCGTTAAGTCAAGTCCGACTCTTTGTAACCTTATGGACCATAGGGTTTTCATGGCAAGATATGGAAGTAGATTCAGGCTTTTCTTCCTTGCAGATACTGCTGCTGCCCAGGCTGGGACCCAGCTGGGTTTGAACTCAGGACCATCTGCCTTGAAGTCCAGAGCTGATGCCAGTACACCACCAGCTGGCCCCCATACTATATAGTAGAACTACTATATAGACATCCACAGCGCAGTAAATTTTAAATGATCCCACTCAGGCCTAAAAATGTAATCAGTGTGGAGGATTTCTTACTCTTGTGGGACAATGTCATTCCTGAAAGGAGGTCACTCGGCTTGGCAGGTGAGACTTGTGGCTATGAATAGAATCTCAGGTTGTGAGGCCTCCCCTATGGTGGTTGTAGGAGATGACTTTGAGACTGCAAGAAGTTGTTCTGACAGCTCCGGACACCTTTCTTCTCCTTTATTTGGCTTTTCTCTGCATCAATATTACAGGTTGGAGTTCAGAGTACAGTATACTGGGGCACTCTGTAAGAAGTTGGTCTATCCTTCCCATGAGCACATGGGATTCCTGCAGGTAATCCGGTTTCCTCTCACACTCCAAAGCCAGACCATTTAGTAGGTTAATTGGTCATTGTAAATAGTCCTGTGATTAAGCAAGGGCTAAATAGCTGGGTTGCTGGGCTGCATGGCTCGAAGGGCTGGAAAGCTGTTCCATGTTTTACTACAAATAAATATTACTTTTAAGAACTCTCACCACAGAAGTAGAATGTAGAGGCAATTGAATTTCTCTTGCTTGATCTTGAGTTTGCCGTGTGCTTTATACATACAGGTCAAAGATTCACATTTTAACACACAAGATGCATTTCACATCATAGTATTAGAAATACGGATTGTTCCTCAAAGCCTTAATCAAAATGGTCTCCTGTGAACCTGCGCTACCTCCATCTCCCAGTCCCCACTGCCAGATAGGATTACTTCATCCTACTCTTCCACATATTTCTTGTAATTGTAAAACATAGGGTGAACAGTGTTGTTTAACATTGCACCTAACCGTGCCTAATGTTGCTGCCCATGGATTTTTAATTTGGGTATATCATTCATGTACAAATATGTTTTTATTTATTATTAAACTGGAATTCAAATGAAATCAGATCCAAATCACTGTATGTTGTGTGTTAATCAATTCTTTCATGGCTAACAAGAATTGCATGCAAATTACTCAAGAAATCAATTGCCAGAAATTAACAAGTTATTTATTACCATAAACTAACAGATCACTACCACCTGCTGGGATATATATTATAAGAATAATGAGTTGTAATCAAGTATCTTACCAATAGTTGCTATACATTTAATAGTGCATTGACAATAATAATGATTATGGGCATCACAAAACTCAATACATTTAATCAGTGATAATATTCATTTGTATGTGAATACTTACTGTTCATTTATGGGTGTTTACAGAGCAACTGAAGTTAAAGTTTATTAGTAAATGTAATTATATGTACGAGGGGTGTGGCCTAAGGTAGAAGGAGTCAATTTTAGAAAACCTAGCACATTTCCTACATTTACACACTTAGTCCAGCGGTCGTAGAGCATACAGATCGCTTCTTTGTAGAAGTCGGCATCTTGGACCTCCAGAGTGGTCCACAGCATGGGGTGATTGATAAATTTGTGGCCTAAGGTAGCAGGAGATGAGTTATTAACGGGAGCTGCATAACTCATCTCCTTCTACCTTAGACCACAAACTTATCAATCATCCCTGCTGTGGACCACCTCTACAAAGAAGGGATCCGTATGCTCCACGACAGCTGCACTAAGTGTGTACATGTAGGAGGGGACTATATTGTAAAATAAATGTGCTAGGTTTTCTAAGATTGAATCCTTCTACCTTTGGCCATGAACTTATCAATCACCCCTCGTATATCTCATTATGTATTATGTCCCAATTTTTTAACTCCATTCTCTGTATATTCTGCATAGGTCCTACCTATTGCTCTGAGTACATTCCATTCTGATTTTTTGCAAACTTCAGTGAGACAAAACTTAGCAAAATTTTACTGATATAGGAAATGTGATGATGGACAGAAGATACATTTTTTTTTTAAATTCTCTGCACATCCTCTGGTATCTACCCAAAGCAGATCTAGATGTTACCATTAAATCAAAAGCCTGAATTCTTCTGTACATCAACAGAACAACACAAAATGACTGCAATCAAATCATCAATAATGTTTTTACAATAAAACAAACTCACTGTTCTTGGTAATTTCAATACCCACCTCAGTAAGGATGGAAAGCATTAGACCAAAATGGCACAGAAAACTTAAATGAAAATGGCTAGTGTCTTCCAGACTTTGGGTCACTGGTTTAATAGTCTCAAACCCCTATTTTGCTGCTACATCAAGACCATCTGATAACATTCCATTAAAGACAATGGCATAACTTTAATTTACACTAATTCATCAATATTTCTTTCCTGATCTATTGCACATTTAATCAATGCATTATACTACTTGCAACACTATTCAGGACCTTGCCATCCTAACCAAGCTTCAACTCCATCGTGTGAACCCTAAAGGCAATGATCTTCTCAACAGTGCTACAAGGTAGTCAATGACTGTTGAGCAAAGTTTGTAAGTTCACTTGATGTGCTTTTTGAAAACAATCAATGTAACTAATACCTTGTGAGACAATTTCAAGAACAAGATGGCATGTGCTACCTAAGGAATTTTTAGAACATTCAAAAAAAACAAGCCAATAAATTCATATCTTCTGAACATCCATTGCTTTCATTCAAAAAAGAAAGCAAGCAAGCTCACTTAGTTTATTTCAAAAGCCAATGAAGTCCAGAACTCATATTCAAAAAGCCAAAGAATCAGCAAATCATCAGAGAATTGCAGGGACCATACACAAAGATGCAGAGATCTGTCTGAAAAGAGTAGACCTTCACTATGCCTATGATGGAATCAAAGGTGGCCTTCATACAATTTGTAAGAGCAGCACCTTAATGAATGGCAGTCAGATCAGCTTAATTAATGCAACACACATGAAATGCTGGAAGAACTTAATCAATGTTTTCAGCATTACAAAGAACTGGAAGTATATGACTATTGAGAGTCTATCAAACTTGCATCATCTGATTTACAGTTGTGAAAGGCAGATATATGCAGGAGTAGAAATTGAGTAGTTGCCACCCTGTTGGGTTGAGAATAATCCTTGAAACAACCCAGGATCAAGAGATCATCAGTGGCAAGAACCTTAAGACAAATGGCCTATTGTTACATTTGAATGCACTGGACATTTGCAGGCTTCAATGACTGGGTCACTAAGTGTAGAATGCATCTATTAAAATCATCTGCTGTTCTATCACCAATTACCACCTGAGACAAAGCAAGGACCAAGATTAAAAACATAAAGAAGTTCAAGTAGAGACTACAAGAATTCTCCATTCTCTCTGACAACTGAGACCACAATGTTGGGTCCAGATTAATGCAGGTACTGTAGGAGAGCAAAGTGATACCAATGAGTTGTTATGCCATCGGCCCCCTCCTTTGTGAGAATCTCAAGAACCCTAGTCAAGGGGGGGTCAGCTGACCCAAAAGAGGAAGAGACGTGCTGAATAGACACAGGGAAATGGGAGAGAGAGAGAGAGAGACCACGTTCTCCCAAGAAGCAGAATAAAGGTGACATTGACTATTGTCTCATGGAGACCACGTGAAAAGCCCTCGGGCAAAGTGGGCTGGTGGAGAGAGAGATCGCATTACCTGCAACTTGATTGACACCTGCGATCCCGTGAAGAAGTATAAAGGAGGGTCTGGGGGGGGGGGAGACCCTCAGACGCACCCAGGAGACACCAAGGAAGCACGATACCGATTCCCGTGGGAGCGGGAAGCCATTTTGAAGGAAGCCACGTGCGTTAGATTCCGACTTTTGAATCTGTGGCTAGAACCAACGAAAGACTGCTTTTAACTAACAACGGGGAAGTCTGCTCCCCTGATTCCAAGGATTTGCTCTGCAAAGACAACGGGCAAGTGTTTATCCTTTCTCAACCATCTCTCTCTCTCTACAACGTGAAACCCCAGCGGTTCCCAAAAGGGAAAAGCCTGCGAACTTCTGAGTGACTCTTTATATTTCAATTGGACTCAGTATTACCCCTAGACAACTATAGAGCTTATTTCTGATTGATTATTGTTACACCGGTGTTTTAGATTGAGTTTTGACGATGTATGTGATCTGAATGTTTTGTATTAACCATACGTTTGTGCCCTTTTTGAATAAAACGTTTGAAAATAGTAGCATCCGACTCAGCTGATCCATCTATCTTTGCTGGTAAGTTACCTGGTTACGGGGTTACGTAACAAGTGGGGTTCTCATCCCGGATTTGAAACCAAACGGGAGGGTCAGTGAATCGGGCTGTAAGTCCAAACTTAAATCTGGTTACGCAGGTAGCCAGACGGAAAACCAGCAAAGATGGATGTGGATGAATTTATGAGAAACCCGACGGTAGAGGTGCTAGGGAAGGCTACAAAATCAGACTTGGTAAATTTGGCGCAGGCGTTAGACCTCACAGCGGTGAAGCCAGCAATGAAAAAGCAGGAAGTGCGAAGGGTCATACAACAGCATTACGTTGGGAAGAAGGTGTTTGCAGCTGAGGATTTGGAAAATATTCCCGAAAGGAGATAAGCGAGTGGGACAGATCAGGCAGAGTTGGAGAAAGTAAGGCTGGACCATGAGCTTAAAGTAAAGCAGCTAGAAGTAGAAGCAGCTGCGAGGGAAAAGGCTGCGGAAAGAGAGCATGTGTTCAGACTAAGGGAATTAGAGATGAAATGGGACCATGAGCTCCAGCTAAAGCAGCTAGAGGTAAAAGCAAGAGAGAAAGAGAAACAAAGGAGCCATGAATTGGAGCTGGATAGGCGAAGGCAAGAGCGAAGAGCTCAAGGGGAAGAGAGAGAGGAGGGGGACGATTTAGCCAGAGGTAGGATTTGGGCAGCCAGGATGCCGACCCACTGACCGGCGAGTATGGTCTCCCCGCCCCTAGAGTCCCAAAGCTATCACGCATGCGCGGTCACTCGCAGCCTGTCGAGAAAAGCAGCTGAGAACCAGAGCAGTTTAAATCGGGCCAGTAGTGAATTGGCCAAGACATTTTTACCGACCCTATACCATGAGGGTTCAGAGGGTGGTAAAACAGAAGGTAGTAAAGTAAAAGGGGGTAAGGGCGAGGAGATAGCCCCCCCCCCTTAGTGAAGAGAAAGGTCCTAGAGGTAGGAAATAAAGATGAGAAATGGATAAAGCTGTTAAAACGTCCAGAGTTGGACGTGGTTGATCTGTCTGGTTTGACAGAATTGTTTGGAGAAGTTGAGAGTTCTAAAGGTGTTCTCGATGGTCCTGAGAGTGAAATGAGGGCAGTCTTAGAGGAGAAGGGTATCCTTGCTGTGGAGAAGTCAGCTGAAATGGCTGAGGAGGTTGCTTCAGCTCGCAGGGTTGCGCCTTCCCCAACGGGGGGCTGCCTAGAGAGTAGCTGGAAGGATCGGGGGACGTTAGAATTTGAAAAAGGTACGGGTGTTGAAAGCCTGGAAGAGGCCAATGTCCCGTTTGAGTGTGTCCAAGATGGGGATGCACGTGGTGCTGAACCTAGTCACGGAGCTCAGGAAAAAGTGGAGGTATTTGACTCAGCTGGACGAGACGGCCGTCCTTTTGGGTCAGATAGACTTGGTTCGGGAAAAAAAGGGTTACCCTTGGGAAGTAAGAGTTCCCAGGTGTTTGTGCTCGAAAGTGGGTTACAAGTTGATGAGGTGAATATTATTATTGAAGGAAAAGGGAAATGTGTAGTTCCCAAATTGAATGAAGAAAATTTAAAGGCTGGACTGATATCAGAAGCAGCGACCAGGCTACAGAGACAATGGCTTGGTACCACAAAGCCTGTGAATCAATTACAGGTTGAGTTGGAAGGTAAAGGGGCCCCACACGCTATTGTTATTCCAGAGTGTGGTGTGAAAAGGCAGAATTTGAAATGCTGTTTGAACAAAGAGTTTAAACTGGAACACATTGTTGATAAAAATAGCTCCTATGAAAGGAGCGGGCGAAAGCCTATTTCGCCAGGGTGCCCAAGATCACCACGAGGGAATTAACCGGAAAAGAGGCGAGGGTTAATGGGGACGCCATTTTTAAATAACAGAAGCCGGTTTTAAGGGATTTTGACAAAGTATGTGAATAATAAAGACAACACCCATGGAAGCTTGACTGTTAAGTTTGAAAGTAACATAAAAATTAGTATTTTGCATGAACTTTTGTAGATGTATGTAAGCTAAGATCACACCTCCTTAGTTATGTTGCTGAAGAAAGCAAATAAATAAGGTGGTTATTGAGCTGAAGTTTGATGCTACCAGGCGTTAGTATGGCACGTGAGGTTAAGGTATTAAAGAAAAGGGGCACTGTACTTGTTACCTGTTTAGATACTGACTTGAATGTATAACAGTAGTACTCTGAAGAGAAAAGCTTGTGTAGTATGTAGATTCCAAAAAAAATCCTGTACCAACCTGTTTTTAACCGCTGGTTAAAAACCCGTTATGGGGGGAGGTGTTATGCCATCGGCCCCCTCCTTTGTGAGAATCTCAAGAACCCTAGTCAAGGGGGGGTCAGCTGACCCAAAAGAGGAAGAGACGTGCTGAATAGACACAGGGAAATGGGAGAGAGAGAGAGAGAGAGACCACGTTCTCCCAAGAAGCAGAATAAAGGTGACATTGACTATTGTCTCATGGAGACCACGTGAAAAGCCCTCGGGCAAAGTGGGCTGGTTGAGAGAGAGATCGCATCACCTGCAACCTGATTGACACCTGCGATCCCATGAAGAAGTATAAAGGAGGGTCTGAGGGGGGGAACCCTCAGACGCACCCAGGAGACACCAAGGAAGCACGATACCGATTCCCGTGGGAGCGGGAAGCCATTTTGAAGGAAGCCACGTGCGTTAGATTCCGACTTTTGAATCTGTGGCTAGAACCAACGAAAGACTGCTTTTAACTAACAACGGGGAAGTCTGCTCCCCTGATTCCAAGGATTTGCTCTGCAAAGACAACGGGCAAGTATTCATCTTTTCTAAATCATCTCTTTCTCTCTACAACGTGAAAACCCCAGCGGTTCCCAAAAGGGAAAAGCCTGCGAACTTCTGAGTGACTCTTTATATTTCAATTGGACTCAGTATTACCCCTAGACAACTATAGAGCTTATTTCTGATTGATTATTATTACACCGGTGTTTTAGATTGAGTTTTGATGATGTATATGATCTGAATGTTTTGTATTAACCATACGTTTGTGCCCTTTTTGAATAAAACGTTTGAAAATAGTAGCATCCGACTCAGCTGATCCATCTATCTTTGCTGGTAAGTTGCCCGGTTACGGGGTTACGTAACAGAGTAAATTAGGAAATGGAGTATGCTCCAACTCTGTTTGAAGACTGGAATTGTAACCACTGAAAATATTTGCGATTCACCTAATCACTGCCAAGCATGTAGACTTACTGACACTGTTGTATCTTTTTTTAT
This sequence comes from Hemitrygon akajei, assembly GCF_048418815.1. Lineage (NCBI taxonomy): Eukaryota > Metazoa > Chordata > Chondrichthyes > Myliobatiformes > Dasyatidae > Hemitrygon > Hemitrygon akajei. Next base: position 125,891,192 of record NC_133127.1, read on the forward strand.
CTGTCAATATGTGACAGTGTTCTAACAAGGGGATATTGCAAAATTCTACAGAATGTATTATTGATCACTTTAACAAATTGCTACAATAATAAAATTTACTCCAAAATACTTTATGTGATGCAAACTGATACCTTAGCATAATACTGCTTTTCAGAGAAGACATGTCTCTCTATGATTTCTATTATTTAATTTCAGTGTACTGTTTCAGTGACATATTTCAGGTCAGTTGCAACTGGAATCCGAGTACCATAAGCTGTGTACTCTACCAAATTGTAGCAAAACTAACCAATGTGTTCCTCATATCTGACTCGCAATACAGAGCCAAGCCTAATGCTCCAAATAGCTGAACACTGAGCATGACAGAAGGGCCATTATTTCAGCTGTTTAGATGGTGATCATAGCTTTACAAATGAATCTCAAAGTTTCAGAAATAAGGAAATACACGATCAACATTTCTGACTGGTGTTTGGAGGCACATTAAAATAACCCTGGGTAATTCTCTATTTATTATTTCTCTGTGCAGAAGAACAGCTGAGCTTAGAACTCCCTGCAGTGATGTAACTTGGGTTTTCAGTTAGGGCTACTCAACTTAGAGTTCTGAAAGATTGACAAAATGGAATCTCCACCTTCATGTAGATAGATAGATAGATAGATAGATAGATAGATAGATACTTTATTCATCCCCATGGGGAAATTCAACTTTTTTCCAATGTCCCATACACTTGTTGTAGCAAAACTAATTACATACAATACTTAACTCAGTAAAAAATATGATATGCATCTAAATCACTATCTCAAAAAGCATTAATAATAGCTTTTAAAAAGTTCTTAAGTCCTGGCGGTAGAATTGTAAAGCCTAATGGCATTGGGGAGTATTGACCTCTTCATCCTGTCTGAGGAGCATTGCATCGATAGTAACCTGTCGCTGAAACTGCTTCTCTGTCTCTGGATGGTGCTATGTAGAGGATGTTCAGAGTTATCCATAATTGACCGTAGCCTACTCAGCGCCCTTCGCTCAGCTACCGATGTTAAACTCTCCAGTACTTTGCCCACGACAGAGCCCGCCTTCCTTACCAGCTTATTAAGACGTGAGGCGTCCCTCTTCTTAATGCTTCCTCCCCAACACGCCACCACAAAGAAGAGGGCGCTCTCCACAACTGACCTATAGAACATCTTCAGCATCTCACTACAGACATTGAATGACGCCAACCTTCTTAGGAAGTACAGTCAACTCTGTGCCTTCCTGCACAAGGCATCTGTGTTGGCAGTCCAGTCTAGCTTCTCGTCTAACTGTACTCCCAGATACTTGTAGGTCTTAACCTGCTCCACACATTCTCCATTAATGATCACTGGCTCCATATGAGGCCTAGATCTCCTAAAGTCCACCACCATCTCCTTGGTCTTGGTGATATTGAGACGCAGGTAGTTTGAGTTGCACCATATCACAAAGTCCTGTATCAGTTTCCTATACTCCTCCTCCTGTCCATTCCTGACACACCCCACTATGGCCGTGTCATCAGCGAACTTCTGCACATGGCAGGACTCCGAGTTATATTGGAAGTCTGATGTGTACAGGGTGAACAGGACTGGAGAGAGTACGGTTCCCTGCGGCGCCCCCGTGCTGCTGACCACCGTGTCAGACCTACAGTCTCCCAACCGCACATACTGAGGTCTATCTGTCAAGTAGTCCACTATCCAATCCACCATGTGAGAGTCTACTCCCATCTCCGTTAGTTTGTGCCTTAAGATCTTGGGCTGGATGGTGTTAAAGGCACTAGAGAAGTCAAGGAATGTAATCCTCACAGCACAACTGACCCCTTCTAGGTGAGAGAGTGATTTGTGCAGCAAATACATGATAGCATCCTCCACTCCCACCTTCTCCTTATACGCAAACTGAAGAGGATCCTGGGCGTGCCTGGTTTGTGGCCTCAGATTCTGTATTATCAGCCGCTCCATGGTCTTCATCACGTGCGACGTCAAGGCAACAGGTCTGAAGTCATTCAACTCCTTTGGTTGTGGTTGTAATAATCAAAGGTTTTAAAAGTCTATGCAAATCTAGATTTTATCTCCTCTGTTTCAAAGTATGGGATCAGGCAGGAATAGGGCAAACTCCCAATGAAAAAGAAAAGCAATTAAATATTAAACATTTAAAATTTACTGAAGATACAAAGATTAATTTACAAACAAAAACACCCACAGTGATCAATGCTGTGTTAGTTCCCATGGTTTTGTGTAACTAATGTTTCACAGTTCAGTATTGTGTCAGTAATCTTTGCAGCAAGAATTTGAGCCCCAGGGTCATCTGGAAAGAAAGCCGCAGCTTTGTTAGCTACACATGTCCCCTGTTGACAAAGAATTCCGACAACAGAGATATAGCAGCGTTTTGCTCCAGTAGCTGTTACTCCTGTGACCTCACTGCCACAGTCAATGGCACAGTGAGTCAATTACATAAGCTTTTCAGAATATAGTGTGATATGCTTACTGAGATTCCACAAAAATACTGCAAATCAGAAGGAGAAAGAGGACACATGTTTGTCTTGAATGATATTAAAACAACTACTGACAACACTGGAAGGGACCAATGATCTTACCAGGTACAGTCAATAAACAATATTAATAAAATCAGGCAACACACACAAAATGCTGGTGGAACACAGCAGGCCAGGCAGCATCTATAGGAAGAAGTACAGTCGACCCTTTGTCAGGTCTCGGCCCGAAATGTCGACTGTACTTCTTCCTATAGATGCTGCCTGGCCTGCTGCGTTCCACCAGCATTTTGTGTGTGTTGCTTGAACTTCCAGCATCTGCAGATTTCCTCGCGTTCATGCTAATAAAATCATGTTAGTGCAAAAGATCTTAATGTCAGAAAAATGTACAAATTCTATACTGCATTGGCAAGACTGTACCAATAATATATTAAAATTACATCGAATAATATATCAAAATTACCGGAGAGCTCCATTTGCTTATTTAAAGCCATTCATAACTAGATGAGTTTAATCAGAATTCAAGGGCTTTTCAAATTGCAGTAAAATTTCAAAGCCAAGGAACAGGTTTATCACAGATCCAGTGTCTCTCTCTCTATTGGTTGAATGAGTGTTTGATACCACAGTGCCAAAAATTCACAGTTGAGAATTCCATGTAGCCAGAGTTTCTGATACTTCAGTGATCTTTCTCCATTTCAATCCTTCATTTACCCTAACAGAGCGTGGGCAAGTACCCACAAAACCAAGTCTTATTTCCACTTGTTACAATACAGAGAGTATTTCCTTCATCATAAATATTGACTGAGTAGTTCAGCATCTCAGATAAGCCAAATGATGCATATTCCTGAGCTTCATTGTAGTTTCTCAATACAATGCAGCTACTGAGATTCCCACTTGTACTGAGATTCTCACTTGTATCCACACAGGCTCTGCAAAAAAAAACATATATATAGCTGAATTGTATTGCAAAACTACTAATATATATATATAAAATGGAAAATATTCAGAAGTAATGCAAACTACTTTTGAACTACAATGTTAATTTCTTTTAATTGTCATGTTATTACAGTGTTGCATGGGAATACTTGAAACATCAACATGGGCATCAGTTCACAAGCATTTATAAGTGTAATTGAGCAGTTAAACTGCTGAGAAAACACTTCACATGAACTTGGATTTTATTAAGCAAGTGATATAAATAACAAACAGTACACAATACGCGACTAAACAATTGAGCTTTATAATTCTTACTTTGACTATATGGTTAGTAAAGAAAACAAAAAGAAAAGAAAAAGGCCCCATTCTCATGAAACAGTCTATTACTCTATGTTAGAGCTCACTGATAATCCAGTTGTCCATCATCGATCTCCTCCGATCGTCACTGACCTTTGGACCCTCGCTTCAAGTCCACTCCGTCTGGCAGTCTACCAACTCACTCCATTCGCGTCTTCTCTCCTCAACTCTCCCTGGCAAAAGACCGTGAAAACCCTCTTCCAGGCTCACAAGAAAGAACAACATTTCTCACATTGGACATCCCCACATTCCAAAACCCCGTATTCTCTCGCCGCAACCAAAACATTGCTGCAACAGAGAAACCATTACATTAGCAGTGAAACCTTACAGCATTTTACGTATGTGTAACCATTAGCTTGCGATTATCTTTTCTATTGAATGACTAGGAGATAAAGTGATAATTAAAACTGAACATTGGGAAAAAATTCTTCTCAAACGTCTGTGAAGAGAATGGAAAATTACTCTGAGATCTTGAAATCTTCTTTTCTGCTTCCTTAAATCCAACAGCCTGCATGAGCAGTAAATAATCTGAATGCTTCAGAGAAATGCAGAATTTCACTACACGGGGACACTAATATTTTTGCAGGGCCATTATGCCCTTAATCTGTAAAGCATTTGGCGAAAACTTCTAAAATCATGCAAATTTATGGTAGTGGGGAGAAGAAGTATGATCTGGTTTAAATGTTAATTGTGGTTACAGGCGAGAGTATTCCTGCTCCCCACTCTCCAGGCAGAGGAAGTTTCATTTGCCATCAGTTATGAAATGGTTGCTCCAGCAGTGAACTACTACCTCACCGCTGTCCAGTAATGTTCCTGTGCCTAGGAAGAGCTTGAAAGCATGCAATTTTGATTAGACGGTTATTTTTCCCGATTAGACATTAGACAGTAGGTGCAGATTCAGATTTAGTTTATTGTCATTTAGAAACCACAAATGCAATGCAGTTAAAAAATGAGACAACGTTCCTCCAAAATGATATCACAAAAGCATATGACAGACGGTCACCCATGTGTGACCCACACTAATTTCTGAGATACAGGATTGTGGGTCACTCCATCGAGTGGGTCACTGATGTAGGTTGATACTCTAATGCACCACAACAATCATAGGTGCTATTTATTGATCGTGTAGTGATACTTCTTGGCACGTGCAAAAAAAAAATCAAGACAGTCATTGAATTCTACCACAGGTAACACCAGTTTCTGTATTGTACATGAAGATTTCTCACAGCTGCACGTTCCTGGCCTCATGAGCTTTCGGTGTAGCAGTTTCTACCGTTTCATTAAGCCTTTCTGCTTTAAATGAACTAGCATTGATATTGTGGCACTACAGACAGTTTCTTAATCATGACAAAAATGCCTTTATAATATTACAGTTCCTACACATATAACATGTAAAATATAAAAGTCACCTCAAAAGCAAAATAATGGGTGTTACACATGGTCATTAAATCAGGTTTACAATGTGGACAGTTTTATGGATGGTGCCAATTTCTAGCAGTGTTTCCTTTAAACCAGTGCATTCATTTTTTTTTGCTGGACATACTTTTACAGTTTAAATTCTGCAATCTTATGTGTTATATTGTCCAACTATATGATTCATGCTACAAAAAAACTCCAAAATCCAAAACCTCGCCACCCTTGCTATGGCAAAATCATAACAGCACATGAATTACAAACTTTTGAAAATGTAATCTATAACTACCTCAAGGGTTTTTCCTGCGCAGCCAATAATTTTTCCAAATTTTAGCTCTATTACTTTGATGTGTTTGCATCTCCACTCTCTGTAGGATCTATAACATTAATTATTTTTGGTTTTCTACCACTTGTGACCTTTATAAATAAATATAAAGTAAGTTTCCATTCATTTTACCAACACCATGACTAATTATAATCCTGAGAAAAGTAGTAATTGCTCTCAAAAGCCATGTTACTGACTACTCTATCTATTCTCAGGCATAATGAAAATTCATGCAACTTATTTCATTGGTACTGGCCATGCAGAAAGACAAATGGTCCAACATAAGTGGGCTAAATTAGACAGCATATGAAAATTCATCCCAAAGTCATATGCACAATTAATTCACATCAGTTCATACCACTACCTTGATGCGATTACTTCAGTCCTGACAGATGCATAAAAAAATTTCATGAACAGCCAGCAATGACTCAAGCTGACTAAAGTCAGTCTATATCTCCAGAAAATGAGGTGCTCTGTGACTGAAATCAATTATATAGATTGCAGAAAAGCTTAAAGAATGAACACAAATAATAACAGGAACTCTGATTTTCCAACATGACCCCACTTTTTTCCAACATGAACGAATTGACGGGCAAGGTGGAAATGAAGAAGTAAGAGCTCCGTAACTATAGGAAGGCAGGAAATCATTCAAGTTCTTAGTTAAGGTGTGGTGAGAGACATATGAGACATCAGGCTCCAAGACCATGGATATAATGCCTCAAGAAGTTTAATAAATACATAAATATGAAGCATCTGCAGATGCCATATCACACTTGTGCATCAATAACTCAGTCACTGTGTAATGAACAAAGCTTTTTGTTTATCTGGATGACATACTTGTCGCCAGTGCATCCCAATCAGAACACATATCTCATCTCTGCACACTTTTTGAAAATTTAAGCCAACATGCGTAGATTATTAACCCTGCTAAATACCAGACTGGGTTGTCAACCATTGACTTTCTCAGCCATCATGTCTCCGCAGAAGGTGCAAAATGCTCTCCCATCAAAAGTAGCTGCTATTATGGATTTCCCACAGGAGTTTTTAGGCATGGTGAATTTCTATTACCGCTTCATTCCATGAACTGCTGAACTTAGGCCCCCCTGTATAATGCGCTTAAAGACAATCCCCAAATCAAGTGCTTGACTGGTCAGCAGACATGACCAAGGTATGTCAAAATACCAAATAAGCTCTTTCTGACATGTCCCTGCTGGCACACCCGCTCCCTAACTACTGACATAGCCATTGCTACTGATGTTTCAGATCATACTGTGGATGCTGTGCACAAACAGCTAGTTGGAAGTGTGTGGCATGTGCCCTCGTTCTTCAGACAGCAGCTCCATCCCCCAACAGGAAGTACAGTATGTTTGACCGTGAGCTTCTCAGTCCCTAAATGGCTGTCCACCTGTTCGGTTTTCCTCCAGAGGGTCGCCAATTCACAGCGTTTGTTAACCAGAAATCCTCATGCATGCAATGGCCAAATGTCAGAGCCTTGGTCTACACGGCAGCAACGCCGCCTGGCCTACATCTCCGAGTTCACAACTGATATACGACACACCAAGGGGAAAAGTAATGCCCTGGCTGACTGCCTCTCACGGCCAGCTGTTGAGGCCACGCACACAGGGGTTGACTATGCCAGGATGGCAGCCAGCCAAGCTACTGATTCAGAGGTCCCGGCTTGCTGAACAGCAGCTACGAGCCACCGGTTGGCTGACATTATGCTTGGGGAAATCCGTGTTTCTCTCTTGTGTGATGTCTCAACCGGTCTCCCTCCATCCATTGTGCCCGCAAACTGGAGATGGATTATTTTTAAATCCATTCATGGCCTCTTACATGAGGGCCGGAAGGCCTCACAGAAACTAGTTGCACTAAAGTTTATGTGGCACGGCCTCAAAAAGGACATACATGGTTGAGACTGCAGCTGGTGTGGAGTGTCAGCAGACAAAAAGTAATCATGTTGTCTAGGAGCCATTGGCACCTCCTGACCATGGTTTGACCATGTCAATGTGGACCTAGTCAGCCCTCTTCTGCCCTCCTGAGGTTTCATGCACCTCCTTACCATAGTGGACTGTACCACCCTTTACCATCAACTACAGCCGCAGACGCAGCTTGGGTTGTCAGCAGCACCTGGGTTGCTCAGTTTGGCACTCTTTCTGATATTTCCTCTGACTGTGTTCCCCAATTCATATCAGACCTCTGGGCTACAAAGGCCCATAACCTCAGCATCAGGCGACATCACACCACGGCATATCACCCACAGTCCAATGGCCTATCCGAGCAGTTTCACCGCTCCTTAAAGGCTGCTCTGAGGGCTTCTCTGACGAATGAGTGTTGGCATGATTGTCTCCTGTGGGTCCTGCTGGGGCTCAGAACAACTCCAAAAGAGGACCTGCTGTCATCCACAGCTGAGTAGGTATATGGGCAACCATTACAAGTAAAAGATGATTTCATTCCTGACACCATGACCGCCTGGTTAGCCTCTCAACAGCGTTCCACTCTCCTCAGTAAATTCAATTCCTTTGCTCCTATTCCTACCTCCCATCATGGCATACAGCAGCCTTGGGTTTCTGTTGACCTACATTCCTCCTTGTTTGTTTCTGTTCACCGTGACACACACCAACATCCCCCTAGGCTCCCTAATGATGACTCATTCTACATTTTAGAATGGAGAGAAAGGACTTTTCTCATAGATAAGAGGGGTAAACATGAATGCGTTTCAGTAGATCACCTTAAACCAGCCCACCAGGATTTGGAGGATTCTACTACAATGCCCCTGCCACCATGACATGACCATCAGCACGTGAACACACCTCTGGATGAGCCACAGGCACCTGCTGTTCCGCCATCCATGGAACAACAGACCCAAGCAGAGCAGATCGTCCAAGCTCCGGACAGACTCACAGTGCCGGTTTTAGTGAATTCTGGGGGCCTGTGTAGGGTATTATAATTGGTGGAAACATACATAATTCACAAACACCAACAATGAGTTGGGGTTCACTTTAAGAGGCTGGTCGGACGTGATGACGTATTATATGAAGTTCAGTTACTGAACTTTTTGTGTTCAGTGTTTGGAGTACAATAGTGTTACAGTTTTTCTTAAACATAAAACACCTCATGACATTTTATTTGTGAAAACCTACAACCCGACAAAAAGGCACTGCATACCAAAACAAAACATGCTATTAAAAATTTGCAAAAATCGTTAATACTCTCAACAATATATTCCAACAATATTCAGGAAAACATGAAACATTTGAAGAACTACACACAATAACTTACTGTGCTGAAATAACGGCAGTGAGGTGCAAAGTTTCCAGTAAGGAGGCATTTATCAATAGTAACCCAAAACTGAGTAATGAAATGAAAACGGTGAAATGGCAGAAGAGATTAAAAAGCAAAATTGAAACCTTAAGCACAGAAATAGCCGCCTAATGGAGAATAAAATTGTTAACCCAAGCAAGAAAGTTAAGAGAAAAGCTAAGAAAATATTAAGGAACTATAAGGTCTGTACAGGATATAATCAACCTAACAAAAGCACTAGAATTTATAGATACACTAAAGCAAAAGCTTGGTTTATCCAAAGTCAGACTAATTAAGTACATGAAAAGAGCCAGACAAAGAAAACAGAATTATCAGTTCAAGAACAATGAAAACAGTTTATGCAGGACATTGAAACAAGTTTCAATGCACCAAAATGTCACCAACCCTAGAACAACATTACCAACAAGCACAGAGATAATGAATATTTGGTGTAATTTCTGGTCAATTAGGATGACACGCAATCAAGAAGCAAGCTGGATTAGGGAGGAAAAAGGATGCATTCACATAACTGAAGACATGATAAGACCTGAAATTACAATTGATTTACTAAAAAACATTTATAAAAAAATACCCACAACTGGAAAAATACTAGCAGTGATAATATTCATTATTATTGGTGCAAAAATAATACTTGCCTTCATCCGTACCTATTAATACATATCAACAATTTTCTTGAAAATCCTGATAAAGTGCCAAAGTTCTGCCAGAAGGTAGACATATCTCTAACCTAAAGGGGCAATTACAAATGATCCATCAAAACATTGTATTATTACTTGTCTACAAACTATATATAAAATTGTAACATCATGCATCTCGCAAATGATCACCACTCACTTAGATAACCAAAATCTACTTACAGAAGAGCAGAAAGGATGCATAAGGGTAAGAATCTATATAAAGAACAACTGATAATAGGTTCTCTAATTTAAATCAAGCCCGGCAAAATAGCAGAAAACTTCCATGTTGTTATATTGACTACCAAAAAACATTAGATTCTGTCCCACACTCCTGGTTAATAGAAGCTCTTGATAAACTACACCTGATGCATTTGCCAGGGTGACTCTCTAAGCCACTGTGACTTTGTCTAGATTTAAGCCCACTCTCTAATTTACTGAATCATAAGAAAATAGGATATCTAATCATAAACAGTCAAATAAATTAAAACTTGACACACCTTTTATACATGGATGACTTGGAATTATATGTTCCTTCATCAGTAAAGCTAAAGCAATTAATTCAAATAGTAGAACTATTTTTGAAAGATATAAACATGAACTTGGGACTAAATAAATGCAGAACATTAAACACAAGAAAGGTATAACAGAGCACATAGAACATAAAACAAAACAGCAGGATACAACTGATGGATGAATATGAAACATATAATTATCTGGGATATCAACAAGCAAAGAAAATAGATCACAGATCAACGTGGAAAATTTTAGACAGAATTTACTGCAAGGCTTAAGAAAATCTGCCAAATAGAGTTCAATGGTAAAAATATAACAAAGGCAATTTTGCTATGCCCATATTAACATATTCTTTTAGCAGAGTATCTTGGTCCGAAACCAATCTGGAAAATTTACAAAGAAAAATAAGAACTGAAATGACTAGCTTTAGAAAACACTATGTACTGTACACTTGAACATACTTTGATTAACACTACCTAGGACAGAATCAGAATCAGGTTTATTATTACCAGCGTGTGTTGTGAAATTTGTTAATTTAGCAGCAGCAGTTCAATGCAATACATAATATAGAAGAAGAAAAATAAACAATAAATAAATAAATTACAGTATGTATATGTTGAATAGATTAAAAATCATGCAAAAAACATAAATAATATATATTAAAAAGTGAGGTAGCATTCATGGGTTCAATGCCCATTTAGGAATCAGATGGCAGAGGGGAGAAAGCTGTTCCTGTATCACTGAGTGTGTGCCTTCAGGCTTCTGTACCTCCTGCCTGATAGTGAGAAAAGGGCATGCCCTGGGTGCTGGAGGTTCTTAATAATGGATGCAGCCTTTCTGAGACACCGCTCCCTGAAGATGTCCTGGGTACCTTGTAGACTCGTACCCAAGATGGAGCCAACTAAATTTAAGACCCTCTGTAGCTTCTTTCATTCCTGTACAGTACCCCCCCACTCCTCCCCCCATACCAGATTGTGATGCAGCCCGTCAGAATGCTCTCCATGGTACATCTATAGAAGCTTTTGAGTGGTTTTTTTGATGTAACAAATCTCTTCAAACTCCTATTGAAATATGGTCGCTGTCTTGCCTTCTTTATAGCTACTCTGATATGTTGACATCAGGTTAGGTCCTCAGAGATCTTAACACCTAGAACTTGAAACTCCCCACTCTCTCCACTTCTGATCGCTCTATGAGGATTGGTATGTGTCCCTTTGTCTTATCCTTCCTGAAGTCCACAATCAGCTCTTTTGTCTTACTGACATTGAGTGCTATGTTGTAGCTGCAACACCACTCCTCTAGTTGGTAATCTCGCTCCTGTATGCCCTCTCATCTCCATCTGAGATTCTATCTGAAACGGAAAGAGGAAGAGGAATAACAGACAAAAAAATTAGACAACAGGCAGATAAAACTTCCAAGGACATATTTTCATCAACAAAAACATAATTCAGCACTGTACACAAACATATGTAATTCTGATAAGAAGTACATGCCATTAAACTTAAGACTACAAGATCATAAAACATAGGAGTAAAATTAGGCAATTTGGCTCTAAAGTCTACTCCACTACTCAATCATGGCTAATCCTTTTCTTTCCCTCCTAAGCCCACTCACCAGCCTTCTTCCCATAACCTTTGATGCCATCTCCAATCAAGAACCTTTCAAGCTCTGCTTTAAATATACCCAATGACCTGGTCTCCACAGCTGCCTGTGGTTACAAAATTCTATAAATACACCACCCTCTGGCTAAAGCAATTTCTCTGCATCTCTGTTTTAAATGGACTCTTCTCTCTTCCGAGGCTGTGTTCTTTTCTCCTAGATTCCCGACCCGGGAAACATCCTTCCCACATCTACTCTATGTAGGCCTTTTAACATTAGAAAGGTTTCAATGAGATACCTTCATCCTTCTAAATTCCAGTGAGTACAGATCCAGAGCTATCAAATGTGCCTCATATGATTCCCCTTTCATTCCGGGAATCATTCTTGTGAATCTCATCTGGACCCTCTCCAATACCAACACATCTGTTCTTAGATGAGGAGCCCAAAACTGTTCACAATACTCAAGGTGAGGCCTCACCAGTGCCTTATAAAGCTTCAGCATTGCACCTCTGCTCTTGTATTCCCGACCTCTTGAAATGAATGCTAACATTGCATTTGCCTTCCTCACCACTGATTCTATCTGCAAGTTAGTCTATATGTTGTTCTGCACAAGGACTCCCAAGTCCCTTTGCATCTCACATTTTTGGATTTTCTCCCCATTTAAAAAATGCTCTGCACATTTATTTCTTCTACCAAAGTGCATGACCATACATTTTCCAACATTGTATTTCATTTGCCACTTTCTTGCCCATTCTCGTAAACTGTCTAAGTCCTTTTGCAGCCTACTTGTTTCCTCAACACTACCTGCCCCTCCCCAATCTTCGTAACACCTGCAAACTTGACAACAAAGCCATCTATTTCATCATCTAAATCATTGATACAGAGCATAAAGAGAAGCGGTCCCAACACTGACCCCTGCGGAACACCACTAGTCACTGGCAGCCAACCAGAAAAGGAACCTTTTATTCCCACTCACTGCCTCCTACCAATCAGTCAATGGTCCAACCATGCCAGTAACTTCCCTGTAATACCATGGGCTCTTAACTTAGTAAGCAACCTCATATGTGACACCTTGTCAAAGGCCATCTAAAAGTCCAAATATACAACATCCACTACATCCCCTTTATCTATCCTACTTGTAATCTCCTCAAAGAATTCCAACAGGTTCATCTCCAAGATTTTCCCTAAAGTAAACAATACTGACTTTGTCCTATCTTATCCTGTAAAAGTCCAGCAGACTCTTCTGGGTCCTGAAAACAAAAGCAATGGGTGCAACTAAAGTCATCAGCCAGTACCAGTCATCAGCTACTTATCAATGGGTTTTACAGGGACTGGTGATCCAAGTTGTCCTGTTCCTTCATGTCTAGTCTGTGGCAAACAACTTACAAATGTAGCAATGGCTCCATTTGTTGGAAGGATACAACTACAAATCACAATCATATAACACATGAAAGTGCTGATTATTGTAAATGACTATTGCAATCTCAAAACCAACAGATTAAAGCTTTTGAAAATAAAGACACAGCCACTAAAAACTTTCAGGACAAGTTATTTAGTAGCTTTAAGACCTTTGAGAATGTTTTTAAAAACTGTGAAAACCTGAACAAAGAGCACACCAGTCTCCTGCTATTTACAGAAATCCAGTGGCTTTGCAAATGAAATGTTCTGAAAACGATGTTTGAGCTGAAAGGTGAAGTGCAGGAGTACTTTCAAGAAAATAGTTGGCCAGATTTTGCTATCTACTTTGAAGATGAAGAATGGCTGCAGAAACTAACCTACATAATAGACAATTTTCATCATATGAACCAATTGAACAAATCTCTGCAAGGCCCTGGAGAAAATGTTTTGGCTTCAAGTGACAAGGTTCTTGGATTTTAAAGGAAACTAAGTCTCTGGAAAAATTATGCTACAAAAGGAAATCTTGAAATGTTTTCCCTGCTGCTTGGGCTTGACAGTGATGAAGGTCTCAAGTCTTATTGAAAACCACCTAGAAGAACAGCAGAACAAAGCTGAACTGTATTTTCCTCCCTTTCAACACAAGTGTATGACTGGGTGAGGGACCCTTTCCCAGAATCTTTTGCTCAGCCTGAGAACTTGCCTTTGTGAGAAGAGGAAGAACTGCAGTCTGATCATGCACTCAAGATGAGATTTACTGACCTGCCCCTGGACAAGTTCTGGATTTCTGTGAGAGTATCCTGTCATTCATAGGAAAGCAATGAACATTTTGCTGCAGTTTTCAACTTCTTACTTGTGTGAGCAAGTTTTTTCTTGTTTAACAAGCATCAAGAACAAGGATAGAAATTGTCTCATATAAGTTGCAGGTGGAATCTGTGTGTGCTTATCTCAAGTTCAACCGAGAATTGAGAAATTTATCATGTTTGCCTTATGAGTTTATAAAATTTACGAAAGAGAAAGAAAGAGCAATTTCCAGAAAGGTAAGCTAAGCTTAATTATCTGTATTTTTTTCAAGAAAGGTTGACTAAAATTCATTCTCTACTCAAAAGAGTTTTGACAATTATTTTTGGATAATTGTATCGATAACTTACTGATCACGCTATTGTATAGTGAGCCGTAGATATAATAATTTTTATGCAGGGGTTCCCTAAGACCTGGAAATTATTTCAAGGGTTCCTCCACAGCAAAAAAGTTTGAGAAAGGCTGGTTTAAAGTGTAAATGGTTTGGATGTTTCAAGTGTGTAAAGTTTGACCACATTTCAAAGAGAATGTGTGTGTGTGTGTGTGTGTGTGTGTGTGTGTGTGTGTGTGTGTGTGTGTGTGTGTGTGTGTGTGTGTGTGTGTGTGTGTGTGTGTGTGTGTGTGTGTGTGTGCATCCATGGGAGAGGAAGAGGGGGAGAGAGAGAGGGAGGGAGATAGGGGAAGTGTGAGACAGGTGGAGAGGGGCAGCTGTTTTAAGAGTCGGTGCCTTTAAGAGGTTGTATCAATGAGTTAATGTATTGGGTGCCCTACCCAGCAGATTTTTTTTTTCTTCCTTCGTTCTTTGAAAACTGTGTGCAAGCTTTTCATGAAGGTAATTAACTGTTTAAGTCTTGTGTTCTTAAGGAAGAACAGTGCAAGCATGGATTTCTGTCTGTCCTGTTTTTGGTTTGTGTTTCTTTATTTCTTTTCCACGGAACTGAATTTAGAGAAACTCAGATTCCACACTGGTCAGGTGTGATCTGGGTTGGGAATAAGATATGTGCATCTGTATTCTGGATATGAGATGCCCACATTTTTTGAGGAAAATGGGTATTCAGGGAAATTGCTCATTAGTGGACAGTTAGATTTGGAATTTGAATTTAACATTTTGGAAAGATTGGGACATTTGGGGAGCAATCCCAGAAGTTGTTTTTACTAACACAATTGCCTCCTTTTACAGAATATAAAAGATATTGCTCAAGACTTTTGGCACATTGATTTTGAGTCTGAGATCCTTTGGAAAAATAGTTGTGAAGCTACCAGTGTTTTGTTATATAAAATACAACTGGAAGTTCAATTAAAATATTGGGCTGGTCCAAACAGCACTTCAACATTTATCTAGCTACTTCTGGATGTTGAAATTAAAATATTTTGGTCAATTGGCCTTGGCATTACAGGGTTGAGATGACACTTATAGGGATCAAGCAGACACTTTATACACCCTATAGACTACAGTCTAGTGGAATTGCGGAAAGGATGAACTGAACATTAAAAATGATGCAACAACATGGAACAACAGGGCAGGTTGTTTTGCCTAATGTACTGATGATAGTAAGGAATATAGTGGCATCATCAATGGGTTACACCTCTTATAAACTCATGATTGGAAAGGACATGAGAGGATTGGAGGAATTGTTATGATTAGACTCTAAAATAGATGGGATTGTGTCAGAAGGGTGGGTATAATAGATGACAGAGGTAGTGAAAGAGGCCAATTATATGTCAGACCATCAATTAGGAAAGACAAGGCAACAGAATAAAGCATACTTTGACTCAAAAGTCAATCCCATAGAATTAAGTCCAGGACAAAGTGGTGATTAGAATGCATTAACCCACCTCATCTTTAAATCCAAGGTTTGCAAGGCCCAATGAAATTATACGCAAAGCAAGTCCATCAGTATATTGGGTACTAATTTCTGCAGATAAAAGTAGTTGGCACCCAGATGGAATTGGTGGGGAAGAAACAGGAATGTTACCACCAACGGCACGTAACAATTGATGTGCATGGATTTGGAAGGTTTGAGGTTGGTACAGCAGTTCTAAGTAGATGGTGACAAATTTGACTAAAGAGGAATTTTCCATTCTCCCAATTTGAGAATCAGGGAAGTTCTGTCAGTAAAATAAAGAAAAGGGAAAAAACAGGTTGGTGCCTGTCTCCCCTATCCTGAAATTAAATTAGGTGGCAAAAAAGATGGATGGTTTACATCCAAAGACAATTGGGAGGCTAGATTGGATGGGCTCAAAAACAGATAGAAAATGTGGACTTAAAATAATTTATGAACTGAAACTAAACTGGAAATAAGATCAGAAATTACACTTGTGTGTTACAGGTTTAATTCCCTATGATGGGAATAATGTAAAATTGTCTACCCTACAATCTCGACTAGCTGGATCCACACCAGAGTCTAAATGTAGTCAGACCCAGCATAACACAAAGGAGTAGGATCAGTGTTAGGAGATACAGGGCAATGTGTCACTTTGGTACCAGGGTACCAGTAAGTGCAGGTAATTTTTAATCTAACTGAAATAATGGTGTCTGAACAGTGCTCATCTACGAGACAGTTATTTATTCATTTTCTTGGGAGACAACTAAGCATAAGTCAAAATTAGAAAAAGAGAGGACTATTGGAATTAGTGAAAGCATGTTATGTATCAAGGTTTGCAATGGTCAATGTTAGTTACAGCAGAGTTAGAAAACCAGAAACAGTCCCTTCAGCAGAAAATGTGGACATTACTGGAGAAAGCAAACACGAGCAAATCTGCAGATACTGGAAATTCAAGCAACACACACAAAATGCTGGTGGAACACAGTAGGCCAGGCAGCATCTATCAAATTTAGAATATATCAAATATAGATGCTGCCTGGCCTGCTGTGTTCCACCAGCATTTTGTGTGTATTACTGGAGAAAGTTATCAGGACACAATTTGATGCACATCAAGTACCAAATTGGGTATCAGACGAGCAAATGAAACAAGAGAGGTTGGGGAAAAGTGCACCTGTGCCATATTAAAAGTCTTATACTAACCAATATAGTATTGGGTACATGTGATGATGGTAAAGGGGGGGGTGGGTTTATGTCAGTGCAGTATTTCATATTTCCCGACATGGAAATAATTTAACCTACTCTGAAAAAAGAGTTCACAATGTGGGCAAATATCACACGAAGACTTGGACGATGTTAAGTAACCCAGAACATATGCTATTGTTATGAATGGTATCGGGAAAGGAAAAGATTTACCAAGATATCATAAAAGGAGAAATCCATTAGGCTTGTCCAGATGACAAGACAGAAACTTCTGGATTGTAGTTTGAGTACACATGAGAATTGTTCATTGTCTGTTCTCCCTGTGAATATTGAGTTTTTCTTACTATATATATTGGTGGGATAGACAGCAACCATGAGTTATACCAAGGGATGGAAAGAGTGTCCTTTGAAAAGACATAACGTTGCACTTAGGAGCATGACTTCGGATTTGACTATCAGAGGACAAGCTTTGTCTCAGTCAGCAATAATTGCAGTAACGAAGGAGAACCGTACAATCCAACGAACTGATACAGATTGAAATTTGTGGGACTATGATACCAAGTTGCCAGTGATTCCTCATTTGACTGCAGCTTTGGCAGAGTGCAATGGAATATGGTTTCAGACAGCATCTGTGAGCCCAGACTGTTTGAGTGAAGACCATCGGGTTTGGAGAATGTGGAGCTATCCCAAAATACAATAAAATTGTCAGTGAAGCCACAGTTCAGCGCTCTACATCACGTCTGAAGTCAGTCATGCAGACTGAAGAGTAAACACAAAGTACACTACAGATGCTGTGGTCAAATCAACACGTACAAAAGCTGGATGAACTCAGCAGGTCGGGCAGCATCCGTTGAAATGAGCAGTCAACATTTCGGGCAAACTGAAGAGCTTGCTAAAAAGCCCAGAGCCACGACATAGTATGAGAATTGGTCGGGAGATAAAAATGCCCTTGTCACTGATTTTTAGACCACTGAAGTCCCTGCTGCATCTGATGACCCTGTGATCTCTGTCTCAGAGGCCGATATCAGGCTGTCTTTAAAGAGAGTGAACCCTCGCAAGGTGGAAGGTCCCGATGGAGTACCTGGTAATGCTCTGAAAACCTGTGCCAACCAACTGGCGGGAGTATTCAAGGACATTTTCAATCTCTCACTGCTGCAGGCAGAAGTTCCCACTTGCTTCAAAAAGGCAACAATTATACCAGTACCTAAGAAAAATAACATAAGCTGCCTTAATGACTATCACCCAGTAGCACTCACATCGGCAGTGATGAAATGCTTTGAGGGGTTGGGCATGACTACACTGAACTCCTGCCTCAGCAAGGACCTGGACCCATTGCAATTTGCTTATCATCACAATAGGTCAATGGCAGATGAAATCTCAATGGCTCTTCACATGGCTTTAGACCATCTGGACAGTACAAATATTTATGTCAGGATGCAGTTCATCGGCTATAGCACAGCATTTAACACCATCATTCCCACAATCCTGATTGAGAAGTTGCAGAACCTGGGCCTCTGTACCTCCCTCTGCAATTGTATCCTTGACTTCCTAATTGAAAGACCACAATCAGTGCGGATTGGTGATAACATCTCCTCCTCTCTGACGATCAACGCAGGTGCACCTCAGGGGTATGTGCTTAGCCCACTGCTCTACTGTCTATATATATGTGACTGTGTGGCCAGGCATAGCTCAAATACCATCTATAAATATGCTGACAATACAACAGTATTGGTGGAATCTCAGCTGGTGACAAGAGGGCATACAGGAGTGAGATATGCCAACTAGCAGAATGATACTGCTGTAACAAAGGACGAAGGAACACATACCAATCCTCACAGAGGGATCAGAAGTGGAGCGAGTGAACAGTTTCAAGTTCCTGGGTGTCAAGATCTCTGAGGATCTAACCTGGTCCTAACAGAATAATGCAGTTATAAAGAAGGCAAGACAGCAGCTATACTTCAGGAGTTTGAAGAGATTTGATATGTCAACAAATACAGTCAAAAACCTCTATAGTTGTACCGTGGAGAGCATTCTGACAGGCTGCATCACTGTCTGGTATGGGGGGTGGGGGGAGGAGGGCTACTGCACAGGACAGAAAGAAGCTGCAGAGGGTTGTAAATTCAGTCAGCTCCATCTTGGGTACTAGCCTACAAAGTACTCAGGACATCTTCAAGGTGTGATGTTTCAGAAAGGTAGCGTCCATTATTAAGGACCTCCAGCACCCAGGGCATGCCCTTTTCTCACTGTTACCAACAGGTAGGAGGTACAGAAGCTTGAAGGCACACACTCAGTGAATCAGGAACAGCTTCTTCCTCTCTGCCAACTGATTCCTAAATGGACATTGAACCTCACTTCTTTTAAAATATAGTATTTCTGGTATTTCGCATGATTTAATCTATTCAATATATGTATACTGCATAAAGTATACTGAATAAGAATTACTTACTTATTTATTTTCCGCTGTATTCTGTATTGCATTGAACTGCTGCTACTAAGTTAACAAATTTCACTTCAAATGCCAGTGATAATAAACCTGATTCTGACTCTGAATTTCTGGCAGACTGCTAGTGTCTTCCATTATGAAGCCTGACACATAATACTTATTAAGTTCGCTTTCCATTTCTTTGTCCCTCATTATTAATTCTCCAGCTTCACTTTCCAGAAGTCTGATATCCACTTTTTTACTCTTTATGTATCTGGAAAAAATCCTTTGGTATCCTTTTATATTATTGGCTGGCTTACCTTATTTCATGTCATCTCTCCTTATGGCTTTTTTACTTGCCTTCTGTTGGTTTTTAAAAGCTTCCCAATCCTTTAACTTCCCACTTATTTTTGTTATATGCCTTCTCTTTTGTTTTTATGCTGTCTTTGATTTCCCTTGTCAGCCACGGTTACTTCATCCTTCCTTTACAATACTTATTTGAGATGTTTCTAACCCACACCTTCCAAATTGCCCCCAGAACTTCCATCCTTGGCTGTTCTGCCATCATCCCTACTACTTTCCCTTTCCAATCAAGTTTGACCAGCTCCTTGTATTTCTGTAATTCCCTTTACTCCACTGTAATACTGATATATCTGACTTTAGCTTCTCCCTCTCAAACTGCAGGGTGAATTCTATCGTATTATGATCACTGTTTCATAAGGGTTCCTTATCCTAAAACTCCCTAATCAAATCTAGTTCATTAGGGAGCTTAAGGTAAAGGAACGTTTGGAAGACTCAATCAGCCAATCCAGAATTGCTTTTCCAGAAGCTCAACCACAAGATGCTCTAAAGCCACCTTGTAGGCATTCTATGTAATTTCTTGCTTGGGATCCAACACCAACCTAATTTTCCTAATCTACCTGCATATTAAAATCCCCCATGACTATTGTAACATTCCCCTTTTTACATGCCTTCTCTATCTCCCTTTGTAATTTCTATCCCACATCCTGTCTACTGTTTGGAGGCCTATATATAACCCCATCAGGGTCTTTTTATCCTTGTAGTTTCTTAGTTCTACCCACAAAAATTCTACATCTTCCTTTCCCATATCACCTCATTCTAAGGATTCGATCTCATTTTTTACCAACAGAGCCACCAGCCCTCTCTGCCCGTCCTTTCGATACAATGTGTATCCTTGGATGTTAAGCTCCCAACTATGATCTTCTTTCAACCATGACTCAATGATGCCCATGAAATCACACCTGCCAATCTCTAACTGTGCTACATGATCATCTACCTATTCCATATACTGCATGCATCCACTTTCTGTCCTGTATTCATATTGAGGTTTGCACATGCCACACATCTCTATGTAAGAAACAAAATATCCATAAATCTATTGAATTAGAGCAAGGCACACTGCTTAATTGAATTGGATTGACTTTATTACTTACATCCTTCATATACATGAGGAGTAAAAATCTTTACAGTACGTCTCCATCTAAATGTGCAATGTGCAAATTATAGTAATTTATAATAAATAGTATGTACAACAGGACAGTCAATATAGCATAGAAATACAAGTG
The DNA here is from genome assembly GCF_048418815.1 of Hemitrygon akajei. Lineage (NCBI taxonomy): Eukaryota > Metazoa > Chordata > Chondrichthyes > Myliobatiformes > Dasyatidae > Hemitrygon > Hemitrygon akajei. The sequence continues at coordinate 125,912,046 of NC_133127.1, forward strand.
TATCAGCATGAATTAATCAGTCTGATGACCTAGTGGAAGAAGCTGTCCTGGAACCTGTTGGTCCTGGTTTTTATGCTGCGGTACCATTTCCCGGATGGCAGCAGCTGGAACAGTTTGTTGTTGGGGTGACTCAGGTCCCCAATAATCCTTCAGGCCCTTTTACACACCTCATCTCAGGAGGGATGTTCCTATTTTACAACAGGGAGTTAGGAAGGAAGTTGAGAAGCAGGACCGCAAAGGTAGCAATCTCAGGATTACTGCCAGTGCCACGCGGCAGTGAGAATAGGAATAGGATGAATTGGAAGATAAATGCGTGGCTGAGGGATTGGAGCAGGGGGCAGGGATTCAGATTTCTGGATCATTGGGACCTGGTTTGAGGCAGGTGTGACCTGTACAAAAAGGACGGATTGCACCTGAATCCCAGGGGGACGAATATCCTGGCAGGGAGGTTTTCTAAGACTACTGGTCAGAGTTTAAACTAGAATTTTTGGGGGGTGCAAACCAAACTGAAGAGTCTGGGAAGAGGAGGTTAGCTCACAAATAGAGAAAGCTTGTAGACAATGCGAGAGGAAGGATAGGCAGGTGATAGAGAAAGGACGCGCTCAGACCGAAGGCTTGAGATGTGCCTATTTTAATGCAAAGAATGTTGTGAACAAAGTGGATGAGCTTAGAGTGTGGATCAGTACTTGGAGATATGATGTGGTGGCCTTTACAAAGACTTGGATGGCTCAGGGACAGGAATGGTTACTTCAAGTGCCGTGTTTTGGATGTTCCAGAAAGGATAGGGAGGGAGGCAAAAGAGGTGGGGGCGCAGCACTATTGATCAGAGATAGTATCATGGCTGCAGAAAAGGTGGATGCCATGGAGGGATTGTCTACGGAGTGTCTGTGGGTGGAGATTAGGAACAGGAAGGGGTCAATAACTTTACTGGGTGTTTTTTATAGGCCGCCTAATAGTAACAGGGATATCAAGGAGCAGATAGGGAAACAGATCCTGGAAAGGTGTAATAATAAGAGTTATCATGATGGGAGATTTTAATTTACAAAATATCGATTGGCATCTCCCTAGAGTGAGGGGTTTAGATGGGGTGGAGTTTGTTAGGTATGTTCAGGAAGATTTCTTGACGCATTATGCAGATAAGCTACAAGAGGAAAGGCTGTAGTTGATTTGGTATTGGGAAATGAACCTGGTCAGCTGTCAGATCTCTCAGTGGGAGAGCATTTTGGAGATAGTGATCACAGTTCTATCTCCTTTACAATCACATTGGAGAGAGATAGGAACAGACAAGCTAGAAAAGCGTTTATTCGGAGTAAAGGGAATTATGAAGTTATCAGGCACAAAATTGGAGGCTTAAATTGGAAACAGATGTTCTCAAGGAAAAGTATGGAAGAAATGTGGCAAATATTCAGGGTTATTTGTGTGGAGTTCTGTACAGGTACGTTCCAACGAGACAGGGAAGTTATGGTAGGGTACAGGAACCGTGGTGTACAACAGCTGTAATAAATCTAGTCAAGAAGAAAAGCTTACAAAAGTTTCAGAGAGCTAGGTAATGTTAGAGATCTATAAGATTATAAAGCTACGAGGAAGGAGCTTAAGAAGGAAATTAGGAGAGCCAGAAGGGGCCATCAGAAGGCCTTGATGGGCAGAATTAAGGAAAACCCCAAGGTATTCTACAACTATGTGAAGAGCAAGAGGATAAGACGTGAAAGACTAGGACCTATGAAGAGTGACAGTGGGAAAGTGTGTATGGAACCGGAGGAAACAGCAGAGGTACTTAATGAATACTTTACTTCAGTATTCACTATGGAAAAGGATCTTAGTGATTGTAGTGGTGACTTGCAGCAGACTGAAAAGCTTGAGCATAAAGATATTAAGAAAGAGGATGTGCTGGAGCTTTTGGAAAGCATCAAGTTGGATAAGTCACCGGGACCAGATGAAATGTACCCCAGGCTACTGTGGGAGGTGAGGGAGGAGATTGCTGAGCCTCTGGTGATAATCTTTGCATCATCAATGGGGACGGGAGAGGTTCCAGAGGATTGGACGGTTGTGAATGTTGTTCCCTTATTCAAGAAAGGGAGTAGAGATAGCTCAGGAAATTATAGACCAGTGAGTCTTACTTCAGTGGTTGGTAAGTTGATGGAGAAGATACTGAGAGGCAGGATTTATATACATTTGGAGAGGCATAATATGATTAAGAGTAGTTAGCATGGCTTTGTCAAGGGCAGGTCACGAGCCTGATTGAATTTTTTGAGGATGAGACTAAACACATTGATGAAGGAAGAGCAGTAGATGTAGTGTATATGGATTTCAGCAAGGCATTTGATAAGGTACCCCATGCAAGGCTTACTGATAAAGTAAGGAGGCATGGGATCTAAGGGGATATTGCTTTGTGGATCCAGAACTGATTTGCCCACAGAAGGCAAAGAGTGGTTGTAGATGGGTCATATTCTGCATGGAGGTTGGTAACCAGTGGAGTGCCTCAGGGATCCGTTCTGGGACCCTCACTCTTCATGATTTTTTTAAATGACCTGGATGAGGAAGTGGAGGGATAGGTTAGTAAGTTTGCTGATGACGCAAAGGTTGGAGGTGTTGTGGATAGTGTGGAGGGCTGTCAGAGGTTACAGCAGGACATTGATAGGATGCAAAACTGGACTGAGAAGTAGCAGATGGAGTTCAACCCAGTTAAGTGTGAGGTGGTTCATTTTGGTAGGTCAAATATGATGGCAGAATATAGTATTAATGGTAAGACTCTTGGCAGTGTGGAGGATCAGAGGGATCTTGGGGTCTGAGTCCATAGGACACTCAAAGCTGCTGCGCAGGTTGACTCTGTGGTTAAGAAGGTATTCAGTATATTGGCCTTCATCAATTGTGGAATTGAATTTAGGAGCCTAGAGGTAATGTTGCAGCTATATAGGACACTGGTCAGACCCCACTTGGAGTACTGTGCTCAGTTCTGGTCGCCTCACTACAGGAAGGATGTGGAAACCATAGAAAGGGTGCAGAGGAGATTTACAAGGATGTTGCCTGGATTGCGGAGCATGCCTTATGAGAATAGGTCGAGTGAACCCGGCCTTTTTTCCTTGGAGTGAAGGAGGATAAGAGGTGACCTGATAGAGGTGTATAAGATGATGACGGGCATTGTTCGTGTGGAGAGTCAGAGGCTTTTTCCCAGGGCTGAAATGGTTGCCACAACAGGACACAGGTTTAAGGTGCTGGGGACTCGGTACAGAGGAGACGTCAGGGGTAAGTTTTTTACTCAGAATGGTGAGTGCGTGGAATGGGCTGCCGGCAATGGTGGTGGAGGCAGATACGATAGGGTCTTTTTAAGAGGCTTTTAAATAGGTACATGGAGCTTAGTAAAATAGAGGGCTATAGGTAACCCTAGTAATTTTTAAGGTAGGGACATGTTAGGCACAACTTTGTGGGCCAAATGGCCTGTATTGCGCTGTAGGTTTTCTATGGTTCTATGGTTCTATGTTTCTACTGTCACGCTGAATCCTAATGATCAGGTTAAAATACAAGTCGGTGCTCAGGTTATTAAAATGTTTGTCAGCAACCGATGTGACCTGCAGCCTTAATTATACTGATGACCCATAAAGTTAAATGGTTTAGTGAGATCAGAGCGTAAATGTTCCACAAGAGAAAGCAGCATCTCCCAGTGGCCACACATTTTAATTCCACGTCCCATTCCCATTCTGATATGTCTATACATGGCCTCCTCTACTGTCAAGATGAAGCCACACTCAAGTTGGAGGAACAACACCTTATATTCCGTCTGGGTAGCTTCTAACCTGATGGCATGAATATTGATTTCTCTAACTTCCATTAATACCCCCCTCCCCTTCTTACCCCATCCCTTATGTATTTATTTATTTATTATTCTTCCCCCCCCCCCCCCCTTCATTTTTCTCTCTCTGTCCCTCTCACAATCACTCCTTGCCTGCTCTCCATCTCCCTCTGGTGCTCTCCGCCCCCTTTCTTTCTCCCTAGGCCTCCCATCCCATGAACCTTTCCTTCTCCAGCTGTATCCCTTTTGCCAATCACCTTTCGAGCTCTTAGCTTCATCCCTCCCCCTCCTGTTTTCTCCTATCATTTTGGATCTCCCCTACCCCTCCCAACTGCAAATCTCGTACTATCTTTCCTTTCAGTTAGTCCTGACGAAGGGTCACAGCCCGAAACGTCGACTGTACTTCTTCCTATAGATGCTGCCTGCTGCGTTCCACCAGCATTTTGTGTATGTTCCTCCAAAGATGCTGCCTGGCCTGATGACTTCCTCCAGCATTTTGTGTGTGTTGCTCCGGTTATCAATGTTTTGTAACTTAATTGAATGATCAGAATTGATTAAACGTAATGCTGTGATTTATGATGATATCCATGACTTTGCAAAACTTAATCCAGGTGAAACAAAACTGTACCACTTCAAGAACTTGGTCAACACTACTTACTGACTCAAGAATATCTGAGCTGTTGCAATTTCTGGTGCCAGATCTTTGTTTTACCATAACCAATTACCCATTTCTAAATTCAGCAACTGTGCTCACAGTAACTATCACATCCTAGTCACTGTCCTACCCAGTTCAGTTCTGCAGTGAAGATAAATAACAAGCAGTGAAATGAGTCATTTAAAGTTATTCACACCGCTGAGTGTGGTGGGGATATGGAGTGGGCTGCCAGAAGCCATGTAGAGATAAGTACAAATATAACATTTAAAAGGCATTTAGGTAAGTAAATAGAAAGGAGATTTAGAGCACTGTGACTTGGATGAAAATTGAATAGATGGTTAGTTAGTTTGTAGATGATACAAAGATTGGTGATGTGGATGGTGTAAAAGTTACCAAAGGTTACAGTGGAGTATACTGCAGATTCTCTGCAATTATAGTCGGATAATTTACTGTTCAACCAAGGCAAGTGTGAGGTGTTGCACTTTGGGATCTCTAATGTAAAGGGAAAGTGCACAGTTAATGGCACTTAATTAATTCTGCCATTGAATTAAAGATGTAATGTTATATTTTTATAAAACTCTAGTGTGAGGAAAGAGTAAATTGTATTCTTCCTTGTGTATGCTTAAATAAATGGATTGCTTTGAGAAAGTAAAAGAGAAGTCCACAGCAATGTTTTGAGAAAGTTGAGGGAAGACAAGTTCACAACCATAATTGTAGAAAATGGTGAAAAACATGTTTGTCTGGGGAAGGTGAGATCATCGTGCAGGTGCAGCTACCAAATACATGGCAATGCATGAGAAAGCATAGTGTAAGGGGTTTTGAAGGGTATAAAAGGAGGCAATTCCTTTGTGCAAAGACAGAGAGAAGGAGACAGGGGAAGAGGGGGAAAATCCTCTCTCAAGATCTGCGTTAATGCCCGAATTAGAGAAGATAGGGACAAGTCTGTCAAGAGGGTAAAAGAATGTCAGGAGAGAGGGAGAGAGAAAAGGCTCCATGAAAGTCTGTTGGCATTCTGCAGATCAGTTTGTTTAGTGTACGATAAGTACTTGCTTCATCAGCCATTTGTTTTCTTGTCTGTATTGCATGTTTTATATAACCAATACTGTTTAACACACATACAGTTTCAACTTCCAAATATATTCATACATACCTATTGCTGAATCGGGAAAGAACAGAAAATGAATTTTAAAATAATTTTCATTACATCTAGTTTGGCTAAAAAGGAATGGGGAAACCTATGTGACCTTATCCTGCCTCTTGATCCTGGTGTCCCTGATGACAAAGTAGTAAAGGAAACTTTCCCCAAGTTTCACTGGCTGCTCAATATCACTGAGAGTCTGCTAAAAGAAGGTCTGGTCAGAGTTATTTTTAATGTGATAGGATTTTATTCTCAGCAAGAGTTAAAATTAGACTAGTTAAGGACAATGAACAAGTTAACCAACTAGATGGGCAAAACTCACCCACTTTTTGAAGAGGCAGCTGGACCCAAATATCATTCTCACTGCCTCACATCAGAGGTGGGTGAATATTGTGACGCTTCCCAAAAAGAACCACAGTAGATGGGTCTTGTCTCTTAGACAAAACCAGATCAACAAAACAAGGTTTGTATGCTTGGCAATAGCCTCTTCTGAACTGACGCTTGCAAATCCAACTGAAAGGTGAACAAGCCCATCTCTGGTCTCTAACTGCTGTTGTATTTCTCAATAACAAAACAGGAATCTGAACTTAAACACAAGAGATTCTGCAGAGGCTGGAAATCCAGAGCAACACACACAAAATGCTAGAGGAACTCAGCAAGTCAGGCAGCATCGATGGAAATTAATGAACAGTTGATGTTTTGGACCAAGACTCTTCATCAAAACTATGTGGCACTGGTGAGACATGGCAACGTTTTACTGGCAGCAAACAAAACTGCTAGCTACTCTATTAATTACACTTTTTTGGACAATGATCACTGCAATCAATAGCCTGTAACTAATCTTTGAACCACCTATACAAGCTGACATTTTTGTAGTGCTCCAGGGGATTCAGTGAACTGGAGTCTCAAAAGTGTAATAAGGTCATGGCAGTGTGGTGATAGAGTCCAGATCAAGGTGACAGGGCGCAGGCCTGAGAGTGAGGAATGAGTCATGTTTGGCCATCGCTGGAGCCTACTTGGGGCTGGATCGAAACAGCAGGGCCAGGGCCTGGGCCCAAAAGCAAGGAATGAGTCATGTTTGGCCATCGCTGGAGCCTACTTAGGGCTGGATCGAAACAGCAGGGCCAGGGCCTGGGCCCAAAAGCAAGGAATGAGCTCATGTTTGGCCTATTTAAGCACTGGACCAGATTGAAAAGTTCGGGCTATTGGGACGGGCCAGTGATCAGCTCGCTGCTCCATGAAATTCATTCATCTCTGCGCAGAATTGATTCTGCAGCTGTGACCTGCAATCAATGGGTTCCTGGACCGGCTGCAGGGATGATCTGGCTTCATGGCTGTGGACTTTGTAGTTCATTTTCTGAGTGTTATTTCTTTACTTTTTATCATTTGCACTATTTGTTCTTTTTCCCACATTGAGTGTTTAACATCTTTGTTGTATGGGTTTTTTTAATGGGTTCTATTGGGTTTCTTTGTATGTGGCTGTCTGTAAGAAGACAAATCTCAAGGTTGTATAAAGTATACATATTTTGATAATAAAAGTACTTTGAACTTTGTAAGGAAGGGGGGAAATGCCAGAATAAGAATGATGGAGGAAGGGAAGGAGGACAAGCTAGAAGGTGATAGGTTAAATCTGGTTGAAGAGTCGGAGGCAGCAGAGACCACAGAGAGGTTGCAGTGAGTGAAGTTCTGCTTCCAGTTCAGTAAGTCCTAAAACTTCCATATTTGAATCTCAAAGTCAAGTTTATAGTCATATGCACAAGCACGCATGTACTTGTGCATATGACAGAGGCTTCTTTACTCTAAACTGGTGGAGACAAGTGCCTGTTAATCACAGTCCTCAATTCATCCAGTTTCAGGTGAAGTTAATCAAGAAAAAAGAAATGCTACCTCTGCCTTTTCCTGTGTCACTGTCTGGTCTATGCAGTGGATGGTGTAGCCCTCAGGTGGAGTGCTATGTCCAATGAACTAGGGATGAGCCAAGAGTACACAGTATTCCCTCGAGTCTCTCTGATAAGAACATAAGAAATAGGAGTAGGAGCAGACCACCTGGCCCGTTGAGCCTGTTCTGCCATTCAATAAGGTCATGGCTGATCTGGCCATGGACTCATCTCCAACTAACTGCCTTTTCTTTATAACCTTTAATTCACCTACTATGCAAAAATCTACCAACCATGTCTTGCATATATTTACTGAAGTAAATATATTCATTGCTTCATTGGGCAGAGAATTCCACAGATTCACCACTCTGGGAATAGTAGTTCCTCATCACCTCCATCCTAAACCTACTCCCCCAAATCTCAAGGCTATGTCCCCTAGTTCTAGTCTCACCTACTAATGTAAACAACTCTCCTGCTTCTATCTTATCTATCCCTTTCATAATTTTATATGTTTCTATAAGATCTCCTCTCATTCTTCAGAATTCCAGCGAGTACAGTCCCAGGCAACTCAATCTCTCCTCATCTCTGGTAAACCTCCTCTGCACCACCTTCAAAGTCATTAGATCCTTCCTCATGTAAGGAGACCAGAACTGCACACAGCACTCCTGGTGCAGTCTCATCAGTACCCTGTACAGTTGCAGCATAGATCTCCCTGCTCGTAAATTAAATCCCTCTAGCAATGAAGGCCAACATTCCATTTGCCTTCTTGATAGCCTGCTGCACCTGCAAACCAACCTTTTGTGATTCATGTACAAGTACTCCCAAGTCCTTCTACACAGTAGCATGCTGCAATTTTTTACCATTTAAATAATAATCTGCTCTTTCATTTTTCCTTCCAAAGTGGAAGACCTCACATTTACCAACACTGTACTCCATCTGTCAGACCCCTGTTCAGTCACTTCACCTATCTATATCTCGCTGCAGACTCTTCGTATCTTCTGCAATTTGCTTTTCCACTCAATTTAGTATCATCAGCAAACTTAGATACACTACACTCGGACCCCTCTTCCAGATCGGTAATGTATGTCATGAACAGTTGCAGGTCCAGCACTGAACCCTGCGGCACACCACTCACCACTGATTGCCAACCAGAGAAACACCCATGTATCCCAACTCTCAGCGTTCTAACCAACCCTCTATCCATGCTAATACATCACCCCCAACTTCATGCATCTTTATCTTATGTGGAAGTCTTTTATGTGTCACCTTATTGAATGCCCTCTGGAAATCCAATTAAATAACATTTATCTGTTCCCCTCTATCACTGTGCTCATTATATCCTCAAAGAATTCCTGAAGAATTCCTCTTCAGTTTGCGTATCAGGAGAAGGTGGGAGTGGAGGATGCTATCACGTATTTGCTGCACAAATCCCTCTCTCACCTGGATGGGGTCAGTGGTGCTGTGAGGATTACATTCCTGGACTTCTCTAGTGCCTTTAACACCATCCAGCCCAGGATCTTAAGGCACAAACTAACGGAGATGGGAGTAGACTCTCACATGGTGGCTTGGATAGTGGACTACTTGACAGATAGACCTCAGTATGTGCAGTTGGGAGACTGTAGGTCTGACACGGTGGTCAGCAGCACAGAAGCGCCGCAGGGGACTGTGCTCTCTCTGGTCCTGTTCACCCTATACACATCAGACTTCCAATATAACTCGGAGTCCTGCCATGTGCAGAAGTTCGCTGATGACATGGCCATAGTCGGGTGTGTCAGGAATGGACAGGAGGAAGAGTATAGGAAACTGATACAGGACTTTGTGATATGGTGCAACTCAAACTACCTGCGTCTCAATATCACCAAGACCAAGGAGATGGTGGTGGACTTTAGGAGATCTAGGCCTCATATGGAGCCAGTGATCATTAATGGAGAATGTGTGGAGCAGGTTAAGACCTACAAGTATCTGGGAGTGCAGTTAGACGAGAAGCTAGACTGGACTGCCAACACAGATGCCTTGTGCAGGAAGGCACAGAGTCGACTGTACTTCCTTAGAAGGTTGGTGTCATTCAATGTTTGTAGTGAGATGCTGAAGATGTTCTATAGGTCAGTTGTGGAGAGCGCCCTCTTCTTTGTGGTGGCGTGTTGGGGAGGCAGCATTAAGAAGAGGGATGCCTCACGTCTTAATAAGCTGGTAAGGAAGGCGGGCTCTGTCGTGGGCACAGAACTGGAGAGTATGACATCGGTAGCAGAGCGAAGGGCGCAGAGTAGGCTACGGTCAATCATGGAAAACCCTGAACATCCTCTGCATAGCACCATCCAGAGACAGAGAAGCAGCTTCAGCGGCAGGTTGCTATCGATGCAATGCTCCTCAGACAGGATGAAGAGATCATTACTCCCCAATGCCATTCGGCTTTACAATTCAACCGCCAGGGGTAAGATATGTTAAAGTGCCGGGGTTAGGACTGAGCTTAAGTTACCGTTCAATGTATTTCAGTAAACTATTTAAGAACTTTTTAAAAGCTATTTATTAATGCTTTTTGAGAGGGTGATTTTAGATGCATATCATATTTATTCTGAGTTAAGTATTGTATGTAATTAGTTTTGCTACAATAAGTGTATGGGACATTGGAAAAAATGTTGAATTTCCCCATGGGGATGAATAAAGTATCTATCTATCTATCTATCTATCAGTAAGTCTGTCAAACAGGATCTGTCTTTGTTGAATCCATGCTGCATCTGCCTGATGAATCCATTTCTTTACAGATGCCTCGCTATTTATTCTTTAATGATAGCTTCAAGCATTTTTCCAACTACAGATGTTAAACTAACTGGCCTATAGTTACCTGCCTTTTGCCTACATCTGTTTTTGAACAGTGGTGTGACATTCTCCATCTTCCAGTCCGACAGGACCTGTCCAGAGTCCAGAGAATTTTGGTAAATTATCACCAAAGCCTCTACTATAGCTTCTGCCATTTCTTTCAGAACCCTGGGATGCATTCCATCAGGACCAGGGGACTTATCTAACTTCAGGCCCACAAATTTGCTCAGGACTACCTTTTTAGTAATGGGTATTGTATAAAGGTCCCCACCTCCCATCGTATCCATAACATCTCTCTTTAGCATGTTAGACATGTCCTCCACTGTGAAGACCTACACAAAATAGTCATTCATAGCTTCTGCCGTTTCCTCATTACCCAATATCAATTCCCCCTTCTCATCCTCTTCGGGACCTACATTCACTTTAGTCACCCTTTCCCACTTTATATAATTATAAAAACTTTCACTATCCATTTTTATACTCTGTGCTAGTTTATTGTCATAATCTAGCTTCCCTTTCTTTATTGCCTGCTTAGTGGTTCTTTGTCTTTTAAAGTTTTTCCAATCTTTCAGTTTTCCGCTCTTGGTGACCTTGTATGCATGAGCTTTTAGCTTGATGCTTTCTTTTATTTCTTTAGTTAACCAAGGCTGGCTCTCCCCACCCTTACTATCCTTGCTTTTAATTGGAATATACTTCTGTTGAGCACTGTGAAAGATCTCTTTGATAGTCTTCCACTGTTCCTCAACCATCCCACCATATAGCCTGTATTTCCAGTCTAAACTATTTAAATCCTCCCCCATCCCATTGTAGTCTCCATTGTTTAGGCATAATACACTGGTTTTAGATTAAACTAGTGCACCCTACATTTGTATGAGAAACCCAATCATACTGTGATCACTCTTTCCAAGAGGATCCCTAACTATAAGATCACTAATTTTACCTGCCTCATTGCACAGGACCAGATCTAAGATAACACGTTTCCTTGTAGGTTCAGTAACATGCTGTTCAGGATGGATGCATTCTAAGAATTCCTGAAGACTGCTTCAGCCAACTTGATGCACCCTATCTATGTGCAAGTTAAAGTCCCCCATGATAACTGCTGTTCCATTCTTACAGGCCTCCGATATTTCTCTGTTTATTGTCTGTGCCACTGTAATGTTATTATTCGGTGGCCAGTAGACAACTCCAACCAGTGATCTTTTCCCTTTACTATTCCTAATCTCTACCCAACATTCTGCTCCTTAGATCTTGTATCATCTTTCATGATCGCCCTGATCTCATCTTTAATTAAGAGCGCTACCCCAACTCTCTTACCTTCCTGCCTATCCTTCTGTATTACCTGATATCCTTGGATGTGTAATTCCCAATCCTCTTCACCCTACAACCACATCTCTGTAATGGCCGCTAAATCATACCTCTTTGTACTGATTTGAGCCACAAGTTCACTGACCTTGTTTCGAATACTACAGACATTCAAATAAAGTGACCTTACACACTCATTGTGCTTTTAAAATCTTGTGATCTTTTACTCTTTTGCACTTGACTTTTCTTCACTCCACTCTTACTTTTCTCTTTATCTTTTGCTTTTTCGTTATCTTTATCCATGCATTTCTTTTTTACTTCATCTATACTTCTCCAACCTGTTGAACCTACCCCCTTCTACTCAGTCTAAAGCTCTATCCACAGCCCTAGTTATGCAATTCAGTAGGATCCAGGCCCCATCACAGTTCAGGAGGAGCCCATCCCACTGGTACAGCTCCCTCCTTCCCCAATACTGGTGCCAATTTCCCATGAATTGAAACCCACTTCTCCCACACCAATCCTTGAGTTATGCATTTAACTCTCTAATCTTCTTGACCCTATGCCAATTTGCATGTCTCTTGTTTACTAATGACTGCTCATTGACCAGAAAAATGTTGGGTTGGGGTGGTCTTAAGTTCTAGTGCTTCATTGAGACTTTCCCTGAACTCCCACCTAATGACCACGCTTTCTGGCAGGATAGAAGTCTCCTGAATATTTTCAAGTGCTGTACTCAGCTTGTGTGTGGTCTACTCTGCCAACTCTGTTGGGTCTGTCTACTGATCGTATGATTCCTAATGTACGTATTTAAGTGGCTTAAAACATGTTCATGACTCCAGTCACTGTGGCTGCAGGGTGTCAACTTCAAAATGTAATATTTCAGTGTTCCCCAGCATCGCTCTCTAGTGCCATTGAATAAGAGAATAAAGGGAGAAAAATCACGGCACAGTGGTGGATGACAGACAATGCTGAAGGCTTGTTAATTGCAGCTGATGTGCCTATACAGAGTAAATAGGTGAATGTAAACAGGAAAGAGGAGGTGGAACATTGCACCAATAAGCTAAATATGGGCAGCAGACATATTGGCTATGTCCTAACATGATGTAACAATCATTACAATGATTGTACTTGAATACAATGCTTTAATGGCAGAGGTCAGGACAACAAAAGTGGTTGCAGGTTGCAGAGGAACAGATATGGGATTAATCTGAGTCAGGGGACTGTGCCATGTTCAGGGACTCATCTGTGAACTAAATGAATACCCATGGGAGAAATGGACTTCATTAAAACAGCTGTAGCCACTAAATCATTCAGGGTCTTTCCCAATCAGAAGCCCTGGATGAACCTTGAGATCCACAATCTACTGAGAGACGGATCAGATGCATTCAAGTCTGGTGACCAAGAAAGTTGCAAGACATCCAGGTACAATCTCAGGAAAGCTATATCGTGGACAAAGTGGAGATTTCCGACCAAACTTGAACCAATAAAGGATGCTCGACAGTTGAGGCAGGGCTTGAATATTATTTCCTATTATAAAGTTGTATCAAGCGACATAGGTGACAGTAGGGCTTTGCTACCAAGTGAGCTCAATGCCTTCTATGCTCACTTTGACCATCAAAACATAGAGGAACCATCAAAAACTCCCACATCCCCAACAATCCTATGATTTCAGTCTCTGAAGCTGACATACGAGCAGCCTTTAGGAGGGTGAACCCATGAAAGGCATTCATCCCAGAAGGTGTACCTGGTTATGTACTAATGACCTGTGCTGATCATCTGGCTAGAGTGTTCACTGAGGTATTTAACCTCTTGCTTCAAGCAGGCTTCAATTATACTGGTACCTAAGAAGAGTGAGGTGACCTGCCTCAATTATTATCACCCAGTGGCATTTACATCCACAGTGATGAAATGTTTTGAGAGGTTGGTGATGAAACATATCTACTCCTGCCTAAGAAGCAAACTTAGATTTGCTCCAATTTGCCTACCAAAGCAATAAGTCCACATCTCATTGGCTCATCATTCAGCCCTGGAACATCAGGACAACAAATGAGCATAGTCATTATTAACTACAGCTCAGCGTTCAATACCATCGTCCCCTCAAAACTAATCAATACGTTTCAAGACCTTGGTCTCAATACCTCCTTGGATCCTTGACTTCCTTACTTGCAGACGCCAGTCAATTTGGGTTTGCAACATCTCCTCTACCATCTCCATCAGCCCTGCTGCACCACTAAGTTGTATGCTTAGACCCCTGCTCCACTCACTTTATGCTTATGGCTGTGGCTAAGCACAACTCCGATGCAATGTTCAAGTTTACTGATGACACCACTGTTACAGGCCTAATCAAAGGTGGTATATCAGCATACAGGAGGGAGACTGAAAATCTGGCTGAGTGGTGCCATAACAAAAACCTTTTGCTTGCAATCAGCAAGATCAGGGAGCTCATTATTGTCTTCAGAAGGAAACCAGAAGGTCCATAAGCCAGTCCTCATTGGAGGATCAGAGGTGGAGAGGGTCAGCAACTTTAAATTCCTCAGTGTTATTATTTTGGAGGACCTGTCCTAGGCCCAGCATGTAAGTACAATTATGAAGAAAGTACAGCAGTGCCTCGACTTCCTTTTTGCAAAGATTCAGAATGACATCTAAAACTCTGACAAACTTCTACAGATGTGTAGTGGAGAGTATATTGATTGGCTGCATTACAAGCTGGTATCGAAACACCAGTGACCTTGAATGTATGTATGTTCGTGGTCTTCTGCTGCTGTCATCCATCCACTTCAAGGTTCAGAGATGCCCTTCTGCACACCACTTTATTTAAGTAACTGTCGCCTTCCTGTTGGCTTGAACAAGGCTGGCTATTCTCCTGTATTTTCACTCACACAACTGCCACTCACTGAATGTTTATTTGTTTTTCACCCCATTCTCTGTAAACTCTAAAGACTGTTGTGCATGAAAACCTCAGGAGATCAGCAGTTTCTGAGATACTTAAACCACACCCTCCATCACCAACAATCATTCCGTGATCAAAGTCACTTAGATCACATATCTTCTCAATTCTGATGTTCGGTGTGAACAACAAATGAAATTTATGGATGATTCATATATTGACAATGAGGTTGATTGAAAAACTTTGGATTGCAAAATTATATAGATGAAGTGATCAATTAGACAGGTGGAATTTAATACAGAAAAGTGTGAAATAAGAAATTACAAGAAGAGCAACAAGGGAATAGCTAGTAAGTGGGAGGATACAGCGAAGCAAGGAGACCTATAGTGAATCTTCAAGGTATTGATTACAAATGCAGGGAAGTTATGCTGAATGTGCTTGATTATTGTGTAGATTCCTGGTCACCACATGACAGAAAATATGTGACTTCACTGAAGAAGGCACAGAAAAGTATAGAGTACTGGAAAATGATGGCTACAGGAAAGACTAGATAGGCTGAGATAGTCTTCTTTAAAACAGAAGCAACTAAAGTTGAATTAATTAAGGTGTACAAAAGTTATAAAGGGTCTAAATCAAAGATTCAAGGTACATTTATTATCAATGTATAAAGAATACATTTCTGAGGTTTATCCTCCCGCAGGCAGCTGCTTACAATCCTAAGTGATCAAAGCCCTTTCTTCTCACACAGCAACAGCCAAACAAGAGATAATGTGCTCAGTTTTCTATGCATAATTAATCACAAAACTCCCTAAGCACAAACATTTCCATCTTATCTCAGAAGCATTGACTACATTTATACAGATCACCAACAAATCAAATACCCACCAGCAGTTCTGTAAACTATTGATATTCAGACTTTCTTCTGCACAAGACTCTAACTTCCAAAAGGAGAGTTTCAGCATTTTGCAGCTGTATAGATGGAAAAAAGATATTTGCACATTAAGGGACTATGAGGTTTACAGACACTCAGTGCCTGAAGCAGTTTTACTCTATGGCATCTATCACCTAACACTTAAATGCATTTAACAGAAAATTATAAAGAAAGAAAAATCACAGTTCTCTATCTTTCAAAACAGGTAATAGTATTGAGTATAAGCCAGATTTCATGTATAACATATGAAAACAAGTTTACCAACTCATCTCCCATCACCAAAACAATTCAAAGTGAAAATTTGAGAACTTAAAAAGAATACTAAAAGTACAAATATTTTGCACATCTTCAGATTAACCACCCTGTGCATTCAAGTACTTTAAGTATGAATTTCATATAAAAGGAACCTGAAAGACCAACCAAATAATAAAAGCTTGTGATTACAATTGAAAATTGAACTGATTTCAAGAGTAAAATAAATTGTGAATAGTAAACATGTACTCTATAACATATGCTGGACATTTAATTATTGAACTAGAAGACCAAATTTGGGAACAGCAATGTTATTTAGCTTAACAACACCTAACGCTGAATAAAATTGAAGATTGCATTTCGCTTTGTAGAAGAGTCAAGAATGCTATGTAAGCAGAAGGTGTCCGGAATTTACTGCTT
Source organism: Hemitrygon akajei (assembly GCF_048418815.1). NCBI lineage: Eukaryota > Metazoa > Chordata > Chondrichthyes > Myliobatiformes > Dasyatidae > Hemitrygon > Hemitrygon akajei. The sequence continues at coordinate 125,928,109 of NC_133127.1, forward strand.
GATCCCTGGAGGCCCAGAGGCGGCCTGTCTTGTGGTTGGATGCCTCTCTCTCTCTCTGTGAGTGGGTGAGAAAGGGACTTGTTTCACCGTTGTTGTCTTGTTTTGTTTGTTCTTGTTGTTGCTGCTTGTGGTGTTCTGCTGAACATTGTAGGCATGCTATGTTGGCACTGGAAAGTATGGCAGCACTCGTGGGCTGCCCCCAGCACATTCCTGGGCGTGTTGGTTGTTATCATAAACAATGCATTCCACTGTATGTTTTTATATACATGTGATAAATAAATCAGAATCATTTAAAAATACCTGGATGTGTATTGAAAGAACCACAGCTGCAGGGATGGAGACCAAGAGCCGGAAGGTAGGTAGATCTACCAAGGTTTGTAGATCTTTTATGACTGACACGGTCATGAGGCCACATAATCTCTTTCTGCATCATTATTTTTCTGTCTTCTATAGGATTGTTTTTAGTCAACAATAGAAAAGCTAAAGATGCCCATTAGCTTTGCAGACTGTTACTTGAAAATGGTTTTAAAAAGTACTTTTCTTTTCTGTTTTTTATGGAAATGGCAAACAACTGAAATGACTACAACTTGTTTCCTTCTGAGAAAATTAACTTCAATTGTAAATAGAATTAAAGATGGAGGTGGGAAGTTTTTAGAAATTGTTAAATAATTAAAGTCTAGTATCTGAATCTGGATCCTGCTAGTTCATTATTAACTGTGCAAAAAATTACTCCACCATATCATTCCGGAGAAGAGTAAAATCAGCAAAATGTGAAGATGCCCAGCTCAAAACATTGGTTACTTCAAAATTCTCAATAATTAATAAAATGGATTAATAATTGGATGCTATCACAAATACATAAGATGTAATAGAAAAAAACTGCTTTTAATAAATGATCAGTTGGTTCAGAATATACTTTTAATGAGTAAATGTGGCTCTGGCAGAGTAGCTGCATTTGTGAAGGGTTCAATACCAGAAATGTCCCTTTTCAAGGAAATGAGAGCCTCAGGCTTCTCAAGGCCTCCAATCCAGTGTATGGCCTTACCTGGAGTCCCTGTGCACTAGTGCCAACTCCTGTGTCTAAGAAAGGCATATTTCTTGCGGAACCCAATGCTTTACAAGGCTCCAACCTAGTCCCTGTGCACTGCGGTACGTTCCTATGTCTAAGAGAGCAATGAGAACCTCCCTCCCATTGTATTCTAGAAGAGAAAAGATGCAAGGTGCTGATAGGCGAAGGAGTCACCTAGTAGGGAGCCATGACTGATCTCAGTGGGAGTGACGCCCGCACAGCTCGAGCTCAGGACTATGTTCCACCAGAGTGTCCTCACAGGTGGGAGGGAGTCAGAGGCCTGAGTGCGGATCACCTCAATAGGTAGTGGTCACAGGAACTAAGCATCATCTCCTCCAGATTTGTTAGAACTCAAAACCACTTTAAAAAGTAGCCACCTAAAATCGTGAAATTGTAACATAGAAATGTGTCATGGGTCTATTTGATCCTGTCTTAACCAAGCAAAATGTTAGGTCTAGAAAATGTGAAGGATGACTGAGTTAGACTTGTGATCAGTGGAAAGAAGTATCATGTCCTCTGTCTTGCTAATGGTCTCAAATATTTGGTAAATCTTGGTGTATTTTGATATTCTGTTATATTTGGATGTAAGTATACAAAAATACACTTTTATTGTATAAAATTTACAACAAAACATTTGTGGCACACCATATATATTAAAGGACATATTTTAATATGTTAAATGATTTATGGCATAAATATCAATTTCCTTTCACATAATGATAATTTCAATATCTAGCTTTAAGTCCCTCAAAATACAATGACAGGAGGGCCCTACTTTTTCCAGGACAGATCCTCTAAGATGTTGATGCCCAGGCAGTTTAAGCTGCTCACCATTTCAATCCCTGACCACACAATGAAGACTGGTGTTTGTTCTGATTATTCCCCCTTCCTGAATTTCACAATCAGTTCTTTGGTCTTGCTGATGCTGAGTGCAAGGTTGTTGATGCAACACCATTCAACACTTAATTTTCTTCTGTGCTTACCTAATGATAATCTTATCATTTTATCTTGAAGAACTTAGCCTTTGCTGAATATCAAATCAGTTATACAGTTTGACACTGGAATAAAATCCTTCAGTGTCTAAACTTTTCATTTGAAAGTTTGTTTTTAATTCATTGGTGGAGTAGCTGAGGAGAAAAAATACACTGAGCAATGTTTTAACATAAAGGTATGACTGAGAATTAAGAAGTAAACAGATTATGAAACAGTTGTGTGCTTCATTAGTTTCAGCAAGTCCAATAAACTGTCAACTTTTGGCTAAATGGGGAAAATCTAGAAATTCCTGTCAATGATTGCCTGGTCTTCCAAAAGGTACAAAGTTGTAGTGTTCAAAGATAAGACTCAAAGCAGAAATATCCTACTCTTTGTGAACATTAACCACCAGTTCAATATTCTAATGGTATTAATGAAAAAGTTGAGTCTTGTTACAATTGTGTCTTACTTATTCATTGTTCTATTGACCTATTCTATGATTCATCTGCAGTTCCCTCTGAGAAGTATTGGTGCGTGGTCTTCTTCAAACAATTTAGTCATGTGTTTGAGATACTCCTGTACTGCTCTTAGGCATAGAGTTACAAAGGTTTTGACTCAGTAATAATTAAAGTACAATGTACTTCCAAATCAGGATGTTGCATAATTTGTAGGGGACTTTGCAGGTGGTGGGGTTCCCAAAACATGTTACACTTATCGTTCGTGATTGATTGAAGTCAAGGATTTCTTTACAAATTTGAAGATTCAGCATATATTTATTATCAAAGTATGTATTCTTGACCCTGAGGTATGTACCCTGAGATTCATCCTCCCGCAGGCAGCCACGTAACAAAGAAACACCATGGAACCTGTACAAAGAAAACCCAATGCACAGAATCCCGACTGAGTTTCTTGTAGCCATGATTCACTGATGATGGACATATGTTGTGATGGTGGTGGTGGATGGGATTTCTGACATGCTGGATGGCTTGTCTAATCCAGGTAAGCAAAGAGGGTTCAATCATGCCCCTAATTTGTGCAATGGCCATTGACAATGTTGTGCAGAATTTAAGGGCCTTAACTTCTCCCTTCAAAGTATCGCAATGCCAAATGATTCCTGAAGTGAAGATAATCACTTCACAAAGCTATCTCATTCTTTATACTCTCCAATAAAGTTCCTCCACATCAGCCTATAGACATGGAACCCAATGCTTAATTATTGTTTAAAAGGTATCAGACATTATATTGTTTCTTATGTTCTGTTAAAATAGGAAATTATTAAAAACCACAGCACTTTATTAAAATTCATTAATGGAATTTGGACATCACTGGCAAGGCCATTATTTATTTGCCTCCTTAAGATTGCCTTCAAAAAGTTTGAGATATTAAAATGGTTGAAACTAGGAATTTCAGGGACTGAGATAATTGATTTCCAACAAACACAAATATCCGTATTTGTGTAATATATCACTTCAACCTGTGGAGCTTTTGCCTTGAATCCTATTAGCATACCTAGTAAAAAGCTATTTCTCAAGGGCAGTCACCTCAGCAATTCAATTCCTTACCTCACACTTGGACAATGGACATGCCTTAAGTTTGGATTTTAAACACCCTCATGAGTGGAATGAATAATCCAAATGATGATGAGCATTCCTTTATTTAAACTTTACCAGTTCACAATTCTGCATGTGGTGAACTTACTGATTACCACTCATACATGGACCATCAAATCGAGGCCCTTGGACTCGAGTTTTGTGACAGATCAGGTTTCTTCTGCAATGAACAGTTGGCTTTTAAATTTTTCTCAATGTGCAATTCTTGTCTTCTAATGATTGTTCCAATTACAGTAGAAACTGATCTTCACAGCCAGGGTGTAAACCTAATGCCTGATGTTGACAAGAGCTACCAGTGTTTTTCTGATGTGCATGCTTATTAGGAAATTAGTTGGATTGGGTTTACCTTACTTTTTTCTGAACTGGATGTAAATGAGTAGCTTTCCACATTCTTGAGTAGATGGTAGTACAATGAATTTTTGAAGCTCCATTCTATGGCCATAAATATTTCAGTAACAAAAGACCTTTTAAGCCATTTAAATGCCTTAGCAATTGTATGATCGCCAAATGGATTCAGCAAACTTGACCTTCCAGAACAGAAGTACAATATCTATAAGAATTGGGGAGGCCTGCATTGTGCCAGAAAACATCATCACAGAGACAATTTCAGGTAGGACTGAAGCATCAGGGTACAAGTTCCTCCCTCCCTAGCATCCTTTTAGCCAATGTATAATCACTCAGAACAAAATGAAAGATCGAGGCGCAAGACTGCTGTATCAAAGGCATATGAAGGACTGTTGTGTACTTTGTTTCAGAAAGACCTAACTCTCTGGACACAGTGCTCCAGACCAAGGATTTTCTTCACTAACTGAATGGACCAGAGAGTGACGTCAGGAACAGAAAGAGCAGCAGCCTCTGCCTCATGATAAACTCATGTTTCTCGGTCTTGTCCCATTCATGTTCTCCCAATGGGCAACACCTGGTGGTTAAATGCCGACCATCCTACTATTCATGGAGCTCCCTGGCTGTAGTCTACATCCCACCTCAAGCAGATTTCAGTCACTCAATCTAGCACTTGGGGAACTGAATGCCATAATTGACAATGTGTAAGGGCAAACACTGGCGGTGGTATCATCTGCAAACTTGTTGATGGAGCTAGTGCAGGATCTGGCTACGCAATCAAGAGTATACGGTACAGGCAGCAGAGCTGCAGCTAAGGATGTAACCTTGCGGTACACCAGTGTTGAATAACTTCAAAAAAGATGGAGTCAATTTTGAAGGGAGAGATGGCAAATACAAGACTATAGGTGTTTGAATTCACACAGTATACTAAACAAGATGACCTTACAGTGCAAGTATGACATTGTGAGCATCATGGCTGAAGAGCTGGGAGATTAACATCCAAGGATACAAATTCTACTGCCTTCACAGTATGTTGCTTACAAAGCTGGGCAGAGTTAAACACTTTCTCAAAAATCACCCAAGCCAGAAGCTTTCTTCAGGGTTTTTAATAAAAAGAACTTTGTGACACTGCAAGAAGTTAAGTAAAACACATATTAAATTCAATACAGAATTGTCGCAAACCTGAATATACTAACATTATCGATTATTCTCACAATCAGTGTTAAACAACACAAATGCAACATTCTATAGCTACACCATGGACTAGAGTGAACTCATGGCACAATGATAGCTTAATAGCAATTAACAATAAATGTAATATTTCCTTCAAAGGACACCTACTAAATGCTTACTAATATTAAGAAAACTTAAGACTCAGAAACATTGCTGTTTCAAGGGCAAATAAATGGATGGAGATGGAAGTCTTACTACTGTGTTTACTCCAAGTCGAAAATCAATTTAACCATTTACCAAAATGCAGTCTGGGTAAGGAATGGTAGCAGACATCCCAACCTGCAAAAACTCATTTCAGGGAAGTAGCACCCCTGCCCCCCGCAACCCCATATCCCTCCCCACCCACACCCCCCGGTCGACCTCCAAAGGTGTATGTAATACTTTGTATAGTGATTTTATCTAATCTGTAAACCAAGTTGGGTATATGCAGAAAATGTGACATTAAAATATGTACTTATATTATCATGGAATTGTTTCTTTATTCTATTACAACTTTAAGCAAGTTTACAGGGAGTTTGGCCTCATGACATAGGACATCAATAGAGTGGCTCCTTAGCAGCTAGCCAGCTAGTTTAAATAACGTTAGCTGTGCTAATGAATGAATGACACCTGTTAAACTCACCTCAACATGTCTTTTACAGTCATTTAACCCACCATGGGCAATAGAAAAGTCACTGTTGCAAACAGTGCAGTGAGAAACACTGTCATTATTTTTGACCCCTATTAGGCAGGAGTACACTTTAGTGTAGTCTGGAGTGAAATACGTTTTATATTTTCTTTTTTTGGAACACTCTGCCATGGCGCAGCAGGACACTAAACTGAACTGATGGACAGTGAAAGAGAGAGAGAGAGATTGACTGTATAGCCCGCCCACAGAGAAAACTGATAGGTTGACTTAGCATGAAGAGAGACCAATCAGGATGCTTCCTCTCGCTCTTCCTCTTCCTCACCCTCTCCTTCTCAAAAAAATCGATTTCCAGAATATTGTATATAATTTTGCAGGCATCAGGGAGCTGCTATCAATATGTGGGAGACTCCCGGAACTCCGGGTGAGGTGGGATGACTGTGGTAGGCATTCCTTATCTTAGTGTAACAGTGGTCTAGTGTGCTAAGACCCCTGCTACTGCAGGTTATATGATAATGGTAACGGGCAAGGTTTTCTTCAAACAAGACTATGATTTGAAATGCATCAGGATCGACTGTTTTTGTCTGGACATGGCATCATGCAGTATTTCAAGCATTTGAGTATAGTCGGCCACTGGTGTCATGTAAACTGCAGTCATGATTATGGAGGAGGACTCCCTAAGTAAATAGAATGGATAGCATTTGACCATTAGGTGTTCAAGATCGGGAGAACATAAGTTCAACAAAACTGCTACATCGGAGCACCACCGAGAGTTTATCATGAAACACACACCTCCACCTTTTGCCTTTTCCAAATCACCAGTTCGGTGCATTTGGTAAATCAAGAAGCCTTCAGGTCTGACTGCTGTATCTGGCGTGTTGGGGGAAAGACACATTTTGCTCAGACATAGAACAGAACAATCTCTCATTTCCCTCCAATACAATAATCTTGCCTTCAGGTCCTCAATTTTGTTCTCCCATGATTGCACATTTGCCAACAAGATACCGGGTAGAGGAAGCCTCATCTCTCTGTGTTTCATCCCTCTACCAAAGCGACTATTGAGGTAACAAAGAGATGCTTATAACTTATGTCTTCTCATTTTACTGAAAGTAAAATAAAAATTAGAGCAAATGTGCTTGAGCTACTATGTGAAACAATATAAACATCTTTTAAATTTTGTTTTTTAGATTCGTAACATATAATGGGAAAATCTGATTTGAATGTAAAAGATTTTCATTGTTGAACTTAGTTGTATTTAATTCAACAAAACTTAATTGTAACTGTTTTCACACCAAATTTGTCTTTAAAAGATGACGCTCTCATCGATTTAGTTCTATTTGCAAGGAATTGCACAATTGATCACTAATAGCAACATGCGTTTCTACAATTACATTCTGAGACCATATATGATGCACGTTTATATCAATTGGCATGTGTGTGCCTAGACTGTGCTGCAAAACCTGGTTTCCAATAATCTTCGAACACCTTGCCATTGGACCAAGACTTTGTTCTTCCAAGATCCTGTAGCGCCTGATGTGCCAAAGCCCCTCTTTGTTAAAAGAGATCATGCAGCAGCCATGCAACTGGAGTAGATACAAATTCATCCTCAATGCTGAGGAACTGCCTCAGTCCAAAGAAATAGTATTGTGAGATATTTTTATTCTTTTATTCTTGTACTCAAATTGTTGTGCAATTAAGGCAATATACTGTTTGTATTCTTAATTGCTTGCTGTACCTCTATGTCAACTTTCAGAGTTTGTTGTATAAGGACTATGGGGTCATTTCTAAACTGTCAATCACTGAGTATTAATTTGCTTGTTTGGAGTGATTTGACATCTCTTTGGTTCCACTTTACAAAGCACAGTACGATTCAGTTTGTATCATCAGCTCACTTGGACATATATCCCTCATACAAATCATAAAGGTTATGATCAGCCATGATACCAACATCAGTCTTTGTGTACTCCATTGGTCAAAGCGCCGTCCACCCCATCTGAAAATGATCCATTCATCCATTCTTGTTACACTACCGCAAAGTCATTTGCTGGAACCTTGTTTGATAATCTTCCCTTTGGCAACCTTCTGTATGATACAGCATATGGAAAGATCCTGAGTTCAAATGTGCATTCATGGGTTCCCACTTATATGTTCTGCTGTTCATAACCTCAAAAAATCTATTAAGCGAGTACATTGGGTAACTGCTTTGCAGTACCCGATTTTCTCTCTACCTCCTTCTTTAAAGAGTTGGAAATGTTCTAGAACCTGTGGAATTTTATAAAGTAACAACCCATGCAGAAATACAGAGTTGCCTCCTTCACAATCATATGATGGAGATTGTGAGATCCTTGCAATATACTTCTTTGTATTTTAATTATTTCATTGCATTTACTGGAGATGATGGTCTCCCAGCAAGGTTGCCTACAACCAGAAATCACTGTCTAAAAATAAAGAACTGGCAATTCAGGACTGAGCTCAGAAGTGATTTTTTCTTCACTTAGAGGAAAGCAAATATTTGAAATGCTGCACTGATAGTTTTATGGAAGTTCAAATGCTGAGTATATCCTAGATAAAATTTGACAAGATTTTTTAGTTGTTAAGAAAATCAGGATATAGAATAGAAGGTTAATACAAGAATGGGTAATAAAAGTAAAAGATCGTCACCATGATCTTGATGAAAGGTGGAACAGGCATGATCACTGGTTAGGCCTAAGCCTGCCGCTATTCCTTAATATTATTAAACTGCCAGCGCAAATAATGTTTTTCAAATCCTGAAATTGCAATGGATACATATTGTTCGGAACCACAGTTGAGAATGCTAGTACTATCTGAAAAGTTACACATTCTCCTTAATACATTTGGTTGCACTTTGTAAATTCAGAATTTCTATAAAGATAGGTTTTCCAGTGGTACATTTTCTACTCTTGAACATCCTGACTTACGCTCCTTTTATAAACCTGCAACTTCCAGTACTTCCCTTTATGGTAATTCCTCATCTCGGCTGGCATAACATTCTGCAAAGATGAAATTCCCAATCTGGGGACTTTGCCCTATAATGTAAGTGATCACAGTCAGGGAAGTTGAAGGTCCCTTGCCAGTAAGGATGCTTAAGACATCCCGCAAAATCAGACTATTGAGTTAAACCAGAAAGCTATTGCAAACTTGGGACAAGCTGACAATGGCTTATAGTAAATGTATCTCATTTATATTTAAGCACTTAGTTTTTATTTATAAAGACACCATGCATCTGTTTAAAGTGAAACAAATCAACACACATCCAATGATACTATAGCATATGGAAAACATTACATTTATTTAAATTTGTTGTGCTTACCCCTAATTGTCTCAGGTTATTCTTTTAGGAATAGAAACTCAGGATAATATACTTTGGCAACAATTATCCTAGTCACAAGAATAAAAACCTTTCCAATACCTTCATTTGTTGCACATGGACAATTCTCATTTGGTAGTAGTTGTTGACATCCTGGACTTCAGAGAGTGGAACTTTATAAAGATTGCTTATTATCTTTGATTCTCAGACATTTTTCACTATAATGATATCCCCTTTTGATCTACAGTAGATCTGGACCACAGGTAATTTTAAGTGTATTTTGCAGTTCTTCAGTGGCCCAGTGAAAATAATGTGTTGCCTGATTAACTCAAAAATTTTCTCTTCTTCATATTTAAGTATTCTAGGTCTCTCATGACCTTCCCTGAAAAAGTTAGTCTTTGACTTTACCAACGTTCGACCTGATTTGATTTGAATAGCAATTTTTGATTGTTTTTCCCTGAATGTTTCTATTATTTATATTATGCATATATTATTTATAAAATTGATTTATAAAGTTTGGCATGGTTTACTAATATTTTCATTACAAGCACCATGAAGTTCTTCATTAGAAACACATCAGTAATTGCAAATCACAAGAATCTGAGATGCAGTAATCATTTGAATCCAAGTGCTGTGGGTGGTGGTTGTGAACAGATAATTTCTGATAAATCAACTTGCATGTATCTTTCTTCATTAGGATTTTTTCAATTGTCCCTGATTGATAAAGTCAGGTTTTCCATTATTGCTGGAGTCTGTTGAAGTCCAGCAATATTAGGAAATGGTGCCATGAATTAATTTAAGGATAACTCATTAACCTTAAGAGGGCCCCATCTATGATTTATAATCCTGGTCTTTGTATTCACTTCTACTGCTTTCTTATGTTCATTATGTATAAACACTAACTCAACTGGTGCATTTTCTATTTCGGAACTGAATTGAGGATTAAATTGGTTAATTTCAGTTTTTGGACCAGGAGGAATAACTGACTTTTTAAAGTATGCCAGAGAACCCCAGCATTTATTAAGCAAAACAGCCATTCTAATAACTTTGCCACTGCTTCAGAAAAAGAGAATGCTGCTCCCCTACATGAATTACTTCAGCACTGTCAACCTTAGTCAGAGTGTTCATTGGTGGAGTTTATCTCAAATTTATCTCTATCCAATCAACAGCATCATGCTTAACAAGTGGAATGCAATCGATTCTTATTCTTTTAAATTCCAAGCCAGGGACAAAAATCTTAGGTAACTGTTTCTTTGGCAAGAGAAAATAGGTAAATCCTTTACAAGTTTCGAAATGCAATCCATCTTCGTTTCCAGGCACTACATTGTCATGCTCATATTCAGATTATGTTTGTACCGTGGTCTAAAGCATAAATTGAAAGATAATTTATGCACGGTCATCTCAACTTTTTCACACTGTAGGATTATTCCTCCCACCCCCACCCCTCTTGAGCTATAAGAGCCAATGTGTATTACATGAAGACACTAGCATGGACAGAGATTGGCTGATTGGCAGGAGGCAAAGAAGGGTTTTTTTCTGGTTGGCTTTCAGTGACTAGTGGTGTTCTGCAGGGGTCAGTGTTGGAACTGCTTCTTTTCACATTATATATCAATGACATGGATGATAGAATTCATGGCTTTGTGGCCAGCTTTGTAGGTGATACAAAGATAGGTGGAGGGACAGGTAGTGTTGAGGTGGCAGGGAGTCTGCAGAAGGACTTAAGACATGTTAGGAGAATGGGCAAAGAAGTGACAGATGGAATATAGTGTTAGGAAATATGCACTTTGGTAAAGGAATAAAGGCATTATCAATTTTCTAAATGGAGCAAATTCATAAGTCAGAGATGCAAAGGAACTTGGGAATCCCCATCCAGGATTACCTAAAGGTTAACTTGTAGGTTGAGCCAGTAGCAAGGAAGGCAAATGCAATGCCAGCATTCATTTTGAGAGGACTAGAACGTAAAGACAAGGATGTAATGCTGGAACTTTATCAGGCATTGGTCAGACCTCAGAGTATTGTGAAAAGTTCAGGCCCCTTATCTAAGAAAAGATGTGCTGGCGTTAGAGAGGGTTCAGAGGAGGTTCACAAGAATGATCCCGGGAATGAAACGATTAACACATGAGAAGTGTTCAAAAGCCCTGGGCCTGTACTCGCTGGACTTTGGGGGGGATTGGGGGGGAGTGGGGAGGGAATCTCATTGAAACCTATTGAATATTGAAAGGCTGAGATAGAGCGAATGTGGAGAGGATGCTTCCTATAATGGAGAAGTGTAGGACCAGAGGGGACAGCCTCAGAATGCAAGGAATATCCCTTTAGAACAGAGATGAGGAGTACGTTCTTTAGCCAGAGGATGGTGAATTTGTGGAATTCATTGCCAGTAACAGCTCTGGCAGCCAAGTCATTGGCTAGATATCTAATAGAAACATAGAAAATAGGTGCAGGAGTAGGCCATTCTGCCCTTCGAGCCTGCACTGCCATTCAGTATGATCATGGCTGATCATCCAACTCAGAACCCTGTATCTGCTTTCGCTCCATACCCCCTGATCCCTTTAGCCACAAGGCCATACCTAACTCCCTCTTAAATATAGCCAATGAACTGTCCTCAACTGTTTCCTGTGGCAGAGAATTCCACAGATTCACCACTTTCTGTGTGAAGAAGTTTTTCCTCATCTCGGTCCTAAAAGGCTTCCCCTTTATCCTTAAACTGTGACCCCTCATTCTGGACTTCCCCAACATCGGGAACAATCTTCCTGCAGCTAGCCTGTCCAATCCCATTAGAATTTTATACGTTTCAATAAGATCCCCCCTCAATCTTCTAAATTCCAGTGAGTATAAGCCTAGTCGATCCAGTCTTTCTTCATATGAAAGTCCTGCCATCCCAGGAATCAATCTGGTGAACCTTCTCTGTACTCTCTCTATGGCAAGAATGCCTTTCCTCAGATTAGGGGACCAAAACTGCATACAATATTCCAGGTGTGGTCTCACCAAGGCCTTGTACAACTGCAGTAGAACCTCCCTGCTCCTGTACTCGAATCCTCTTGCTATGAATGCAAACATACCATTCGCCTTTTTCACCACCTGTTGTACCTGCATGCCCACCTTCAATGACTGGTGTACAATGACACCCAGGTCTCATTGCACCTCCCCTTTTCCTAATTGGCCGCCATTCAGATAATAATCTGTTTTCCTGTTCTTGCCATCAAAGTGGAGGCTGATGGGTCCTTGGTTAACAAGAGTGTTGAATGTTACAGAAGGGATAGTAAAATAGCCATGATGGAATGGTTGAGCAGGCTCGAAGGGCCAAATGGCCTAATTCTGCTTGTATGTGTTATGGCCTTATGGAATTTGTAATGTAAGAAAATATTTCATAACTCTTATCTAGATTATTATACATTATGTTGGAGTCATTAGAAGGTAGAAAAAGCCGTTGTCAACTGATGTAATGCCTATAAATTGAATTAGTAATGAAAAAATAACTTTGGAAAGACCCCAATTGTGATTTATTATCTTTTCTCTTTATATTTCGATGGAATATTTGCTTACCTTCATAGCTAAGAAAAATAAAGTTTCAGAAGAAACAACAAACGTCCATATGCTAGGCTCCAGGATGTCAAGAGGGAGTGTAAGCAGCAAGAGGTCATGGTACACATTGGCACCACTGACATAGGTAGGAAGGGGAAAGACATTGGTAGGCAGTGAGTATAGTGAGTTAGGAAAGAGGCTAAAGAGCAGGACCTGCAAGGTAATCTCTGGATTACTCCCAGTGCCACTTGCTAGTCAGAGCCAAAATAGATGATGGTATAGATGAATGAGTGGCTCAGAAACTGGTGCAAGGGGCAGGGTTTCAGGTTCTTGGATAATTGAATCCTTTTCTGGGGCTAAGATGACCTGTACAAGAGGGACAGGTTGCACCTGAACTGGAGGGAAACCAATATCCTAGCTGGATCCATTAGTGCTACTCGTGAGAGATTATACTATTTTGGCTAGGGATGGGAACCAGGGCCCCAAGGTCAGAAAGTAGAGAGACAGAGAGAAAGGTAGATGTCAGGGCTAGTAAAAGCAGGCAGGAAAAAAACTGATAGATACGATGATACAGATACTTTGAAATGTATGAATATTAAGGATAAAGGTGATGAACATAGAACAATTTCATGCAATCTTGACGTTGCGGCCACTACAGAAACTTGGTCGAGAAAGGGACAGGAATGAGTGCTTAATGTCCCAGTGTTTCAATGTTTTAGAAAAGATAGGGAGGTGAAAGAGGTTGGGGGATTGTACTACTAATCAGAGTCAATATCACAGCTGCACTCAGAGCAGACAGAATGGAGGGCTCGTCCACTGAGTCTATATTGGGTAGAACTCATAAGTAAGAAGGGTGCAATCGCTCTGACTCTATTACAGACCCATTCCCACAGCCACCGGGACACTGAGGAACAGATATGCAGGCAGATTGATGAAAGCTGTTAAAACTATAGGGTTTGCCATGGGTGACATCCACTTCCCCAATATAAACTGGGAGGTGCTAAGTGCAAGAGGTTTAGATTGGGTAGAATTTGTTAGGTGCATCCAGGAGGGTTTCTTAAATCAATATGTAGATAATCGAACAAGAGGAGGGGCTGTACTGGACCTGATGTTGAGTAATGAGCCTGGCCAGGTGATCAACCTCTCAGTGGGTGAGCAGAAAGAGAACAGTCACCATAACTCCTTAAACTTTAAGATAGCTGTAGATAAGGATAAATATAGACCTTGCAAAGGGGTATTAAATTAGAACAGGGCAAATTACATGAACATTAGGCAGGAACTAGGGAGAGTTATAGCAACAGCTGTGTTTAGGCAAGTCCACATCTGATATGTGGAGGGTATTGTTGAACACCATTGTTTTTAAAATACTTTTTATAAGATGTAAGACTAAAGTTGTAGTTTAATCATTTGCACTTTTTAACAAACTTCTTTTTTTCCACAGTATGTGATGGTTCGTCCCCAATTAGCGGTATGACTGTTAAACTAACAGTTCATCGCCTTTCTCATTTTTCGTTGGCTGAGTATTAGTACATTATCCACGAGATATAATTGTGAAACCAGTGATTTGTTTATTTGATCTAACGAATTGCTCTTATCACAATAATAAAAGTGATGTATCTTCCAGAGGCACCATCTTATTCTTCGTCTCTTCCTTCTTCAGCTCTCTATTTAGTTTGCTAAGTATTTGTGTGTTTGTTCGTACTTTAAAGTAAACAATTGTTAAGAATTAAGACTGCTCACCATTCTTGACTCCCAGAAGAACCCTAAGGATCAGAAAATAAACAAAGATCCAACAATTTGGCACCTGAATGCAGGATGATGGACTAAGAAAGGAAGTTTAAAGTTTGGAATTGGAAGGCAAGTCATCTTCCTTCACTCCTTAACTCTCTGAGAATAAATATCTTCAGTACATCATTAAAGGGACATTAAGAGCGAGCAGAATCTGTATTTTATTTGTTGTGGATTCAATTAAAATTTTCGTGGTTGTACAATCTGTGGGACTGGTATAAATTATTAGAGAAACATAGTGTCTGATATAAATTGTCAGACAAGAGACCAATTAAAAAATATCAAACGAATAAGTTTTGTGGTTATAACTTGATATTACAGACACAACGCGGTTGTGAGTTTTTTTGATAACTATGACGTACAGAAGCGATGTACTCCCTAAGATCAAATTTAATATAATGGCTGAAGTTTTGTAAACAGACAGGTCAATCCCCCTAATTCCCAGCTGAGAGGAAACAGTGAACTGAAATCTTAAGCACTTACTTAAGTGACACATATAAACTTGATAATGTTGGTAAAGAAACACAGAAGAAATGTGCTATCGATGCTAAGTCTAGTGTGGACTAGCTTATAAGTGATATTGAAATGATCGGTATTAAGATCAGAAGGATGTGGTCGAGAACCAAGAAAACAGCTTGGACACTAGTGACCTTAATAGAGCTGGAGAAGTGCAAGCACAATGAGGTGCAAAAACAGATAGATGCTTTAAAACTCGAATGTGCTGATTTAGAGAATCAAACCAGTGGATCGTGTCAGCAAATAAATTATTTAACTACCCAATCGGAAGAAAAGGAAAAAAACATATCACATGCTAAAAGAGCAGTATGAAAAAGGCAATAAAAAATCTGAAAAGCAGATCTCTGCGTCAATGAAACGGGTGAGTAAAACAACATACAAAACACATCCATGGTAAGGAACTCTATTCAGAGTTGCAAAGTGAAATGAGGCAAGTTTGCACTGCACTGGCAGCCAACACTGACTAGACCCCAGAAGCAGCGACACCTTGGGAACTCCTAGTAACTACAAAGTGCTGTGTCTGCAAGGCTGGGTTCGACAGAGGTTTCATTGTGTGCTGCATCTGTGAGGCTAAGTCGGGCGGCGCCGTGGAAGTCCATAGCGGGGGTATTCCCTTCTGTCGTCGGCGTGAGATGACAAGTCTATCGGGACCCTGAGGACTTGTGGAAACTGTGTGGTGGTTTCTTTTGAACTTATAGTCTTTTAACATCTTTGGACTATTTTTACTGTGCCCATGGTCTGTTTTTTTATCAAATTATGGTATTGTTGTAACTATGTAGTTTTGTGCAGGTCTTGTAGCTTTAGTTTTTGGTCTTGTTTTGTCTGGTGGAATTGGAGCTCCTTTCCAGGGATCACGCTAAGATGGTAGTGTGATATTAATACGCAGCAGCCTCTCTGGACTCTGGATTGGGGATTGCCAAACGTTATGTGGATTTTCTGGTGTAGTCTGTTTTGTCATATGATTTTGTGATATCATTCTGGAGGAACGTTGGCTCTTTTTTTTTAACTGCATTGCATTTGTGGTTTCTAAATGACAATAAACGGAATCTGAATTTGAAGTGAATCTGATTCAACAGAGACCTCTAGTGGCTGAAATGATGATGACAGTAGTGAGAAACAGTAATTGGCCTGGCAGACTTGCCCAGTAAAAACCAAGGGAGTGAAAACACACAAGACTGATGGTGGAGATTATGAAAGGAGACAGGAGGTTTGTCATCAACCACCAAATCCACAAAATGTTGACAAGTGATCCAGGGAAGTTCCACATCCTAAAAAGGAGCTTAAAGACTTGGGCTGAATGTCAAAAAACTAAGAATATATACAAATTGCATCCATATGATGGCATTCAAACTTTAGCTACCATGCTAATAGCTCAGCAAATAAAACAGTTGACACTTTTGAGCTGAAGATGGTATATAAGACAATAAACAGAATTTACCAGATGATTGGGACACAATTAAGAAATGACTGGGATGACAATCCCCTACACAGAGATTGATAAGGAGAACATGAATGATTGCAAACAAAAGGCTTCAGATGTTATTTCCCAATATGAAGACCAGTATAGGACAGTTTGATTCTGCTATTCAGGAGTTCAAGGAATAAATAAAGATAATATCGAAGACGCAATATATGGCCCTCCCAAGTCGACTTTAACAGACAGTTTGAAATCAGATGTTGCCAAAATGGTGAAGCTAACAAAAGCAAATATTGAATTGATGGAAGGTAAAATCATCTGAATCTCATGCAGGTGGATCAGCATGAACACAACGTACTCAGTCTGTGCGATTATCTTGCCCGCAAGGTACACAAAGCAAATTCCGACAAAGCACAATTGCAACAAGAGCAAGTGATTTACTTGGGATGGAAAATTTCCAAAGACAAATGGGGAACCACTGAGGATCATGCAAAGGCCATTAAATCAGCAAAACCACCTATACAACAGTCCAGCACCTTCGATCATTTCAGGGTTTATGCAAATACCACAGAGTTACCACAGAGGTAGATTCATATTCTGAAATTGCTCAACCCCTCACTAGTCTGCTGAAAGGCAGCAAGCATTGTGATGTCCCTGTGACTCTTAATGAAACACTATGGAAGCTTTTCAAACTTTAAAGGCAATATTAAGTACTGCAGCTGCATTGGGAATCACTGATATGGGAAGACTATTTACCCACTGTATCAACAAGAAGCGTGACTACATGATGGTAATTTCAACTCAAGAACATGGAGCTCAGAAGCGAATTGTTGGGTATTACTCCGCCAAATTGGACAATGTAGCCTAAGGATGGAGTTCATATCTATGAGCAGTAAAAGCAACTTGTTTAGCAGTCATAATTGTTTCTAACATTGTGCTGGATCAGACTTTAAATGTTTCATGTCTGCTCTCAGGGCTTCTCAAGTTACAACTGCTTGGTGGTCCAGGTGATCCACTGTTCTTGAAGCACCTAATATCATTATCAACGATCAAGTCGAACAAATCCAGATACATTGTAGCCAGTGAGCATGAAAAACTGTGATGATCATGACAAAACGATGATGGAGTATGGAGAGACGGCACCAGTCACAGGCTGGTAGCCCCAGCTGAGCTACTTCCTTATCTGGCAAAGCAGATAAAATCCTTTGGACACATTGGAGTGCAAAAGATGGTCCACAGATTCTCCCAGTGGTGGTGGAATCCAAAGCTCAGGATGAGAGCTCAACAAACAGTTGAGAAATGTGTGACATGGCAGAAAACAAACCCCAGATCAACGGAGAAGCTACCTCAACTAAGTACTGCTGCCCCACCTGGTCTATTTTTACATCCACAAGTGAACTACATTACTTTACCAAAGTGTCAAGGATATGCAGATGGGTTAGTAAGAGTGGAGAAATTCTCAAGATGGGTGGAAGCCATCCCAGCAAGAAAAACTGTCATGCACACACCAAAACTCTGATTAAGGACAATATTCCTGGATGGGGATTGTCGTGCCACACTGACTTTGACCAAGGACACATCTCACTGGAAGTGTTTGTCAAGAATTATGGCAGATGATGAACGTTGAATGGTCTTTTCATTGCCCACATCCTCCAGTCATCAGGGCAAGTTGAAGCAACTGGCATTATCAAACAACAGTTAAGTATCACGAGGAAGGGGTACCATGGCCTAAAGCTCTTCCTTTGGGTTTGTGCAGCATCAGGGCATCCCCAAACAAAAAAGCAAAATTGAGTCCAATTGAAGTGGTGACAGGGTGACCTATGTGACTACTGGGAGCTCTCATTCTCAGAGAAGCTGATGTACATGTTGTGTTAGATAGCTGATTATTGTGTAAAACTAGCACAAGCCGTTCAGCATGCTTCTCAACAGGTTTCTGCTACCTGGAATGGTCCAAAGGAAGGAGGACACACCTTAATTCCTGTCGAGTGGGTCCTGTTCAAGAAACCGCTTAAGGAGCCCCTGGGAGCCCAGTGGAAAGGTCCTTACCAAATACAGTTAATTACAAATTTGGCAGTTAAGGTAGAAGGTACATTAAGTGGATATAACCCAGCCACTTCAAGCTAAAGTAACTACAGATTTAAACGCACAGTGGGAAGACTTCAAGCACAAATATAATTCTTTGACATTTTTATTGGACCTTATAGACTTTATTCTGATCCCTTGTTTTCATTATATTTTTGCCTGTTTCCCTTATTCATGATGTGCCTGTTGAAATGACTCTCAATGAATATGCAGTACTATAAATGCTTTTGAGCAGGTTTTGATTACTTTGTAAAGTAGCTACTTTACCTCTTACTTTCAGATGTGATTCTGCCAGGGTCTCTTGTAGAATCTAATAGGGGACTGTTGGAAGCCATTGTTTTTTTTCAACTTTTTAAGATGCAAGACTAAAGCTGCAGTTTATTCAAACTCATGTATTTTTCACAGCATGTTATGGTTTGTCCCCACCTACTGGCAGAAAGTGGTATATCAGTTAAAGCTAACAGTTTATCACATTTTTTATTGGCTAAGTATAAGCATATTACCCACATGATGTAATTGTGAAAACTGTGATTAGTTTATTTTATCTAAGGAATTTATTTTATCGCAATTATAAAAGTGATGTGTATTTTCAGGGGTGCCATCTTATTCTTATTCTTCATCTCTTTTCTTTCATCTTCAGCCCCTTTTTTGTTCATTTATCTTAGCTTCGTTCCTCAGCTCTTTATTTACTTTGCTTAGTATCTGCATGATGGTTTGTGTTTTAAAATAAATGATAGTTAAGAATTAAGACTGCCTGCTATTCCTGACTCCTGGATGAACCCTAAGGATCGGAAAATAAACAGGATTCCAACAGTGTTTAAAGGCCAACTGCACAGAGTACAGGACAGGTATGTTCCAGCAAGAAGAAAGGACAAGGAATGGCAAGGTAAAGGGAACTTTGGATGTCAAGAGAGGTGATGAATTTAGTCAAGAAGAAAATGGAAAAGTAGGTAAAGCTTCTGAAGCTAGAATCAAACAGAGCCCTTAAGGATTGTACAGAATCCAAAAAAAAACTCAAGAAGGGAATTAGGAAAGCCAGGAAGGGTCAAGAAAGTCCTTGGCAAGTAAGATTAATGAGAATCCCAAGGCATTCTGTACATGCAACAAGAGCAAGAGGAGTACCAGGGAGAGGGTTAGACCACTTGAGGATAAAGGAGGTATCATTTGCTTGGATGTGGAGGATGTGGGTGAGGTCCTTAATCAACACTTTAATCAGTATTTACCAAGAAGGACGTGGAGGATAGGGAGATCAGTGCTGAGCTTATTGATATGCTTGGGCATTTCGAGGTAAGGGAGGAGTTAATGTTGGGTCCCCAAGGCCTGATGGGATATATGCCAAGTTATTGAAAAAGGCAAGAGAAGAGAATGCTGGGGTCCTGAGCAATACCTTTGTGTTCTCTCTAGCCACAGGAGAGGTCCCAGAGGACTGGCAAGTAGCTAGTGTTGTTCCATTACTCAAGACAGGAACCAGGGATAATCCTGGAAATTATAGACCAGTTATTCTTACATTAGTGGTAGGAAAGTTACTGGGGAGAATTCTTAGGGATAGGATATATAAGCATTTGAAAAACCATGGACTAATTAGGGAGAGCCAGCTTGGCTTTGTGCAGGGCAAGTTGTGTCTTACTAACTTGACTGAACTTTCTGACAAGGTGCCGAAGGGGACTGATGAAGGTAGAGCAATGGACGTTGTCTACGTGGATTTTAGTAAAGCAATTGACAAGGTCCATCATGGGAGGCTCAATCAGAAGATCAAATGTATATGATCCATGGTGAATTGGCCATTTGGCTTGCCCATAGATGTCAGAGGGTAGTGGTTGAAAGGATTTATTCTAGCTGGAGGAGTGTGATTATGCTCTTCTGCAGGGTTCTGTACTAGAACCTCTGCTGTTTGTGATGTATGTAAATAACATGGATGATAATGTAGATAAGTGGGTTAACAAGATTGCAGATAATACGAAGATTGGTGGTGTTGTGGATAGCATAGAATACTGGCAAAGAATATAACGGGATATGGATCAGTGGGTCAAATGCAAAGAGACAGTACACTGTTAAGGACAAGATCATAAACAGTGTTGATGAGCAGAGGGATTTTGGGGATCCAAGTTCATTGCTCCCTGAAAGTGGCTAAACAGGTTGATACGGTAGTTAAGAAGGCATATGGCATGCTTGCCTTTATTAGTTGAGGCATTGAGTTCAAAAGTCAGGAAGATACGCTGCAGCTTTGTAAAGTTTAAGTTAGGTCATATCTTAAGTATTGTATGCAGTTCTGGTCACTCCATTATAGGAAGGATGTCAAGGCTTTGAAGTGGGTATAGAAGAGATTTATCAGGGAGGTAGACTGAATTAGAGGGCATATGCTATAATGAGAGGTTAGACGGACTCGAGTTGTTTTCTCTGGAGCCGCAGGGGCTTAGGGGAGATCTGATAGAGGTTTATAAATGGGCACAATGATAGTGCAGTGGTTAGCTCAACACTATTACAGCTCTGGCTCCTCCGATTTCCACCCACAGTTCATTTGGTAGGTGAATTGGTCATTGTAAATTGTCCTGTGATTAGGTTAGGGTTAAATTGGGGTTGTTGGGGGTTGCTTGGTGCTACAGCTCGAAGGACCAGAAGGGCCTATCCACTCTGTATCTCTAAATAAATAAGATTATGAGAGGCATAGAAAAGCAGACAGACAATATCTTTACCAAGGGTTGAAATGTCTAATACCAGAGGGCATACATTTAAGATGAGTGTTAAAAGTCGAATCTGAATAAAACTCGGGAGACAAGTTTCTTACAGTTACCACAGTTTATTGCGCAACCTCCTGCAGGAGTTTGAAACCCAGTCGTCAAAGGGAAGACACGCAAGTACTGCCACCATCCGACAAGTGGACTCACTCCCTCAGGTTACAGCTGTATATTTATACATAGGAAGCCCCATACATTACTGTTGCAAGATGTCATTTGAACTGGTACGCCCACCAAGTCTGTTGGTACGAAACTTAGTTACAGATAAGAGTCCGCTAGATCAGATGGATGTGCTGTCCAGTCCTTATCAGTTATTCCCTTTGCTAGGCCCTGACTTAAGTACAGATGGATGTTCATTCCTGTCCTTATCGCTGAGTCTTCCTTCCCTCACTCAAATGAGGGTACAATGTAATCAAACTCTCAATGTCTCTCCGCAAGCCGGGGAGAACTGGTATAAGCCTGTTTTAGCTGACTGCTGAAGACAGTGTTTACTTCAGTTCAGAAATTCCTATTCAGGCACAATTATTCTTATAGCCAGAGGTTACATAGGGTCAAAATGATTTTTTTATATCCTCAATTCCTCATGAAAGGGGTTAAGTTCAAAGCTGAGTGCCTGGAATGCACTGCCAGAGGTAGTGGTAGAGGCAGAAACATTAGGGACTTCTAAGAGATATTTAGCTAGGCACATGAATGTGAGGAAAATAGAAGGATATGGACATTGTGTAGGCACAAGAGGTTAGTTAGCCAATTACTAATTTAATTGATTCAGCACAACGCTGTGGGCCAAAGGGCCTGTTCCCATGTTGTACTGTTCTATGTTCTACTGTAATGTCAGTACTGGAATTTAGCTATGACAAATTCAGTTTTAGAGCAAGTGGAATGAATGCGTCAAATGAGCTCTGAATATCTACTAGTTAGCCCCAATAGTACTGAAGCTTTTTTCCATACCCTCAATTTCCACTTGATCTCATCTAGCTTTGATTATTGTAGGTATTGAGGGTCCTTTAGCAAGGATTCATTACACAGACTCAGAAATTCCTAGTGAAGAATAACTTGTTTTTGCTTTAAACAATCAATTGCCTCCTGTGCAGTAAAAGGCCTTTGTATTCTTTTTAGATCCCTGAGCTGGTGAAAATAGCCTTTGTTTAATTTTTCCCTCATGCCTGAGCTTACATAGTACTGTAGGCACCCTTTTCCATATTTGGTAGATGGTTCGTACTAAATTTATCAGCAACGTTTATTAAGCAAAGATTTGTATATAACATCACTAAGTATAATCTTAAAATTAGCAAAAGAGATATCATGATTCTTTCTCTTTTATATTTTCTTGTAATTTTATTGAGTGTGGTTTTCTACTTTTCATCCAGAGAACACTGCCTGCAGAAGAAGGCATACTGATGATTGTCCGGTCATATTTTGGAGATGCAATATAGCAAATATTAAATCAACAGCAACCAGCCTTCAGATCTGAATATGGAATGTAGATAAAATTTAAAATGCAGCTCTGGTGGGGAAATGTAGCTCGGAACAGGAAACATCCAATTGGTTTGAGATGTCTGTATATGCATGAATACAATCAACACCCAACTGCATGACTATGACTCAGAGACCGCAGTAATTAACACTCATTCTGGGTGTGTTACTTAGAAGATCCAGAAATCTGAAAAATTACAAGTAACCCAAAAGATGCATTATGAGGACATTATGATTATAGAAATTGTCCTGTTGACTTCCGGTAAGATGGCGACTGCTTAGCTGCTTCGAACTTTTGTTCCGTCATTCTCCCTATCTTTGCACTACATGTCTCCATTCTTAAACCTTAGTTAGGTACTTTATTGGGTTTCTTTTACTTGCCTGCGAACACATCTATCTTATAATGTCTAGCAAAAGTGCTAAAACCGGGAAAAAAGATATTTCTACGACTTTGCCGGTTAACAGTCTCGCTACGTTGGAACAGCATCGACAAGATATTTTAAAGGAATTTAGAACTTATTTCAACCAGCTGGATGCCAAATTGGATCGGATCAACGCTAGAGTGGACAAACATGCTGAACATTTATCTCGCATCGACTCAACTCCTGAAAATTTAAAACGCCGTGTTCTTTATCTCGAGACTCTATGCTCCAGCCTAAAGGAAAAGAATTGTAAACTTTTTTCCAAAATGGTGGATCTTGAAAACCGTAGCAGACGTTGTAATCTACGAATTCTTGGTTTGCCAGAGGCCACCGAACAGGGCTCTCCCGTGGAATTTTTTTCCGATTTTCTCTGTGAGGTTTTTGGGAAAGAATTTCTTCCGACTCCACCTGAGCTTGAAAGGGCACACAGGATCTACATTCCCCGTGCAAAGCTGGATTCCCGCCCACGGCCGGTAATTTTGTGCTTTCATCAATACCAGGTGAAAAACCGTTTGATTATGGAGGCACGCCGCAGAGGTACTTTTGCGTTTCAAAATACAGTCATTCGTTTTGTGGAGGATTTTGCCCCCCTGTTTCTGAAGATGCGTGCTGAGTTTAAAGTGTAATGAAAGTGTTTTTTGATCATGGTTTCAGACCCTCCCTTCGTAATCCAGCCGACCTGCGAATTACGCTTACTACTGGAGAATATAAGTGGTTTAAATCAGTGAAGGATGTTGAGGCATTTGTTGGAAGTTTTCCGGCCAGCCCGTCTCATTAGGAACCCGGTCTGACCTTCTAAAATGGTGGATAAGTACTTCTCGTAGTAAAGCTATTTTTTCTGGACTCAGACTTTTCTTGAATAATTCAGACATTATTTATTGAAATTCTAAGGGCTGTAGGCAATCTCTCCCTGGACTTGTTGCATTTTTTCTAAATAGATAATCCGAGTTTAATGTTCCCCTGCGGACGTTTAGATTGTACGTGTGTAATCCATTTTATTCTTGTATAACTTTATTTATAGAGATCTACAAGCGACTTTAACTTGTTTTGGAGGTTTGGAGTTTTTATTGAAGGCCTCCCTGTTGGTTGATTCATAGTTTAAGTTTTGCTCCTTTTTTTTCTGTAAATGGTTGATAAGTACTCTCTTCGAATCTACAATTTCCCCCTTTTCTCCCTCCCCTTTTTTTTTCTTTTAATCTTTTATAATTTTTCGCGGGTAGGTTAGTTTTGGTTTTCTTTTGATTTTCTTTGTATTAAGTCTTATACTTCTGTTGAAGTTGTTCCTATTTGTAATTATGTTTTCTAGTGCATAAACTAGCTACCATTTGCTATAGTATTTATACGGAACTGTTGTTAACGACACAGAACTGGAAGTCATACTTGCGTTAATTTTTTTGGTAGAGCTAGCTGCTTTTTTTGGTAGCCGTCTAGTTTTGGGTTGTGAGGGTGGGGAGGGTTCTCCAGTTCCAACACTACTCACTGTTTCCTTTGCTTTCCTTTGTTACTCAGGACATGTTTCTGTTTTGATTCTACGAATCTATGTTTACATTTTTGCTCCCAGACTGTTATTGTTGTTATGATCCCAGCCCCCTCCTTTGTGAGAATTGCCAGAGCCCTAGTGAAGGGGGGGTCAATGACCCAAGAGAAGAGAGAGATACGTGCGGTGTCCCTCGTTTCACGGCGAGGCAAAGCTGGCGACGGTGGTCATTGTCTCGTGGAGACACCTTTGTGAATTGGGAACTGTACTACGTGTATACCCTCAGGGCAACGTGGGTGGAGAGATGGAGAGAGATTGCATCATCCCAACCTGATTGACATCTGAGACCCCGTGAGTTCAGATAAAAGAGGGGTTGTAAAGACGGCCCCCCCAGACGCACCAGAAGACATGCTAGAAATCCTGTGACAGCGTTTAATAGCGACAGCCGGTGGTGGGGTTCATGTGCGTCTTTTCCTTGCCTGGGATTGGCGACCTCACCACGAAAGAACGGCTTAGCTACAGGGGAGGCCACAAGTGAGCGTTCATTCCCCAACGAGACTCTGACGAATCGAACTCCTAAAGGTTGGAAAACCCCGCCGGGTAACTGTTTCATTTAATCTCTATCTCTCTCTCTTTAACAAAGTGCACCAACACGACATCACAAAAGACGGCAGCTGGTGGAACTGCAGTGACCGCAAGAGACTTTCAGATATACAGCGGACAATATATACCTTACCCCTAGACAACGATAGAGTTTATTTCTTATTGGTTATTACTATACCTGCGCTTTAGATTGAGTATTGATGACTTATGGTATCTGAATGTTTGTATTAACCTTACTTTTGTGCCCCTTTATAAATAAAAACGTTTGAAAATGGTACCATCAGACTTCAGCGGACCTCTCTATCTTTGCTGGTAAGTGATCCAGTTACGGGATACGTAACATTGTACTGCTTGACTTTTTATATGCCTGCTGCCTTCTACGCACTAACAATTGATAATGGTTAATACACTTAAATTTGTGAGCTGGAATGTAAAGGGATTGAATCACCCTGTTAAAAGAAGGAAGATCTTCTCACATATCAAACAACTCAAAGCTGGCATTGCTTTCCTTCAAGAAACTCATATTCGTTGTTTTGATAACTCCCGGCTTTTGTCAAAGTGGGCGGGTCAGCATTTTCATTCCTCCTTTGCCGCCAAAGCTAGGGGGGTCTCCATCCTTATTAATTCAAATATTCTTTTTGAACTTCATAATAAGATATCTGATACAAATGGCCGTTTTATTATTGTTTCTGGTAAACTATATACTAAAGTTGTACTAGCAAACCTGTATGCCCCCAATTTCGATGATGTTAATTTTTTTGAACGTTTTTTCTCCTCACTACCAGACTTAAACTCATATTCTCTTATACTGGGTGGTGATTTCAATTGTTGGTTAGATCCTAATTTGGATCGATTGTCCTCTGTTACTAGACCACCTACTAAATCTGCCTTAGCTATTCAATCGTTTCTCTCTAATTATGGTATCTCTGATATATGGCGTTTCCTTCATCCTACTGAGAGATATTATTCTTTTTTTTCACATATTCACCATACCTTTACTAGAATTGTCTACTTCTTACTCGATAATCAACTCATTCCATTTGTCTATTCTTGTGATTATCAGAGTATACTGATTTCTGACCATGCCCCAATTACTCTGTCTTTAAATTTTCCTGGTCTCCCTCAGAGGAATAAACACTGGCGGTTTGATTCGACTTTATTATCGGATGATGATTTTCTAAAATTTATTAATGATCAGATAACCTTTTATTTTAGATAGATAGATAGATAGATAGATAGATAGATAGATAGATAGATAGATAGATAGATAGATAGATAGATAGATAGATAGATAGATAGATAGATAGATAGATAGATAGATAGATAGATAGATAGATAGATAGATACTTTATTCATCCCCATGGGGAAATTCAACATTTTTTCCAATGCCCCATACATTTATTGTAGCAAAACTAATTACATACAATACTTAACTCAGTATAAATATGATATGCATCTAAAATCACCCTCTCAAAAAGCATTAATAAATAGCTTTTAAAAAGTTCTTAAATAGTTTACTAAAATACATTGAATGGTAACTTAAGCTCAGTCCTAACCCCGGCACTTTAACATATCTTACCCCTGGCGGTTGAATTGTAAAGGCGAATGGCATTGGGGAGTAATGATCTCTTCATCCTGTCTGAGGAGCATTGCATCGATAGCAACCTGCCGCTGAAGCTGCTTCTCTGTCTCTGGATGGTGCTATGCAGAGGATGTTCAGGGTTTTCCATGATTGACCGTAGCCTACTCACAATACATCACCTGAAGTGTCATCCCAGATTGTCTGGGATGCCATGAAAGCATATTTGAGGGGCCAAATAATCTCCTATACAGCAAATCTTAATAGAAAGTCCTGTGCAGATCGATTAGACCTCATTAATCAGATCAAAGATTTGGATCAACTGTATGCTCAAACTAAGGACCCTGAACTATACAAGAAGCGTGTAGAACTTCAAGCTAAATTTAACCTCCTGTCTACTCAACCTGTCGAACGCCAACTTCTTGAAAGTAAGAGTCGCTTTTATATCCATGGCAACAAATCTGGTAAATTTCTAGCCAATCAGTTGAGGCGTTCCAAAGCCAAACAGCATATTACAAAGATCCGGAAGGAGAATGGTGACCTTACATTGGATCACCTAGAAATCAATGACGCATTTAAAAATTTCTACTCTTGACTTTATTCCTCTGAATCTTTGAATGACAATATCTCTGTTGACCATTTTTTAAATAATCTGAATATTCCTTCGCTTTCATCTGATTTTAAAGCCAAACTTAATGCGCCTATATCATCAGAAGAAATATCTTTTGCAATTTCTGCATTGTCTTCAGGGAAATCTCCTAGACCTGATGGGTTCCCCGTAGAATTTTATAAATCATTCTCTTCACTTCTCTCTCCTCAGTTACTCTCAGTATTATCTGACTCGTTTAGGTGTGGCCAATTGCCACCCTCCTTTAATGAGGCATCTATTATTCTTTTATTAAAAAACGGTAAAGGCCCAACAGAGTGTCCCTCGTATAGGCCGATTTCTTTGCTTAATGTTGATGTTAAAATCTTGGCCAAAGTCTTGGCTTATAGATTAGAAACTATTATTCCCTCTATTATTTCCGATGACCAAACTGGATTTATTAAAAACCGTCTCCCTTTTTTTAACATGCGACGCCTATTTAACATTTTATATTCACCTCCAACTGGGATTCCTGAATGTGTTATTTCCCTCGATGCGGAGAAAGCATTTGATCGTATAGAGTGGAACTACCCTTTTGCAGTTTTAGAAAAATTTGACTTCGGTCAAATTTTTATCTCTTGGATCAAATTGCTGTATTTGTGTCCTACTGCCTTCGTTTTAACTAATTTCCAGAAATCCCAGTTATTTAACCTCAAACGTAGCACCCGTCAGGGATGCCCTTTAAGTCCCTTTCTCTTTGATTTGGCTATAGAACCCTTGGCGATAGCATTTCGAAATTGTCCTGAATTGACCGGGATTTGGAGAGGGGGTGTTGAGCATAAAGTTTCTCTTTATGGCGATGACTTATTACTTTTTCTTTCAAATCCATCTACATCCTTACCTCCAATGTTTTCACTTCTTGACCAGTTTAGCCAGCTCTCTGGATATAAACTTAATTTACATAAGAGCGAACTTTTCTCAATCAATAAAGAAGCACAAGAATTAACATTTCGTGATCTCCCTTTTAAAGTAGTTCATAATCAATTTACTTATCTTGGGATTACAGTCACAAGGAAGTTTAAAGATCTCTTTCATGAAAATTTTGCCAATCTTTCATATACTATTAAACAGTCTGTTACAATGGTCACTTCTTTCTATGTCTTTGGTAGGTCGTATTAGTGTTGTTAAAATGTATGTTCTCCCTAAACTTTTATATTTATTTCAATCAATCCCAATTTTTATTCCTAAATCTTTTTTTGATTCCTTAGACTCTATTATTTTGTCATATCTGTGGAAGAATAAGCGCTCTAGAATTAATAAAGGTTATCTCTAAAAATCTAAAAAGGAGGGTGGCATGGCTTTACCTAACTTTCGTTTATATTATTGGGCAGCCAATATACATTGTGCTACCTTTTGGTCTTTTTTTCATGGCCAACCCGAGTGCCCTAATTGGGTGGCAATGGAGTTGAGCTCCACTAAAGAATTATCTATCTCTGCACTTCTTGGCTCTGTACTCCCTAGTAGTTTGTCCAGATTAATAGTTAACCCTCTTGTTAGACACACTCTGCATATATGGGCTCAGTTTAGGAAATTTTATGGTTTCCATGGTTTTTCCTTTTCTAGCCCTATCTTACATAATCACCTTTTTTTACTTACTACGTATGACTCAGCATTCCATGATTGGTATAGGAAGGGCATTAGACATTTTGAAGATCTTTTTATTGATAATCGCTTCGCTTCTTTTCAACAGCTCTCTGCTAAGTTCAATCTGCCCAATGCTCATTTTTTCAGATATCTCCAAATTAGACACTTTATTACTCCTTTAATTCCTAACTTCCCTGAAATGCCTGAGAAAAATGTTATGGACTTATTTCTTTCTATTAATCCACTAGGTAAAGGTTTAATATCATTTATTCATGATAAATTAGCAGCCTTACGACGTGCCCCTGTGGATAAAATTAAAATGGCATGGGAGCATGATTTAAATACCTCCTTATCTGATGAGGCTTGGGACTCGATTCTCAAATCGGTTAATTCAACCTCTCTTTGTGCTCGCCATTGCCTTTTACAGCTTAAGATTGTTCATAGAGCCCATATGTCTAAATCTAAATTATCTCGATTTTACCCTAACATCAGTCCGCTTTGTGATAAATGCAAAAGGGGCGAGGCCTCTCTCATTCATATGTACTGGCTTTGTCCTAGCTTGGAGAAATTTTGGAAAGATGTCTTCATAACATTATCGCGCATTCTGAATCACCACCTAGAACTAACCCTTTAATTGCTTTGTTCGGTTTCTGGGGTGAGACAGATTTACGTCTGAGTTCGACTAGGTGTCGAATATTATCTTTTGCCTCTCTCCTGGCTAGACGTTTAATCCTCCTTAGATGGAGAGATGTTGCCCCTCCCATGCATGCTCAATGGCTTAACGATATTATGGCCTGCTTAGACCTTGAAAAAATTCATTATTCAGTTCTTATTTCGGATTTAAAGTTCCATAAGGTCTGGGGACCTTTTATTGAGTACTTTCATAACCTTCCTCTTGACTAAGGTTTTTTTTCGGTCCCTTGCTTTCAGCTCCTTTTTTTTGTTGATAGTAGGCATTAATATCTTCTGTTGCTAAGTGTATTTACAGTTTTGGGGGTTTGATTGTCCTGATTTATATTCTCTATATTGTGTTGTGGTTGGTCTGGAGTTTTTTTTGTTGTGGGGCTTGGGGAGGTTACTAATTTTACATGTCTTCAATTTGGGTGCTTTCTCAATTATCTTTCTTTGTATCATATTATTATTGTATGTTTATTTTTGCACTGTATTAATGTTCATTTTGATCTGGGTTTTTTTTTATCTGTAGCTATGTAGAAAATGTATTAAAAAACTAATAAAAAAAGAAATTGTCGTGTTACCTTTGTTCTTTAGCATATAAAAATGTGCTGTAATCTCTCACTCTCTCTCTCTCCTCCCCCTTTCTCTCCTCTATCCCTCTCCCCCTTCCCCTCTCACTCTCTCTCTTACTACCCCAAAGGCTGCCAGCTTGTGTGCATCTCAGATGAAGACTTTTGTAACTTTTATCTTTACCAGCTGTTGCTCTCTAGTGATTTCGTTCACAGTTACAACATTTGGAGGCTTGTCCAGGATACATTCACGATCCATCGTGTGGCCAGAAATCTCAGCAGTCTAACTGGTGAATATTTTCAAATTAGCAGTCACACTTGGTTTTGTCCAGGTTACTGACGTGGAATCACGAACATGGCAGACAGCTGAACTGGTAGATAGTAGTAGAGCTAATAGGACTTGATATTTCAATCCCTATGATAAATCGGCACTCTCAATATTGGCAGTAGGCTTGGAGTGGTGACCAGGAGAGTAGCTACATCATCGGGGTCATCAGGTGGGCACCCTCCTTCTTTGATGTTTCGTTGATAAGCCCACGACATCTCCAGAGGGCTCAACGGTGATACCTGGCGTCCCAGATACACCCCCCCCCCTCAGTTCCGTACCCTCCTTTCTTCATCTTGCAGCCCAGTTGTTGTCTTTCCTTTTAATCCAAATCCAATTGCTGCTTTCTTCTGCTGCATTTGACAAGGACTTGTTCGATTGTTGGAGGGAGACACCCCTCACACCCACATTCTTCAATAGATAGTCATAGATGTAGCAACGAATCCCCTGCATCCCACTTGTACAAGGAAAATTTTGGTCTTCCAGCCGTTCTGAGCAGCTACAGTTGCCAGTTCAGAGTACTTGGTCTTTTTCCTCTCATAAGCTTCTTCAACACCATCTTCCCATGGTAATGTTAATTCCACAACATATGCCAGCTTGGCTGTTGTGGAACACAGGACAATGTCTGGCCGGAGTGTTGTAGTCGGAATGTCTGGGGGAAACACAAACTTTTTCTCCAAGTCCACGTCCATTTTCCAACCCCGAGTAACCTGCAGAATGCTTATATCCTTAGATGTTATTTGCTGCTCTGGAGGTTGGCCTGCTGGTACAAATCGTGTGATGTCGACATTTCCTGCCTATGTTTGTGGGAGAGCATTTACGGTGGTTCACCTCTGTTCCAAGAGTAGTGCAGTATGTTTATGTAAGTGAATAAACATTCTGGGGTAATTTACCACCAGTAGCGAAAGGTAGTTACTGATCATTTGGAGTGCCAGTGGGATGCATGTAAACTCATTCGGGGAAACTATATAGCAGCAGACTCATTTGCAAGTGTGTTTGTGTGTCTTGAGATCAAGTCAGTAACCTTGCTGCAACAGTTTTTAAACGCCCAGGAATACAGCAGGCATTATGAGGTCAGAACCACACAAGTGGCAGATTACAGAGTATATACTCTGCGGTATAAAGTATGTACAGTTTAATTTTTATCCATCATATATATTTTGTGGAGATATTTAAGGATGAGTCTATACCCAGATACATAGATCGGGATGGCACTTATTGAGGTTAGGCAATGTCAGGTCAAGAATCCCGATGACCTGTGCCAGCCCGACCTTGATTTCAACCATCCATAAGCACTTCACCCCCGAGGAAAAGCAGAGTATTTTGTCAGAGCAAACACGAGGAAATCTGCAGATGCTGGAAATTCAAACAACACACACAAAATGCTGGTAGAACACAGCAGGCTAGGCAGCATCTATAGGGAGAAGCACTGTCGACATTTCGGGCCAAGACCCTTCGTCAGGACTAACCGAAAGGAAAGATAGTAAGAGATTTGAAAGTAGTGGGGGGAGGGGGAAATGCGAAATGATAGGAGAAGACCGGAAGGGGTGGGATGAAGCTAAGAGCTGGAAAGGTGATTGGCGAAAGTGATACAGAGCTGGAGAAGGGAAAGGATCATGGGACAGGAGGCCTCAGGAGAAAGAAAAAAGTGGGGGGGAAGCACCAGAGGGAGATGGAGAACAGGCAAACAACTAAATATGTCAGGGATGGGGTAAGAAGGGGAGGAGGGGCATTAACGGAAGTTAGAGGTCAATGTTCATGCCATCAGGTTGGAGGCTACCCAGCCAGTATACAAGGACTGTCCTCACTTAAAATCACCCGTGGAAATGCAGAATTCTGGTGTAAGATGCAGAAAATGATTAAGTTATTCAGATAAATCTCAAAGATTCACATGCGTTGGTAAAATTGAAGTGCTTGAGAAATATGTGGGACAATGTGGCCAAGGGAGTGCAGGATGGAACATGGACAACTACAGGTACTGAAGAGAGGGATAATTTCTTTAAAGGGAAAGTAAGGCTGCGGGGAGGGGAGAGCAACTGTGGAACAATAATGTCAGTGGTTCAGAGTTGATAGGCCAGCAATGGATTATACAGAACACAACTATCGAGCTTATGAGGAGTATTCAGAGTTGGATGATCCAGGGAGGGATGCTGAGGAAGCCTGAGCTCAGCCCACCAGGAAGTTTTAGACTTTGGGATAGTGGTGGGATTAACCTATCCCACAATAGTCACATGGGTCAGTGAGATAGACCAGAGAAGGGGGAAGAGAAGTCATGAAGTAGTTGCTGTGACATCATGGAGGACTTGCTTTGTATGCCAGCAACCAGGACATTTAGCAAGGAGCTGCTGGAATAGACATGGAGGGGAAGGAGATAATTTGTAACAGCTTGGCTTCTCAGGCCATGGTTGGAGGTAGTGTCCTAAAAAGAAAGTGTGAAAATCACTCACCAAAACAGGCAAATTCCAGAGCAGCACCCGCTCTTTCTGATTTGACTGCTGACCAGATTATAGAGCCTCTGGTCTAGGTGGTAGTCATCCACAAATGTACACAAGTTTATTGGGAGGCCAGCAATGTAAAACGTCAGTGACAAGGAGTCATCTGTATCGATACCTGATCTTCCTTTGCCCACGACCAGAGAGGTGATTTACATTACCAGTGCAGGAGGTGAAACAATGAGGTCACCCCAGGTACTTGAGATTGAGGGGTGCGCAGCTTGCTTTGGATTTCTGGGTCTGTCCAAATAAAGGGGATACTATCCTTAGGAATAGACATCCTAAGAGAGGCAGAGGCCATTATAGATTTCGATAAAGGGAGAAATAACATGGACAATTCAGGGGCAACAAACTTGTACAACCAATAGAGTACACAACCTAGCCAGCATAGCCACAGTCACTGTGATCATCAGGGACTGGAGTTAGGATGGGTCGATGGGTTACTTTGACAGCAGTTCCCAGTGGTGTGGATAGACACAAGCAAGATTGTGGTTGAGTGAAGATAAACACAGTAAAAATAGAGGAGGGCCTGCATAAGCCCATAAGCAGTATCCTATAAACACTGATGCCCTGACAGTGTTTTAGAGTACACTGAAGGAACTAAAACTACAGTGGATACCAAGAGCGACTGTGTCAACCACTAACTCGACTACATGGCCAGCAAAGAAACCAGATAGATCATTTCGGTTAAAATAGACTATGACCCTTAATATGACCATGCCAAGACTGGATCCCGTTGTGGCGAACCCTGTTACAATCGTGAATGGCCTGTCTCCAGAACATAAATTTTTCTCAGTCCTGGATACCACTAATGGATTTCGGGGGCTCCTTTTACCATCTGAGTCTCAACACCGATTTCCCTTCACCCGTGTGGGCAGCGGTAGCAGACGCCCCCCTGGGATTCCACAATACACCCAGCCATCTTTCATAAGATCATGGCACAGACTTTAGAAAAGCTCAAAAGAAAGAGAAAGTTAACAGCAAACACAAAGAGAAAGTTAAACAGAAACTGTACTCTGTAATGAAGGCTGGTTATTGAAGGTTAGTTATGCATTAGTTGTGCAACACTCTGGGAAAGGTTTCACTGCTAACGTAATGGTCTTTCTATAGAAGCAGTGTTTGGGTTATGGTTAGAGATAACAGGTGCTTTGGTATGTAAGTGGGATCCTTTGTTCGGCAGGAGATGACTAGAGAAGACACTGGAGAGAACCAGTTGTAGGATTCGACCCAGTGAGGGTCTGTGATTCGATGGAGACAGGTGCTGAGTTTGACTGAGGATCGGTGAATATGAATTTTGGGAAGAGTTGAGCTCCAACTTGTGCACATTTGACTGTTTAATTATAATAAGCCCTTTTTGTTTTTTTCTTTTCTTAAGATCCATCAATACAATTTCTTTCTTCATATGAGTGCGCTGTCTGTTATTTCTTGGCACTGAGTTGTAACAGGATGCAAATTAGACAGCATCCACACAAACTGGGATTTGGGATGGGAGCGCTGTCTCAATCTCAAGGGTTTGGTGAGACTGGAGTGTGTATTCCCTCAACTTGCACAGCCAAGGAAACCAGTGGGGATTCAGTTGTATAGTGTAGCAAAGGAAAATACTGGGGAAAATATATAGGAAGGAATCCAAGTTACAGCACAGACATCAGATTCCATAACTTCGAATGGCATGACAGACTGAGAAAGAAATTACACACAGTATCTGAAGGCAGTCACCCCATTTGGAATGGGGGGGGGGGGTGAATACAAATGAGCTAAGCCCTTTCAGTGGTTATGCCAGTGATCCACTGGACAGTTCAGAACGGGGTGCCACCAGAAAGAAGTCCTTGCAGTCATTCCAATAGGGACCACCCTAACTCCTCATTAACATCAATAAGAGGGTCTGAGAGACTTGTTATCAAGATTCCGATAATGCTGTCATGACCTGCAGTGTGAAATGTTGCCTGTGACCCTGATACATTTACGTAACCACTGCTGAGTTTTAGCTATCGGAGAATAGAGGGGTGAAGATGAACATGATTAAACTGCAATTGGCCAGCAGGGAAGCTGGCAACAAACATACGAATGACAAAGATGCCTATTAAGAACATCTGGCCAAATTTCTGCAACAACCTGTGATTACAGCCTTGTGAGTAGCCATTAGGGATGATAGCAGAGATGTAGGAATAGGACAGGTAATTGGTGAAGGGGGGGGGGTCTGAAGTACAGGGCATTTTTTCTGCTCTCTTTAATTAGATCCTCCTTTGAGTTTGGGCTTTCCTAGAACAAAGTTATTTTTGTCCAGGAGGGCCAAGAGGAGGGACTGTTGGGGTGTATTTTGGAGTATATGTATATCCCTTCCTCCTCTCCCTCTCCTTTCTCCAAAGGCTGCTAGCTTGTGTATGTCCCAAATGAAAACCAGAACAAACCATAAATGGACAAGACTGGACAATACAGAATTCATGCAATGTTACTTCAACAGCAATCCACATGAAGGAGGGTGGGGTCTATTGCAACAATGAAAATTGCCACACATATTCACAGAAAAACAACTGGTTACCCAGCAATCAAATACTATCAGAGGATTGCTATGCCATCTTGAAATGGAAGACATACAATCACGACACACCACAGCAACATCACCGCAGAACCAAGCTGATCAGGAAACACAAGTTCAAACTCCACTTCCACAACTCACAGATGGTTCAAAGGTAAAAGCATTGTCTTGTACATGGGAAATGCAAGTTCAAACCTCACATTGGGGCATATCAATACTGGCTGCTGCAATCAGAAAGAAGATCGTGATTAAACTGGTGACAGTAATTCAACAAACTAGGCTCCCCAGACTTAGTGATAAAATTCCATCAGATACCATACTAGAAGCAGTAATGAAACATTACTCACAATTGTAACCTCCAACATAACTGAGACCAATTACTTGATATATTCTTCAACAGCAGCAATTCTAGAAATGCTGAGTGATAAAAATGAAATACCAGCCATTACACCAACCCTGGAGACAACAATTGGAAGACAAGATAAGAACCACATGGACGGAGGTCAGCAGGCTAACTGAGCTGAAGAAAGGCGTGAGATCAAAGACTCATCTCAGCTATTATGTAAGTACTGAGGTATGTCCAAAGCCAAGCAATGGTTAACAGCTCTGTCTACCAGATTATAGAGGTACACTAAAGATGCAGAGGCCAAGCGAATAAATGCACTCTTCTCCAAAGAACCAGGAAAAATACTCACGTAGTTCCAGAATAACAACATGCCAGTAGCTGAATTAACAAAAACAGCAACTGAGGAGTACTGGAAGAATTTATGGGAGAAAGAAGCATCACATAACACCAGTGCCCAATGGCTGAAAGACCTACAAGCAATCATCTGCAATCTCCCAGAAGAAGAACCAGCCAACATCACAGCAGTCAATGTCCAGCAGCGGGGAGCAAGTATGTAGAACTGGACATCACCAGGGCCTGATATGATTCATGCCTACTGGCTGAAGAAACTAACAGCATTACATACACTGCTGACAGCTCAAATGAACCAGCTGCTTAAAGCAGGCTCCCACCCTGACTAGTTAACTCAAGGAAGGACAGTACTCATAATGAAGAGTCCTCACAAAGGAGCAACATAATCAAACTACCAGCCTATATCCTACTGTCAACAACATGCAAGTTCCTATAAAGGCATCACAGCCACCAAGCTGAAGGAACATGTGTGTAAATTCTTGCGCTCTGCTCAGAGGGGGATTGTTAGGGAACCTGAGGCTCCAAGCACCAACTACTACCAGACAAATCAGTCATGCGAGACTTCAAAAACAGGGCATATAAATCTAAGGCTCAATGCCCCACACATATGCCTGTCTCTGTACAAGGCTGACAAGACACTAAGCACCTTTAACAAGAACTCAGTGGGCTGTTGGAGGATAATGCTACAAGATAACTCAAAGCCAATAGCACGTGTCTATCAGATGTGCAATCTGCCAGGCTGACGCACTCTCCCCATTGCTGTTCTCCATAAGCTTGAACCTCCTCGGCCAGATCATCTCAAAATATGGACATGGGTACAGGTTCAAGAGTGCAGTGACCATCAGCCACCTCCTGTACGTGGATGACATCAAGCTGTATGCCAGAAATGAAAGACACATTGACTCACCATCCACCTGACAAGGGTGTACAGCAGAGACACCAGGATGTCAATTGGACTGGAAAAGTGCAGCTGGATGCTAGTGAAAAGAGGCAAACACATCAAGACTGAAGGATTTGCATTACTAGAAGGCCACATACCAGATGTACAGGACAGCTACAAACACGATGAAGCCAGAATAAGGACAGAAGAGTTAGTCCTAAAAAGCCAGCTGCATGAGAAGAACAAGATCAAACCCATCAACACAGTAGCTCTTGATTAGATACTCAGCCATAATAGTGTGCTGGCCAAGGAATGGACTGGAAGCCACTGACATCAAGACCCAGAAACTACTAACAATACATGAAGGATTTCACTTAAATTCCAACATCCAGTGACTGTACACCCACAGGTATAAAGGTGGGCAGGTCTTGGAAATGTCAAGGCCACAGTCTTCGAAGAAATACAAAACATCCATGAGTACGTCAGGAAGATGGCCCCCAAGGATGGCCTGCTAGAATACCTCAGACAGCGGGCAGGGGATATGGAAATGGAAGTGCATGAAGCAGAGCCAGAGGACCAGAGGTCATGGCAGTATAAGTCACTGTACGGGATGTACCATCGCCAGATACCAGAGGTGGCTGACATAGGAAAGTCCTAGTAATGGGTGAAAATGGAAAGGCCGAGGGACAGCATAGAAGTGCTGCTCATGGCTGCATAAGAACAGGCACGAGCACAAGACCAATAGAAGTGGGGTCAATTACACCAGACAAGACCCAAGATGCACACTATGCAAGGAATCCACTGAAATCATCCAGCACATAGCAGCAGTATGCAAACTACAGGCAAGGACAACATACACTGAACGGCACAACCGAGTTGCAGGAATTATATACAGGAACATCTGTGATGAGTATGGATTGGACTCCCAAGTTCAAATGGTAAACACCCAAAAAGGTAGAGGAGAATGACAGAGCTAAGTCCTGTGGGACTTCCAAGTACAGTCTGATAAGGCGGTTCTAGCTAACCAACACCAGACATAGTAACATTGGACAATGAACAGAAGAAAGCAATAGTAATAGATATGGCAATCCCCAATTACAGTAACATTAGAACAAAAGAATAGGAGAAGCTGGAGAAATGCTAGGGCTTGAAAGAGCAGATAGAAAGGATCTGGAAAGTTAAAGCCAGTGTAATCCCAGTGGTGATAGGCACACTTGGAGTTGTGACACCTGGACTGGGAGAGTGGCTCCAACAAATCCCAGCAACAACATCTGAGCTCTTGGTCCAGAAGAGTGCACTACTAGGAATAGCAAGCATACTGCACCGAACCCTCAAGCTCTCAAGCCTCTGGTAGAGCACCAGAGACTGAGGGAAAAATACACATACACTCCACCCATAAACAGTAAGAAAAAAAGAAAATCTCCTTCTCCTTCCTCCAAAGACTACCAGCTTCTATGTGTCCCAAATGAAGACTTTTTATGATGTTTATATTTACCAGCTGCGTATATCTGGCGACTTAGTTCACAGTTACAACCATAATAAATATTGTGTTGCTTTTCTGTTATATTATGACACATTTTGACAGGCGGCGGGAATAAAATCCCAACAAATAACTGAACTAGCTCAGGGAAACGCCATTTGTGATTTGTAATCAGTTTCTTATATACAGCTTTAGTACTATCCAAATCAGATTTATTATCACTAAAATACTGTATAGAATACAGCATCAGTACAATGCAAACATAAAACATACTATAAATTATAATAAGAAATAAATACGTTAAAAAGATAAATAAGAAATGCAAAATGAGAGAACAATTAGTGAGCAGTGTCCATGGGTTCATCGTTCAGTAATATGACGGTAGTGGGAAAGAAACTTCTTATGATGTTGAATGTGGATTTTCAAGTTCTTGTATTTCCTCTCTGATGGTATTTTTATTGAATGTTGTCACAGGCTTGGGCAAAGAGTGCATTTTAACTCCCACTCTTGGCTTTGTTGCAGATACATCTAATTCATGCTTAAGCTCTGGTTTGAAACTAGGAAAAATCCCGATTTAGTTTGATACCTTTTCGTTGTTACTCCGTCTTCCATTCTGCAGCATCAAACGTTTTTCTTTAATTATGTGGTGGCAATAGATCTTTGTTCGTTTTCCTCTAAAAGGCATAAAATTGCAAGATGACGATAGAACGACCTTAGGAAGTCCCCAGTGATTATTTACAATCCTTTTCTTTACAGATAATTCTTTTAATTTCTTTATTTCTTCATTCCTAATACTACCATCACAAAATAAAGAGATTTTCCCACTTCTTCCCAGATCTTCTTCCTGATAAGGAATGATTTTAGAAAGATCTGGTGTGTCAGTGTTCTTCAAAAATGTGTTATTTTTATCTGTGCTCTCTAAATGCCCTGGTGCACAAACAATATCATTTGAGAAGTACTTAACATCTAGTTAATTACCTGTCATTTTCCTCTTCACAGTTCCTTCAATAACTTTATGCACTACAGTTATGAATGGTAATTTGGTGGGTATAACAGCAGTAAGAATTACCTGTGATGGAATCCGGTTGGGTGAAGGTGAAATGAGAACCTCTGTTGGTTTCTCAAAATGTAAAGGATCAATCCTGGCTGTGCTGCTTTCTTTATGTGATAAAGGACAAGGGCCAAACATGGACAAATGAGTCTAGCTTAGTGGGAATCTTGGTGGGCATGGACCAAAGGGCATGTTTCCATGCTATATGACTGTATGAACGATCATTCAACACAGTTTCTAATATTTTCACTAAAAATGTCAATGTCCATCTGTAACATCAGTAACCTCTGAAGGTGAGCAATATTGTCAAAAAAGGTCATTTGATATTAGCAGAGAAATTAGCTGTTGTAGTCTTATCAATTATTCTGCTATAATTTACCCAAAGCAGCCATGTAATAATATACCAGAATTTTCTCTTAGTGATCCACAGAAGATCATGAAACTTCAGATCAGATGGAAGGTACATGCAATGGTCGAGAAGTTTCCATGCCTTTCCTAAAAGAAATAAGCTTATATGCTTTTATTATGGCAGCCAAATGTCATATCTGATACAAGCATCTGAATTTAAGGATTTGATTCCTTGACAACTAGATTTAATCTGCATTCCTACATCAGATTTTCCATTCCACATATGAATGGCAACAAGTTTCCCACTGCTTGGGAACTATATTTTGAAGAGTAAAATTAACTAAGAAACTTTCACTACTCATTCTGGCATCCAGGAACTTAAAAAGGGAAACTACATTGAAATGAAAGCACAAACCCTCAACAGAGATAACAATGTTTTCAGAGGAGGAGAAGAGAACTCTTAAATAATCCTTTTCACCTGCTCCATTCCAAGACCATCACTGTCTTTGCTTCTATAACCTTTTTCTTTCTCCTAGTATTTCTCTCTTAAACTCAATCTCCACCCCTTTTCAGCTCCTATCTTTTCCCCATTCTCTAACTTAAATGTCACAATTTCCAATTTGCAATGACATGGATGGCAGGTATGTCATAAAAAAAGCTTGAATGACCTTTCAAATCTACAAATACTTTCTCCTTTACCCATTACATGGACACAAAATAGTTTCCGAAGAAACGAGTATGGATGGCAGAGTATGACTTTGAACAACATCCAATTGAATCTTTTGGAACCTCAAGCCAATTCAAGGACCTGGTTTCAATTTGAACAGTGAGCTGCCTGATATGAACTAGTGCTGACAAAACCATTCTGGGTTGTAAATTCAGGGACTTTTCCAGTGTCCACAGATAAAAATAAGAATAATTGTGCAGGCAATGGG
Organism: Hemitrygon akajei; assembly: GCF_048418815.1. Lineage (NCBI taxonomy): Eukaryota > Metazoa > Chordata > Chondrichthyes > Myliobatiformes > Dasyatidae > Hemitrygon > Hemitrygon akajei. The sequence goes on from NC_133127.1 coordinate 125,969,120, forward strand.
TGATGGGATTTTTGACAATCATGAGATACAGGTACTGCTCCAAATGGAGAATCCATTTTGGCGAACAATTTTGATGGTATAGGAGCAAATAAAGAGTAACCACATTAAGGTGCTTCAAATTCTGAAGTATTAGAATATTAATTTCTAACAGACTGTGTTTAATATATGATTGAAGTAACATTAAATTTAATGGCTCAAACATAATTATTTGGAAACCATCCAATCCACTCCTTCACCCCCCCCCCCCTCCTTGGCTGCTGCCACTTTATGTGATTCACCCTCTTCAATCCTGGTACATCAACATCCTGATTCTTCTTCACCCAGTAGGAAAACATAGGCCTCTGTCAATAAAGGTTGTGTATTCCTTACAACCTATGCTAAACTACTTAGCCTTTATTTGGACTCCAATGAATCATAATACTTCAAACATAATGGGACCCGCCCTAACTTGAACCATGAAATTGCATTTATTCCTTTGTAATCCATTAGGGCCAGTCTAGAAACTATGCCCTCTAGAGGTCTGTAATTGTCCTCTGCATCATTTATGATTTTTATTACTTAGGAACTTTGAAGCTATGCCTACCTAGCCAGGCGCAGGTGAGCCAGACTTTAACGCCCAGATGTATTTGCCGTATACTTTCTTTTGAAAATGGCACCATTGTTATATTGTTTCTTTCATCAGCTAATTTCCTATCAGTTTAGCCAATGGTCCTTTATTTCCACAGGCTTCTGATTTACTAAATGCTTCAGAGAATTGCATTACCCACACAAGACATCTCAAAGCACTAGAAAGCCAACAACACACCTTTACTTCCAAATTCACTAAAGTGGTAAGCAAACCATTTTCAGTGTTCTCTCACAGGTTAACATCCCAACCTCTCCATCTTTCCTCATAGTTACAATTTTCCAGACAATATCCTGGTAAATGCCTCTGGGCAGTATCCTTTGCTGTAACATTGTGCAATTCTGGTCACCCAGTCCTCAGCTGTATGTATGTGTAATGAGTAGTTCTAGCATAACATTGCTGGTCATGTTCTAAATCTCAGCTAATAAATGATAGGATCATTTTAATTAGCTTATTCTTTACTGTAAGGTTTTCAGTTACTTTGCTCCCACTCTACCATTGTTGACAGGGCTCTCAAACATGAAATTTTTTTTTAAAAAACACTTAAAAGTCGAAAATGAAAGCCAAAATAAACACCAGCTGGAGACTCTGAGCAGGTCTGCCATCAGTGGAAAGAGAAAAGGTTAACAGTTCAAGTCTGAGACCCTTCAAAGCGCCTTGAAGCTGAAACATTAAATCAGTTTCGCTTTTCAGTACTTCTCACGCCACTTCACCTCACTCTTTCATGTTCACCAGCCTTTTCCCTGCTCACCATCGTGTTCCAGCATTGTTTGTTTTCTGCAACTTTTGCTTATCTCCCCGTATCTGTGCTCCTCCAGACAGCTTAGTTAATGACTGTCACTCATCCATCACTCCCGCAGCGCACCAACAATAAAATCTAAGTCTTGGCATTCCATCGTTGTCCCCGTTCTGGTTGAAGACTATCGACCTGGATCGTTAACTATTTCTCCTAACACAAGCACCCCCTGTGACGAATGAGAGTCTCCGGCTTTATTTTAGTAATTTTAACCGGCTTTTGTTTTGTCACTTTAACCCAAGATGTGCACGTTCGCTAACACTGAGAAGAGGTACCTTGCCACTTTGGAAGTGAGGCCTGTCGGATCGGTCTGCACTCAGAGGCGCCGACGACCACATTCTCTTCCCGTGAATGATCCAGGTCAGACAAATGAAGAACACGGCGAAGAAGCAGCCGGCGATGGCCGGGTATGCGATGCTCGGGTTGCAACACCGGAACAGCGAGATGACTTGGCAAATGCCATTTTCCGAGCGCGGTTTGGACCACGGAAAGAGGGCCCACCATGTGGCAGGCGGGGGCTCCGCGGGTCGCAGCCCTAAAACAGTAAGCAGGTTGGCGAACATGGCGGCTCAAGCCGCGCTCGCACTGAATTTCTCCAGAGTCGGGCGCTCACAGATCCAGCCGGCGGAAAACAACCTCAGCCGCGCGAGTCTCGAGCAAAACTGAGCGCAGGGCGGCGGCGCGGGCCTCCCGCCCTCACCGCCCATTGTAGCGGCACAAGCGCCTGGCAGCCCCGCCACCCCGGCTGTTTGAGGAGGGGTGGCGAGGGGGGCACGGCAGGCACAGGCTACAAAGTACATTTCCATCGCCATTTCCAAAACAGCAGCGAGCTTCTGTCTAAATAGACGCGTATTTACTTGGTACTTCGTCGTTATTTTAAAAAACACACACACGAGCAAATAACTCCCTCAAACACGGTGGTCCCATTAAAGTGACATGTAGTAAAGAGGGGTGCCGAGCAACGTTTGATGTGGGTAACAAGAGGCCTATAAACCTCTAACAGCGGAAGCTGCAAATGGAGTAAAACTGTAGATCACCTCCATGTGTGGCCTCATCAGGCTGTGTGTGTAGTAGGTGGGCATCAAGTACCACCACATGCCAAGTTCCATCAGTACTTGCTATTGCAAAGGATAGTGGTGTGTATTTGCAGCTTCTCTTAGAACTGAATTAGAATTAGATTTAGATTAGATTAAATCTGAATTAGATTTGCATATAGTATGACCAACGCTTTATGCTCTGACGTGTCTTTAATTCTCACTGCCAAGCTCCCTCACCTCATGTGTACTGTCCCCAAATGACGACGACTCACCATACTTGACAAGTGTCAAACTACATTAACTGACCTTACCATTCCAATATGTGTAACTCCTGTTAATGAGCAACATCCCAATCAACTGGACATTTCAACTGCCTGTCCTTTGTGGAAAAGATCTTCCAGATCAACACCTTGGACCACAAATCCAACTGGAGGTCTTGCAGACTTTGCAAGGGAAGGGTGCTGTGAGTTTACCCCCTCAGTAGACTTTCCAGATCCATCTTGCAGAATACCTCATTGCCAGATCTTACCGATAGGCACCAAGATTTTGCTTAGCTGACGTTGAGTATGGGGGGAGGGGGTCTCATTTGCAAAGAGGGTGTGGGAAAAGATGCAAGGGCCTGTGTCATTGGCATTGTGTGTTTGATAGAGGGTTCTCGGATCCATGGGCTGTCGTCAGGGACACATACAGAGACCACCTAGGCGCTGCTGGAAGATCATCAACTGGATGAAAGTCGCTGTTGGTCTGCCTGAAACCAGCCCATTGAAATGGCTGTAGGAACGCTGCTGACAGGCACATCCCAGGCTGCAGGAATACGTGCTGAGGGACGCACTGAAGTTTGGTGCAGTCACCTCAAAGGCTCAGTAGGAGAGGACCACAGTGTAGGGTTCTTTTGCTACTGGAGGGAGAGGGGGTGGGTTGAGTGAGGAAGCCCTTCAATTATTAGACCATAAGGCCATAGGACATGGGCACAGAATTAGGCCATTCGGTCCATCGGGTCTGCTCCACCATTCCATCATGGCAAATTTATTATCCCACTCTATCCTGGTCTCCTGTAAAATTACTAATGAAGAACTTACCAACCTCTGCTTTAACTATACCCAATGACTTGGCCTCGACGGCGCCTTTGACGATAAATTCCACCGATTCACTACACGCTGGCTAAAGAAATAGTTCCTCATCTGTTCTAAAGAGATATTCTGAAGTTGTGCCATCTGGTCCTAGGCTCCCCCACTATAGGCACATTTCCATATGCACTCTATCCAGGCCTTTCAGTATTTGATAGGTTTCATAGAAACTCCCTCTCATTCTTCTAAAGTCCACAGAGTACAGGCCCAGAGCCACCAAATACTCCACATATGTTAACCCCTTCATTCCCAGAAACTCCTCTGGGCATGCTCCAATACCTGCACATCCTTTCTTAGATAAAGGGCTCAAAGCTGCTGTCAATATTCCAAGTGTGATCTGACCAATGCCTTATAAAGCCTTAGCATTACATACTTGTTTTTATAGTCTTGTCCTCTCGAAATAAACTCCTTCTTTACCAATGACTCAACCTACGTTACCCTTTAACTGCACAAGAACTCCCAAGACCTCTGATTTCTGAATACTCTCCATGTTTAAAAATAGTCTATGTTTTTATTCCTTCTCCCAAAGTGCATGGCTATACTGTACACTCGCCTATACTATATTCCATCAGCCACTTCATTGCCCCTTCAATTAGTCTGTCTTAAGTCCTTCTGCAGACTCCCTGCTACCTCAATATTACCTTCCCTTGACTTATCTTCACATCGTCCGCAAACTTGGCCACAATGTCATCAATTCTGTCATCTAAATCATTAACATGCACTCAGTGGCCACTGTATTAGGTACATCTGTACACCTGCTTGTTAATGCCAATCATGTGACAGTAAATCAATGCATAAAAGCATGCAGGCATAATCAGGAGGTTCAGTTGTTATCAGAATGGGGAAGAAATGTGATCTAAATGACTTTGACTATGGAATGATCATTGGTGCCAGCTGGGAAGGTTTGCGTATCTCTGAAACTGCTGATCTCCTGGGTGTTTCACCCACAACAGAGTTTATAGAGAATGGTGCCAAAAACAAAAATTTAAAAATCCAGTGAATGGCAGTTCTGTGGGTGCAAACACCTGGTTAATGAGAGAGGTCAAAGGAAAATGGCCAGACTGGTTCAAGCTGAGAGGAAGGCAACAGTAACTCAATTAACTACACATTACAACAGTGGCATGCAGAAGAGCGTCCCTGAACACAAAACGCATTGAACCTGCTGTAGGATTCCATCAAAGTACACTCAATAGACACTTTATTAGGTACAGGAGGTACTATTAATGTGATTAGAGTGTGAAACATGAAAAGAGGTGGTCCTAACACTGACCCCTGGAGAACACCATTAGTCACAAGCAGCCCACCAGAAAAAGCCTTCTTTATTCCCACTTTTTGCTTCCTGCCAGTCAGCCAGTCCTCTGTCTATGCTAGTATTTCTCCTGTAATACCATGGGCACTCATCTTATTTAGCAACCTCGTGTGTGGCACCGTGTCAAAGACTTCTGAAAATCCAAGTGAATGACATCAACCAACTCTCCTTAGTCTTTCCTGCCAGCTATTCCTCAAAGAATTTCAACAGATTTATCAGACAGGATTTCCTCTTAGGGAAACTATGCTGACTTCAACATCTTATCATGTGCCTCCAATTACTCCAAACTTTCATCTTTACAATACCTCCACAATCTCTTCAGCTACTTCTTTCAGAATCCTGGGGTATAGTCCATCTGGTCTGGGTGACTTATCTACTTTCAGACCTTTCAGCTTCCCAAGCACCTTCTTAGTAATAGCAACTACACTCACTTCTGCCCTCTGATACTCTCTAATTTCTGGCATACTTCCACAGTGAAACTGATGCAATATTCTCATTAAGTTTGTTCAACATTTCTTTGTCCTCATTACTATCTCTCCAGCATCATTTTCTAGCAGTGCAATATCCACTCTTTTACTCTTTATATATCTGAAAAAAGCTTTGATATCCTCTTTTCTATATTATTGGCTAGGTTACCTTCATTTTTCACATTTTTTTCTCCTTGGTTTGTTAGCTTCCTTCTGTTGGCTTTTCAAAGCTTCGCATTAATTTTTGCGATATTGTAGTAGAGTACCACCACCTCATGAGGCCACACGAGTAGCAAGCGTTATTGGTTTTAAGAAGTGTAATTGAACACTGCTTAATGTCTTGTCTATGAATGTAAGAGTGAAAAGGCATTTCCAGGTGTATTCTTGTAAATATTATTTTTAATTATGAATGAAGTTTATATTAGTTTAAAAAAAAATAGATCAGTAGTCCTGCCGAAGGGTTTCAGCTCGAAACTTCAACTGTATTCTTTTCCATAGATGCTGCCTGACCTGCTGAGCTCCTCCAGCATTTTGTATGTTGCTCGGATTTCCAGCATCTGCAGATTTCCTCTTGTTTGAGATCAGTAGTCCTAACTGTTTTGCAGATAGCAATGACATTTTTAAAATAAGAAGCAATATGTTTATTTCTGCTTTGTTTTAGAACAGCTCAGACTTCTATAATTTGCTGCAAAATGAGTACATGGAACTTTTAATAACTTCTGTTCACAATATCAATACTTTAATGTCAGAGTCACTAGTGAACTCAAGTGCAGGAATCACAGAGACTTCGGCAATTCAAACAAGACAAAAGATTTCTTACAGAAATTAACCAGGAAAACGAACAAGAACTCAGGCAAACTACACAGAATGTTGAAGAACTGAAATCACTCACAATATTCAGAGTTTCACCAGACAAGGATCCACATCAACAACTGAGCAAAGAAGGATTGGCAAGCACCTCGCAAAATACACCCTGGAGCAAATAAGAATTTAGGACCAATCAGACAGCCCCAGTGTCCAGACAAAGTAATAACCCCCAAAGCCAACAACTACAATGCAAGACATTGAAAATCCCATGCTAACTTAATTACCCTAAATTGAATAGAGGTGATAAATACTAAAACAGTTTAACAATCCCCTTGACACCAAAGGAGACACCCACAAAACAAAGTGGAAAAAACAGAGCAAGTCCAAAGAAGAACAAATAGACGTAAAAGAACTAGGAACTTAGACATAAAGATGTAAGGAATACTGCATACCCCAAGGTGACACTGAGAAAATACAGTCCACATACTAACTGAAAAACATCTTCTCTCCCCTGGTTGTGACAGAACCCACCCCCAAGCCAACTCCTGGCAGCTTAGGGCATTCAGGGTGATGGGGTGAAGCCAATGAAAGTCAGTAATCAGGTCAGGATCCAAAGTACTCCGGACTGGAACCCAACTCCTCTCTTCTTGACCACACCCCTCCCAATCGACCAAGTACTCGAAATGCCCCTTAACTCACCGGAAGTCACGCAATCTGCGGCCAGTATAAACAGGTTCTCCAACTATGATTCTGAGAGGAGGGTTAGGGTAAGGAGTAGGGACTAAAGGACTACCGAGTAGGGGTTTACTATTAGTGACGTGAAAGGTGGGATGAATTCTGAAAGACCTAGGAAGCTGTAATATCTAGAATATCTTTTGTGCAAACCAAACGTATGTTTTGCTTGCTTCTATGCATGAAATAGGCATGGTCTCCATATTAGACCAAATTAGTTTCGTTTACATTTCCATCATTCCCACCAACTGATTCATCAGTTCATCACTAACAGTACTCACTTTCATCTCTAATATTGCTGTTTAAACCCTTGTTTAATTAAACTGCACTCTTGAATGACATACCTCATTCTACTCCCTACAAACTTGTTATCTAATACTCTACCAGCACTGTTATATTTTGTAGTTTATACTAACCTCACTTCATGATTGTTGATCTACAATGCTTCACTGTTGAGCAATGACATAAATTTAAAATGCTCATCTATTAATAAAAATGATTGAAAGTACCACTTTTGTCAATATTCTTCCCTGTCCTGCAACTGAGTTGTTGGTGTTACTGTAATCTGATGCCTAGGTATTTCCAACTTTATTTATGCTGCTGTTAGTCCCATGTCCTTAGCAAAAAAAAGCTTTAGATTTTGGATTTTCCACTATAAACCTAAGATCTCTTTGACCTCTCTTCATTTAAGATGCTTTTTTAATACCTCAAGGTACAATCAAGGTGTTTTGACACAAATCAGCCTCTCAGTTGTAATGTTTCATGAGGATGATCAACATTAATTTTTGAAAGGAAAACACCCACGAGAAAGATTATCAACTGGGGAAAGAAAGAGTGATATAAAAGACAAGCAGCAGGTAATGCAGTCAGTAAATCAATAAGATGGGGCTACAGAAACTAAATGCAGCAGCTACTGCCTTTCAGAGCCAGCCATTATGCTCTGAAATGGCTAAACCTGTGGCTGAATCCAGAAGGGTTTAAATTGGTGTAAAGCCGCAAAATGTTTTGGGATGAACGGATGTGATGATAGGCAAATATTAAATATTTTTCTTCTTTACTATACAAGTAATTGCATTTGAATTAATGAATTTTAGGAGTTGACTGTGAAACACCATTGATCTGCATGGCATGATATTGATCACTGACCAGCTGCCTACAGGAAGTAATACATTTCCATGTCTAGTAACTGCCTAAATTTCAGTAATGATTGCTATAATTTGGGAAATGCAATTATGTAGTAGCATTTTTCTGCCTGCCAACTAATTATAAGAGTTTAAAAATGCCTGTATTAGACACAACAAATAATGCTTCGATTATCTGTCCAACATATTTGACAGCAACAAATTGGGTTATTGTTGCTGGTCTCCTTTGATATGACAAGTGGGTCGTGGTCATTTTAACCGCCAGGCAATGGTGTCTTATGTTTTCTCAAGATGATATAGCTCTGTAACTGTTTGCCTGTGCAGATATATTTGGCAATTCATGTAGGGTCTAAACCAGGATTGATAGTGTGTTCTCCTTCCATTAAAATAGTCATAAAAACAGTCATAGACAGAAAGCAATGCCCAGATGTATGGTAACTGAAAACTCAGCGTGATTTTATGAACTCATTTGAAACTAGATCTGAATCCTGAAAATTCATGAACTCTTATATTGAAATTTGTTGTGATATTGTAGTGATGCCTGAGAAAGTACACCAGGGAATTCAGTACTATTAGAAAACAAGTGGGTTAACAAAATCATATTTTTCCATCAGAGTGATTCCCATCTAGACACATCCAGTAATTGCTGAACTTTTTTTCTATCATTCTCCCTTAAGCACTGCATTATTCCCATAATATTGTGGTATCAAATTTTAGCATGAAAGTCCCTGTAAAGATAAATCAAGGACATCAGTAGTGCTGTAAAAACTTAAAAGGATAAGAGTTTATCATCTTAGATGGTTTTGAATCAAAAATTATTGTGACATTAATGTATTTAAATACATTTGAGAAGTAAGAATATTTTGTTGATATTCTGACTATGTGTTGGACTCATTACTGAACTATATGTAATAGCCTAGGAAAATATGTATCACATTGACACAGCAACAGCAAGGGAGTTAGATTTATGGTGAATGGTTGATGGTTTAAAATGTAAAGATGCTTGTGACTGGCTTACAAATATACTGATGGAATTGAACATAAGTAAGTGATTTAGTTATGAATCTGTCTAAGCAATGGTGTATCCAAACAAATATGGTCCAGTATCTACTGTTTGTTTACAGTTTGGTAATTGTATAGTGCCAGCCAGTGAGTTGTTGTGTTTAGTGGGAAAATTCGGGAGCAGACAGTGTCCAAGGCTCTGAATGCTTCTGTACAGAAGTAAACAGTGCTTTCCCTTTGCACACTTTTTCATTTCAGACTACACAAACTAAATAATATAAATCTAACCTTTATAACAGGAGCGGGACCAAGGGGGGAGGGTGGTGTCAGGTCAGAGATCAAATGAAAGATTGAAACAAAGAAACAAAGAAAACCTACAGCACAATACATGCCCTTCAGGTGCTGTGCTGAACATGAATTTACTTTAGAAATTACCTAGGGTTACCCATAGCCCTCTATTTTTCTAAGTTCCGTGTACCTATCCAGGAGCCTCTTAAAGGACCCTATTGTATCCACCCCCACCACCATCGCGACTGCCCATTCCATGCACTCACCACTCTGCGTAAAAAACTTACCCCTGACATTTCCTTGGTACCCACTTCCAAGCACCTTAAAACTGCGTCCTTTCATGTTAGCCATTTCATTCCTGGGAAAAGCCTCTGACTATCCACACAATCAATGCCTCTCATCAGCTTATACACCTCTGTCAGGTCACCTCTCATCCTCCATCGCTCCAAGGAGAAAAAAACAAGTTCACTCAACCTGTTCTCATAAGGCATGCTCTCCAATCCAGGCAACATCCTTGTAAATCTCCTCTGCACCCTTTCTATAGTTTCCACATCCTTCCTGTAGTGAAGTGACCAGATCTCCAAGTGGGGTCTGACCAGCATCCTATACAGCTGCAACGTTACCTCTCGGCTCTTGAATTCAATCCCACAATTGATGATTGGTATTGCAAGTCAGTGTAACACATGGAATCGATTGAGTACATTCATTGTTAATTCATGATAAGGATGATAACATTTGACCAAGAATTGCTGTTTGATGATTAGGAAATTTGGGCTCCAGGGATGTTGCTAATGATAATCATATTACCTAAAGAGAATCAGATAGTTCCAACCATTTAGGATACATTGAAGTAGGAATCAAAGCTTCTAAATGACCCATTCAAATGTAGCCTCCTCTCCCCTTCTCCAACCTGCCACCCATCGATTAAATTAACAATTCACCCAATAGGAAGGAGATGTCACGAGGTGGGGACAAGGGTGCTGGGAGAGGACCCACAAGCAGGACACAAACACGTCTTCCTTAGGTACAATAAAATAGCATTTATTACTCGCTACACAGAAGATCAGGAAATCAAGGAGGACAAAGAGGAACATGAACCTCGTTCTAGGTGACTAGGGACTGGGATCGCCGCGGACCTGGGACAGCAGGAACATTGACAGCCGCGGACCTTGGACTTGGACAGGGGGATCATTGACAGCCGCGGACCTTGGACTTGGACAATGGGGACATTGATTCACCACCGCCAGACACTTGGATACCATGGATCACTGCAGCCAGAAACGTGGACACCAAAACACAGGACAAGGAATCTTGAACCAGGACTCCTTCAGATATGGCATCGAGCGGGACTCTTCGAGAGGTAGACATGGGCAAGGGGCAGGAACGTCGAGCCAGGACTCCGCCTTCCACTCAGGCACGGAGCCGGGACTCTTCGAGGGGTAAACATGGACAAGGGGCATGAACGTCAAGTCAGGACTCCGCCTTCCACTCAGGCACCGAGCCGGGACTCTTCGAGGGGTAGACACGGACAAGGGGCATGAACATCGAGCCAGGACTCCGCCTTCAGCTCAGGCACCGAGCCGGGACTCTTCGAGGGGTAGACACGGACAAGGGGCATAAACGTTGAGTCAGGACTCCGCCTCCCACTCACCCCTGGTAGATTGACCTTGCCCGGACCCACTCCGGCGACGGAAGGTGAATTGCTGGTACTCCGATGCGGGCTGGATCACTCTGGTGATGGAAGGTGAATTGCTGGTACTCCGATGCGGGCTGGGTCACTCTGGCGACGGAAGGTGAATTGCTGGTACTCCGATGCGGGCTGGGTCACTCTGGCGACGGAAGGTGAATTGCTGGTACTCCAATGCGGGCTGGATCACTCCGGCGATGGAAGGTGAATTGCTGGTACTCCGATGCGGGCTGGGTCACTCTGGTGACGGAAGGGGAATTGCTGGAACTCTGATGCGGGCTGGATCACTCTGGCGACGGAAGGTGAATTGCTGGTACTCCGATGCGGGCTGGATCACTCTGGTGATGGAAGGTGAATTGCTGGTACTCCGATGTGGGCTGGATCACTCTGGCGACGGAAGGCGAATTGCTGGTACTCCGATGCGGGCTGGATCACTCTGGCGACGGAAGGTGAATTGCTTGTACTCCGATGCGGGCTGGATCACTCTGGCGACGGAAGGTGAATTGCTGGTACTCTGATGCGGGCTGGGTCACTCTGGTGACGGAAGGTGAATTGCTGGTACTCCGATGAGGGCTGGATCACTCTGACGACGGAAGGTGAATTGCTGGTACTCCGATGCGGGCTGGATCACTCTGGCGACGGAAGGCGAATTGCTGGTACTCCGATGCGGGCTGGATCACTCTGGCGACGGAAGGTGAATTGCTGGTACTCCGATGCGGGCTGGGTCACTCTGGCGACGGAAGGTGAATTGCTGGTACTCCGATGCGGGCTGGATCACTCTGGCGACGGAAGGTGAATTGCTGGTACTCCGATGCGGGCTGGATCACTCTGGCGACGGAAGGTGAATTGCTGGTACTCTGATGCGGGCTGGGTCACTCTGGTGACGGAAGGTGAATTGCTGGTACTCCGATGAGGGCTGGATCACTCTGACGACGGAAGGTGAATTGCTGGTACTCCGATGCGGGCTGGATCACTCTGGCGACGGAAGGCGAATTGCTGGTACTCCGATGCGGGCTGGATCACTCTGGCGACGGAAGGTGAATTGCTGGTACTCCGATGCGGGCTGGGTCACTCTGGCGACGGAAGGTGAATTGCTGGTACTCCGATGAGGGCTGGATCACTCTGGCTTGTGGTAGCGGCGGCAACTTGCGAAGGCTTCTTTAACATTCTCCCCCCGAACGGCTAAAGCCAGGGGCTTATAAGCTGCCGGTTCGGGTCAAGGGTAGATTACCTTGATTACCTTGATACCAAGCTCAAGTGATGCGTGAAACGGAATTAGAAGGGAACAAGGCGTCAATGGTCCGGATCGCAACCTAACTAAATTCAAAGGGGAACCGATCCGGACCATGACAGGAGAACAATGGAAGGATAGTGAAGCACTTGGAAAGAAGAAATCAGAATCAGGATAGAAATACGTTGCTCACAACAGACAATCACATTTTCTAGCATCTGCCATTACCTTCCCTCCAATGTACATCTACTAGAATGGAAAAAAGAAAAAAAAGACCCAGCCAGTTCCAGAATCCAAATCTGATTTTTTTTGTTACACCATAGTATCACCTTAAGCCATGCAATGCTGTCACATTCACATACAAAACTTGCCAAAAATTTCCACTTGAGGGAAATGACAGTCAATTTTCAAGCTGAGACCCTTCATCTGGACTGAAAGAGCAGGGGGAAATAGGTGGCATCCAAAATCTGCCTTTTCTTCTGCACTAGGAAAAAAAAAATAGACCTCTGCCAGCAATAAATAATCAACCATCCATCCAGAGTGAATGACCATATACTGTACCAATAATGCTCTACTTACCTACAGCAGGTCTCTTTGCTTCTCAGACTCACATTATGCCCACTCCCTTTCCACCTGCACTCAAGAGTACACCCTTAAAGCTTTGCTAACTCAAACACGTCACTTTTAAGAACTCTCACCGCAGAAGTAGAATGTAGAGGCAATTGAATTCCTCTTCCTTGACTTTCAGTTTGCCTTGTACTTTACACACACAGGTCCAAAATTCATATTTTAACACACAAGATATATTGCGCACCATTGTATTAGAAATATTGCTCCACAAAGCCTTAACCAAATTGGTTGCCAACTTCCCATGAACCAGCACCACCTCCATTTCCCAGTCCCAACTGCCAGATAGAATTACTTCATCCTACTCTCCCCCACTTTTCCCCAAAAATTGCATGCAGATTACCCAAGAAATTGATTGCCATAAATTAACAATAAACATGCGGTCACTACCACCTGCTGGGATATATACTATAAGAATTATAATCAAATATCTTACCAATAATTACCATAGATCCAACAGTGCATTTGACAATAATAAAGATTATGGGCATCATAAAACTGAAGGCATTTAACCAGAGATATATTTTATCTAAACTCAAATGGTGAATTACAAGAAGATGATTTGTATATAAATACTAACTATTCATTTAAGGATGTTACCCAAAATTAAAGTTTATTAATAAATTAAATTATGTTTGTCAGATTGTTCTCATTATATAATATAATATATAACTCCATCATTATTATCACTCCAATACTTTAATACATCTTTATCCATGCTTCTCAGGAAGTAATTGGTGATAAAGAAAATCCAGATGAAAAGAAGTATCTGTTAAGTTGTGTCTGATTCATTGTAGGAGTGTCCAAATGACATTTATTACAGCGATTAGAGGAGTATCTGAAACTCCTCAGCAAATAAGACATGAACTGTATTCCTGTTACAGATGTGCCAGGCAATGTTGACTTCCAGCAAGAGAGAATCACTGATTTTCAATGGCATTACCATCACCAGGTCCCTGAGTAGTAACTTCCTGGGGCTCACCACTGTCCACAGACTTGACTGGACAAGCTATATAACAATGACAAAAACAGTATCACGTGGCAAGTGATGAGCCTCTGAAAGCTCAAATTCTATCCACAAACTACAGGGCAGAATTCAGAAACATTATAGAACACTGTCTCCTTGTCAGGATGAGTGTGGCTTTAAGAATTCCCAAGAACATTTACACTTCAAAGGATAAAGCAGCCAAATCGATATGTTGCTAAACATCACATGAAATTTTCTTTCCCTTCATCACAATCAAACTGGGATTGTAGTATGTACCATCTATAAAATTAACTGCTTTATCATGTCCATGCCAGTGCCAGTCTGTACCACCCCCACAAAGGGAATCAATGCACAGAACCTGCATCTTTGAGTCATAGAATAATACAGCAAGAAAACAGACCCTTTGGCCTGACTTATCCAGGCCAATCCCAGCATCCTTCCTGCTTTTCCCAGTTGCCCGAACTTGACCTATAACCCTCCAAGCTCTGCCTGCAGTGTACTGATCCAAGTAACTGTACCCACCTCAGCCATTTCCTTTGGCAGCTCATTCCAGGTACTCACTACCCTCTGTGTAAAGACGTTACCTCTCAGGGCTCATTCACCTCTTGATTTTAGACTCCCCAACCCTTGGATAAAGATTATGACCATCCACTTTATCCATACCCCTCATGATTTCATAAACCTCTATGTCACCTCTCATTCTCCTATGCTCCAAGGAATAAAGATCTATCGAGGCCAACCTCTCCCTATTACTCAGGCCCTCAAGTTCAGGCAGCATCATTGTAAATCTCTTCCGCACTCTCTATAGTTTGACAATGTTCCCCTGGTAAAAAGATGACCAAAGCTGTACTCAATACTCAAAGTCTTTTTCACCAACAACACGTATAACATAACAAAAACATAAGATATAGGAGCAGGAGTAGGCCATCCGGCCCATCAATAGCAGGAACATAATGTTCCTATTCCTAAACTTGATGCCCTGACTGATGAAGACCAGCATTCTAAAAGCCTTCTGCACCATCCTGACTACTTGTGCAACCATCGTCAGCGAACTGCCCTCTTGTACTCTCAGGTCTCTCTTTTCCACAACGCTTGCCGGTACCCTGCCATTTACAGTATAAGTCCAACTTTGGTTTCACTGTCCAACATGCATCACCTCACACTTATCTAAATTGAAACCCATTTTCCATTCCTCAGTCCACCCCTTTAATTGATCTAGATCTCTTTGTAATTCATTAAAATACCCAAAAGGTATTCAAAAGATGAGTAAGCAAAGTTCTAAAGTATGTGAGAGGCTTAATATCATGTCAACATTCCTTAAATTACCAAGGCTGGTCAAAGATTATATTTCAAAATAAAAGCCTGGACACTGCCTGCCTGGCATCTATAAAGATGCCGCAGACAGTTAATGGAACAAGTTACAAAGTTCCATCCTACATTTTCAGAAGCAGAACAGTCTCAGACACAGGCCTGAAGAACTTTTTGCTTGATCTTTGCTTTGTTACCTTGAGCTCTACTTTGTGAACCCTTCTGTGAATATGTGTCCTTGACCTCTTCATGATAATGTTGTTTGATCAATGTAGAGATGTGATGATTGCCAGGCAAAATAATAGATAGATAGATAGATACTTTATTCATCCCCATGGGGAAATTCAACATTTTTTCCAATGTCCCATACACTTGTTGTAGCAAAAACTAATTACATACAATACTTAACTCAGTAATAATATGATATGCATCTAAATCACTAACTCAAAAAGCATTAATAATAGCTTTAAAAAAAAAGTTCTTAAGTCCTGGCAGTTGAATTGTAAAGCCTAATGGCATTGGGGAGTATTGACCTCTTCATCCTGTCTGAGGAGCATTGCATCGATAGTAACCTGTCGCTGAAGCTGCTTCTCTGTCTCTGGATGGT